>NC_083591.1:12611736-12941736 GCF_027579695.1 Neoarius graeffei | reverse complement strand
TTTAAATGCAAGCCACAATTTAAATGCAAGCCTGTAATTTTACATGGAGTGCTATGCAAATTTCATCATTTTTATACAGTGCCTTGAAAAAGTATTCATACCCCTTGAACTTTTTCACATTTTTCCACCTTACAACCACGAACTTAAAAGTTTTTTATTGAGATTTTATGTGATAGACCAACACAGAGTAGCACATAATTGTGAAGTGAAACGAAAATGATAAATGGTCTTCAAAATTTTAAACAAATAAAAATCTGAAAAATGTGATGTGCATTAGTATTCAGCCCCCCTGCGTCAATACTTTGTAGAGCCACCTTTTGCTGCAATTACAGCTGCAAGTCTTTTGTGTTATGTCTCTACCAGCTTTGCACATCTAGACACTGAAATTTTTGCCCATTCTTCTTTGCAAAATAGCTCAAGCTCAGCCAGATTGGATGGAGATCATCTGTGAACAGCAATTTTCAAGTTTTGCCACAGATGCTCAATGGGATTTAGGTCTGGACTTTGACTGGGCCATTCTAACACATGAATATTCTTTGATCTAAACCATTCCATTGTAGCTCTGGCTGTATGTTTAGGGTCATTGTCTTGCTGGAAGGTGAATCTCCTTCCCAATCTCAAGTCTTTTGCAGCCTCCAACAGGTTTTCTTCCAGGATTGCCCTGTATTTAGCTCCATCCATCTTCCCATCAACTCTGACTAGCTTCCCTGTCCCTGCTGAAGAAAAGCATCCCCATAGCATGATGCTGCCACCACCATGTTTCACAGTGGGGATGGTGTGTGCAGGGTGATGAGCAGTGTTAGTTTTCTGCCACACATAGCGTTTTGCATTTAGGCCAAAAAGTTCAACTTTGGTCTCATCTGACCAAAGCACCTTCTTCCACATGTTTGCTGTGTCCCCTACATGGCTTCTGGCAAAGTGCAAACAGGACTTCTTATGCCTGTCTTTCAACAATGGCTTTCTTCTTGCCACTCTTCCAAAAAGGCCAGATTTGTGGAGTGTACGACTTATAGTTGTCCTGTGCACAGATTCTCCCACCTGAGCTGTGGATTTCTGCAGCTCCTCCAGAGTGATCATGGGCCTCTTGGCTGCTTCTCTGATCAGTGCTCTCCTTGCTTGCTCTGTCAGTTTAGGTGGATGGCCATGTCTTGGTAGGTTTGCAGTTGTGCCATACTTTTTCCATTTTTGAATGATGGATTGAACAGTGCTTCTTGAGATGTTCAGAGCTTGGGATATTTTTTTATAACCTAACCCTGCTTTAGGGGCGGCACGGTGGTGTAGTGGTTAGCACTGTCACCTCACAGCAAGAAGGTCCGGGTTTGAGCCCCGTGGCCGGTGAGGGCCTTTCTGTGCAGAGTTTGCATGTTCTCCCCGTGTCCACGTGGGTTTCCTCTGGGTGCTCCGGTTTCCCCCACAGTCCAAAGACATGCAGGTTAGGTTAACTGGTGACTCTAAATTGACCATAGGTGTGAATGTGAGTGTGAATGGTTGTCTGTGTCTATGTGTCAGCCCTGTGATGACCTGGCAACTTGTCCAGGGTGTACCCCGCCTTTCGCCCGTAGTCAGCTGGGATAGACTCCAGCTTGCCTGCGACCCTGTAGAACAGGATAAAGCGGCTAGAGATAATGAGATGAGATGAGAACCCTACTTTAAACTTCTCCAGAACTTTATCCCTGACCTGTCTGGTGAGTTCTTTGGTCTTCATGATGCTGTTTCTTCTTCAGTGTTCTCTAACAAACCACTGAGGCCTTCACAGAACAAGTGTATTTATGCTGAGAGTAAATTACACACAGTAGGACTCTGTTAACTAATTAGATGACTTCTGAAGGCAATTGATTGCACTGGATTGTATTTAGAGGTATCAGAGTACAGGGGGCTGAATACTAATGCACACCACATTTTTCAGATTTTTATTTGTTTAAAATTTTGAAGACCATTTATCATTTTCTTTTCACTTCACAATTATGTGCTACTCTGTGTTGGTCTATCACATAAAATCTCAATAAAAAACGTTTAAGTTCGTGGTTGTAAGGTGAAAAAATGTGAAAAAGTTCAAGGGGTATGAATACTTTTTCAAGGCACTGTATAACACTGATATGTGATATATGGCTATATATATGATATATGGATATATGACAAATTATTATTATTATTATTAATTTGTTGTTGTTGTTGGCCCAGGCAGCAGAGTGTTGTAGTGGTCAACACTGTTGCCTCACAGCAAGAAGGTTCTGGGTTCGAGCCCAGTGGCCAGTGGGGTCCTTTCTGTGTGGAGTTTGCATGTTCTCCCCATGTCTGCATGGATTTCCTCCAGGTGCTCTGGTTTCCCCAACAGTCCAAAGACATGCAGGTTAGGCTAATTGGTGACTCTAAATTGATCGTAGGTGTGAATGTGAGTGTGAATTGTTGTTTGTCTCTATGTGTCAGCCCTGCAATGACCTGATGACTTGTTCAGGGTGTGCGCTGCCTCTTGCCCATAGTCAGCTGGGATTGGCTCCAGGTTGCCTGCAGCCCTGCACAGAAAGGCCCTCGCCGGCCACGGGGCTCGAACCCGGACCTTCTTGCTGCATGGATAATGCATGGATGTTGTTAGCCCTCAGTCAGGCTGAATATACTAATCAGGGAAGCCTTACAACAATGTTGTTGTCAGTGTTCAAAATCTAGGTTCTTGGATTTCATCTCAGGTCATTCAGTTATTACAAAAAAAAAAAAAGCCAGTCATTAGCATTTGGCCCTGTTGATTTATTAAGCTAATAAACTCATTAGTCAACCCTATAAGTATTGCTTGTAAAACTTCTTGTTGTTTTGTTTTATCAATGTCTCAGTAATTAATGATCATCTTACTATCTGTTTGACCTGGAAAAAAATATCCATCCATCATCTATAACCGTGCAGGGCCACAGGCAAGCTGGAGCCTATCCCAGCTGACTATGGGCGAAAGGCGGGGTACACCCTGGACAAGTCGCCAAATCATCGCAGGGCTGACACATTGAGACAAACAACAATTCATACTCACACCTACGGTCAATTTAGAGCCACCAATTAGCCTAATCTGCAAGTCTTTGGATTGTGGGGGAAACCGGAGCACACCCACGCAGACACAGGGAGAACATACAAATTCCACACAGAAAGGCCTCCGTCGGCCACTGGGCTCAAGCCCAGAACCTTCTTGCTGTGAGGTGACAGCGCTAACCACTACACCACAGTGCCGCCTGGAAAAAAGAATGTTCAGTGATATAAGTGACATTTCAATTATATACTGTAGCATAAGCATTATTAACTGTACCTAATTGTAACATCACTAGTTTTAAGTGGCACTGCAGTGATTTAGAATATATTAAGTAATAAGCTAACTCATTATTTCAAAAGGCAATAGATGAGACATGATGAAATTTAATATGAAACTTTTTGTAATTTTATTGAGCCATTCTTTTATCAATTTTTGACAACATAAAAGCAAAGTAAAGCATTACGTCAAGTATTTAAGAATGTTAAACAAAAACGTTTACTTTAGCATGTGCTTTATACAGTAGATTCAACAGAATGGCATGTTGTAAGACAGAAAGCAAACGTCCAGTTTTTGCATCAACCCATGTGGTGAATGGAAAGTGCAGAGGTCTCGAAGAGACTCTGTGTGATTTCAGGTCTTACAGCCCCAACTGATGATAACAGCATGTAGGGAAATAACGATAGAAACTTTTAAGATGGCACTGTGGGTAAAAAAAGGGGATAAGACCGTTTATGCCTTGAAAGCCTTCTCAATGGTGTCGTAGATACCCTTCAGCTGGGGCCTGAGCTCATCAGCCAAATTCTTGAGCTTCTGTTGCAACTCCCCAGATTCATACTTGTTGCGTAGATCAGTAAAGACACCTTCAATCTGCTCCCTGTACTCTTGGATATGGGGTCCAAATGTAGCCTTCAGCTCCTCAAGGCCCTTGGTTAGCTTGTTACGAATGGTTTCCACAATGGGGGTCAGCTTGGACTTGGTCTCCTCTACATTGACCTTGATCTTCTCCTGCAGCTCCTTGATTACAGGCTCAAACTTGGCCTTGAACTCATCTAGCTGATGCTTGTTCTTCTCAGAGTACTCCTTCAGTACAGGCTCCAGCTTTGCATGATACTCATCAAGATGCTTCTTTATAACCTGGCGCAGCTCCTCACGCTTTGGCTCCAGCTCTTTGCGCAGTTCCTCCAGGTCATGGGAAACCCTCTCACGAACACCAGAAAGGGTCTCAACAATCTGAGGTCCAATCCCTTCACGGACTGGTGCAAGGGATTCAGAGGCAGACTTGAGCAAGGTCTCAATGTTGTCCAGTCCCTGAGTGAGGCGTGCCCTATGTAGGAGAGAGAAGAAAAAATAAATTTAAAAAAAATGATGACCAGTATAACATCCATCCATCCATCCATCCATCCATTATCTGTAGCCACTTATCCTGTCCTACAGGGTCGCAGGCAAGCTGGAACCTATTCCAGCTGACTATGGGTGAGAGGCTGGGTACACTCTGGACAAGTCGCCAGGTCATCACAGCCAATATAATATCAATTGTTAATTTGTGAGTAAAAGTCAGTGTGGTATCCGGTGGTTTAGCCCCCAGTGTATTATCCCCATCTTCAAGTGTTTTAGCCCCATCTTCATGTAGTTTAGCCCCATGTTGAAATGTGAATAAAGTTGATCAAACGTGTCTATGATTGATCGTTCTAGATTTAAAGAGAACAGAGCTTTTTTAAAGGAAATTTTGAACTTGAAGTTTTTGACTGGATTTTTCATTTGATTTTTCAATTATGTGAATAATTGACAATAATAATTTGAAGCAATTTTGTAGTCCTCTTGTCTTTAGTATGTTGGATCATGTCCCATATCAGATGTTAAAAAGACACAAGCAATAATCCATCCTCCAAAGTACGATGAAAAGCCGAACTGAAGCGCTTCACATCAAGATTTTGTTGCTGACGATATTAACTTTAACATGAAATCAACATGCATGTAAACAACAGAATCAAAACCACTCGTATTTTGTAGCAAATCACAAAAACATAAATTTCACTTCTCCTACTTGTTATATTTTGGCTTTTGTTGTTCTTTTGAAGACCATGTGAATTGAATAAAGGTTTTTGAAACAGAATTAAGAAATTATTGTAATGCCTTCTAAAATAATGTATGATGTTTTAGCCCCACACACAAGATCCCTGAAGATGGGGCTAATACACTGGGGGCTAAACCACCGTAAACCGTCAATATTCACTGAATGATGAATGCTAGCTTTATTTCTTACTTGTAATCCTTGAACTCAGCATCATCAAGATGGTTAATAGCTTTCTGTGCTGTTTCCTTAACCTGGCCGAGGTAGGTCACCACCGCAGCTCTTATGTGCTCATACTGGGATGGAGCGTCAGCCTGCAGGGATCGTGCCTGGCAACCTGGACAGTTAGTAAGAATTTGTTCATTTTACTTAAAAGAAGTATGCAAAGCTTGTACTGTGCAATGTTAAATTATTTACCTGCAGCCAGCAGAAAAGCTAGAGCTAGAGTCACAAACTTCATGATGGATCTGGAAGGAGAAAAAAAAGAAGGGAAAAAAGTCAGCATCTGAGTATTTGAAAATTTTTGTTAAGTTTGAAATTGCATTAATGACAATGAAAAAAAAAATGATGTAGGCCAAGCAAGACACTGAAACTGCTCAAGATATTCTAAATTAATCTAAATTGGTGCTTCGATTTATATTAATTAATTAATTTGTTCCTTCATTCATGCTCGCTGAGACATAGATTTCATTAATAGTAAGATCTGAAAACAAGTCAAAATCAAATACTGTGTTCTATATGACTAAAAATGAATTCCCATTCTCTCTAAAGCTAAGTCTCAGACCTGTATGTACTTAGGTTTTTTCTAAAAGCAGTACAACCTGACCTGATTTAACAATTCAAATATCAGCCAAGGCCCTTCCTCAGGATCTCTCAGACGAAAACTTACCTGTTGATAATGCAGGTCTGGAAGAGACTAAGGAACTTGAGGCAGATGTGGCCATTTTATAAGGATCTAGGAAGGGGGAGGGAATAGAACAAAGGGTGTGAAAGTGCCTCCGTGGAGCTGGACCTCAACCTTCCAGCCCCATACAATAATCCATTGGAGGAGCCGGGGACAATAGCCACCCTCTGAGTTTAAGCAGTTAGTTAATAGAAGCTAAAAAGTGCTGTGAGGATGTGTTAGGATCTTAAACTCATCAGTGCCCTATCTTTTGCTTCCTTTTTGATACTGATAATGTAAACGAGTTCTTTCCTGATGCTGTAAAAACGCTGATGATTTTAGAATATTGGGTGAGACATGCAGTTAGAAGAAGGAAAATATTCTAATCAGACATTTGTGGGAAAGGGTTTTTGTCTGCTTTTTGTATCTTATCACAGAAAGAATTAACGTAATTTCTGTCTTATGAGAAAGCTGCATGTCTGATGCAATTGCACCAATGCACTTTCACCATGAAGTACTATTTGTCAGGTTGAAGCATGCATAAATTGGATTGGAGTGCTTCTGTTTCGACATGCCCAACATGTTATTTTACACCATGGAGTAATTTTGAATTTTATCATGTTTAATTGGCCAAATGTGGCCAAAAGTATGTCAACACCTGACCATCACACCCATATGTGCTTGTTGTCCATTTCATTTCAAAGTTGGTCCCCCCATTGCTGCTTCAATAGACTCCACACTTTTAGCAAGGCTTTCTACTGTGACTGTGGAAATTTCTGCTCATTCAGCTACAATAGCATTATTGAGGTTGGGCAATGATGTCAGATGAGAAGACGTGGAGCAAAGTCTGCATTTCAGTTAATCTCAAAGGTGTTCAATGGGATTGAGGTCAGGCCTCTGTCCAGGCAACTCGAGTTCTTCCACATCATCCTTGGCAAATCATGTCTTTATGGAGCTTGCTTTCTGCACAGGAACACTATTATGCTAGAATAGGTTTGGGCCTCTTGGTTCAAGTGAAGGGAATCTTAAAGTTACAGCACGAAAAGACATTCCAGACAATTGTGCACTTTCAGCTTTTGGTAATAGTTTGGGGAAGACCCACATGGGGTGTGATGGACAGGTATTCACCTACTTTTGGCCAAATATATTCCAGTGACGAATATGACTGTGCAGAAGTCTTAGGCACATGTAAAGAAATGCTGTAGACCAAAAATGGCTTAAAAATAATGAAATGAAATGTTTCAACATTAAAAAAATACTATAAATAGCAGTAAGCCGTAATAAATGAAACAAAGCCAACACTTGGTGTGAGATGAACATTTGCTTTAAAAAAATAGTAGTCTCAGGTACAATGAGTGCAGTTTTATAAGGAAATGAGCTGTAGGTTTTACTGAGCATCTTGCAGAACCAGCCACAGTTCTTCTGGACACTTTGACTGTCACACTCGCTTCTTAATTTTGCACCAAAACCCAGTAGCCTTCATTATGTTTTCTTTTTTAACTGAAAAGTGGTCAGTTTGCTGCTCAGATACAAACGTTTTTTTTTTTCTGTAACATTTAATTCTGTGCTGGAAAACAAACATTTGGAACTCTAAAATGTTTTTGTACTGACTTGATAATGTAGAAGTCATAAAATAGAAATCTATAACAAAATCTGTGGGGGCGGCACGGTGGTGTAGTGGTTAGCGCTGTCGCCTCACAGCAAGAAGGTCCTGGGTTCAAGCCCCGGGGCCGGCGAGGGCCTTTCTGTGTGGAGTTTGCATGTTCTCCCTGTGTCCGCGTGGGTTTCCTCTGGGTGCTCCGGTTTCCCCCACAGTCCAAAGACATGCAGGTTAGGTTAACTGGTGACTCTAAATTGACCGTAGGTGTGAATGTGAGTGTGAATGGTTGTCTGTGTCTATGTGTCAGCCCTGTGATGACCTGGCGACTTGTCCAGGATGTACCCCGCCTTTCGCCCATAGTCAGCTGGGATAGGCTCCAGCTTGCCTGCGACCCTGTAGAAGGATAAAGCGGCTAGAGATAATGAGATGAGAATGAACAAAATCTTGTATGAAAAAAATGAGGTGCCTAAAACTTTTGCACAATACTGTATATATTTACAGAGTGGATGCGTCATTAAACTGATCAGGACTAACAGTCTATGGCCCTGTCCACACGGCAACGGATTCAGGTGACTCCGATACAATTGCTTATCGTTTAGGCCTGGCGTCTACACGGCACCGGCGTTTTGGGTGCCCAAAACGCAATCTTTTTGAGAACGGGTTCCAGAGTGGAAAGATCTGGCAACGTTGCCGTTGTGAAGTCGTCTGGATGAGTAGAACGGATTTGTTTACGATGACGTCACAACCACATGACTGTGGTTGTCCTTGAACAAATCATCTCCTGTCACTGTCTTTTTCTCTATCCTTCTTTGTTTTTTCCTAATCAGGTCAAAAGCTGATGTGCTTTTTCACTTTGATTGCATATTAGGTTCTGTAATGGTGTGCATCCAAATTTTAAGAATAGAAGATTGAGTTAATAACCCCTATGTGTCTGCTGCTTAGCGACTGGTTTCCTCATAGTACCAGGAGTGGCATCACTGACACAGACCAGTAATTAAATTAGCACTGGGGACCTGAGGCTAAGGATTTCATACCACGGTTTATATGTACACTGTTTACATGACAACTTTTCAGCTTGCAGGTTATCAGGTGTACAAATGCACTGAATGTATGCATGTGAAACACAGTGATCAGCCTGTTTTGGCCTGCAGGAGCTATTTAGCATCTCATGCTTGTTTCTTTTGTCAAGCCTATATGCAACAAGACCACTCCAGCTGATTGATCTTTTAGTGATGGGGCCATTGAGCCAGCCGTCTCCAGCGACATGCTGAGTGAAGGAGTGACCAGAGCTATTAACTCCACCATCAGCCTTTTCTGTTTTATCATGTAATGAGGGATTCACATGCACCCAGGAAGGAGCAAATGGTTTCCAAACAGGAAGAATAAAAACCTCAAAGGTAATGTGTGAACGAGAGGGGGGTGAAAGCCAAGGTGGAAGTGTGATCATTAAAGATGTGTTAAAAGTTCTGAAAGGCCATTCCAGGGATCAGCTATAAGGGTGTGCTGTGAGAGTTTATGATGAATGCTTTTTTTTAAAAATATAAAACTTCAGATACGATGACACAGAAAACACTGATACGGGGTTGGCCTAGTTATTAGGCCATCTAGTTATTTTAGACTATGTTTTGGGAACAAAAAAAAAAAAAAAAAGGAAAATGTCATTTTAATCAAAGCTTCAGCAGACCACAAAAATGTAGACTGTGTATATGTGTGTGTGTGTGTGTGAGAGAGAGAGAGAGAGAGAGAGAGAGAGAGAGAACATGATAGAGGGTTAAACCTTTGGCCTGGCATTATCTCAGTAAGCCACAGAAACCATTGCTGAGGTTGAGTATTTTATCAAATGTTTATCAGTTACACTGCTATGTTTTTACAGCTTCACTGGTGCTTTACTATTTTACTTCAATTGCTGACCTAAAGGCTTCCCTGATCTATTTTGTCTGCTGTTAGTTATTAAATGTCATTTATTTCTATACAAACGACCTCACCAAGTGCCAAAAGTACAGTAGCTTAACATGTGAGCTTACAAACAGGAAGAAGAGTTGTTGCTGAACTGAGTCAAGTGAATATTTTCTCAAAATAAATTGAATTTAATTGCTAAAAAAATGATAACTCCCACATACACATTTAAAATAATCCTGTAATACTTTGTTCAGCTATGGGTTTGTGTGTATTTGTGTGCATGGTGTCTTTTGTACTGAGAAAGAAATTAAAATTGCATAACATAGTTACTAATACATATTTCTAAGGTGTATATTTAATATATGTACATTTACATGGCATTTAATGACCCTGTGATTAAAGATACAGTAAATATATTTGTTTTAAATGTAATTAACTGAAAGACCTTTTGAAAGTAAATGTTATCAGATGACTTCTAACTGTAAGGAACCAGAAATGGGAGAATATGGGAATAGAACAGCTTTAACAGTTTGTTGTCATCATTGTTGTTGTCTTTTTTTTTTTTTTTTACAATCAAGTGAATTATCTCATCTCATCTCATCATCTCTAGCCGCTTTATCCTGTTCTACAGGGTCGCAGGCAAGCTGGAGCCTATCCCAGCTGACTACGGGCGAAAGGCAGGGTACACCCTGGACAAGTCGCCAGGTCATCACAGGGCTGACACATAGACACAGACAACCATTCACACTCACATTCACACCTACGGTCAATTTAGAGTCACCAGTTAACCTAACCTGCATGTCTTTGTTTTGTGTCACTATATCAGGATTCAGATACAACATTGTGGTACATTGCATCACAGTTAAGACTAGTATGTTTTGGGTTTTTTTGGTTGGTTGGTTGTTTTTACAGTATGCATGTACCTACTCTTTAATATTTAAATGTGTTGTCAGTATAAGTCATTTGTGGTACATGTCAGATGCGCGAGGGAGGCGAATGCAAGTGCAGAAGTGTTTATTATAATACAGTGCGATATATACAAAAGGTGCATGAAACACAAAAGCAAACAGTCCAAATCGGCAGGCAAGGTCATAAACAAGAAAACAGGCAATGGGTCGGTCAAGGCGCAAACAGGATGTTAGAGGCAAAATGAGAATGATAACTAAAACCAGGAACAGGAGTCAAGAAGCCAGGAAAACCACAAACACGGGAAACAAGGCTCAGTAATGCGCACTGAATGTGGCGTAATACTTTGCATCGTCCTTGCATCAGCGCAGTCCTTAAATAGCCCAACACTTAGTTCATTAATTGAGAACAGGTATGTCTTGTCCACAGCGGGCGTGCTGGAGCTCACTTGGCACGTGTGCAGCCGGAGGCGCACCTTTTGGTGCATGCACCACAGCATGCAGAACTGACACATGTATAGTGAATATCATCAAATTTTACACATTTAAAAAAAAAAATTCTCAATTCTGATTGGTTGGAAGTCCTAGCTGTAAATCAAATCAGCTTTAAATTAATGTGCTCATTCAAAAACATTATCATTCTATAGTAGCAACTACTAACCCCGATTCCAGAAAAGCAGGGATATTTTCCAAAATGCAATAAAAGCAAAAATCTGTGATTTGTTAATTCATGTGAACCTTTATTTAACTGAAAAAAGTCCAAAGAAAAGACAACCCCAGTTCCATAAATCTGGGACACTGTGTAAAACAAATAAAAAAAAAACAGAATGTGAAGATTTGCAAATCTTGGAAACCCTATATTTAATTGAAAATAGTACAAAGACCACATATCAAATGTTGAAACTGAGAATTTTTTTTTTTGTTTTTTGAAATGCTCATTTTGAATTTGATGTCAGTAACACATTTCAGAAAAGTTGGGACGGACGATAAAAGACTGAAAAAGCTGTGTAATGCTTAAAAAAACTAATTTGGTTAATTGGCAACAGGTCAGTAACATTATTGGATATAAAACGAGCATCCCAGAGAGGAGGAGTCTCTCAGAAGTAAAGATGGGGAGGGGTTCACCGCTCTGTGAAAGACTCCATGGGCAAATGGTGCAACAATTTAAGAATAACGTTCCTCAATGTAAAATTGCAAACAACTTGGGGATCACATCATCTATGGTACATAATATCATTAAAAGATTCAGAGAATCTGAAGAAATCTCTATATGCAAGAGGTAAGGCTGAAAACTAACATTGGATGCCTGTGATCTTCAGGCCCTCAGGAGACACTGCATTAAAAGCAAGGCAAGGCAAGGCAAGTTTATTTGTATAGCGCATTTCATACACACAGGCAATTCAATGTGCTTCACAAAAAATAAAAGCATAAGAACAGTAACAAAGATTTAAAGTAAAAGTGAAATCATTAAAATCCAAAATTAAAAAGAAATTAAAGAATTAAAGTAAAATCATTAAAATCAAAATTAAAAGAAATTATGTTAAAGGAAATTAATTACACTTTAGATAAAAATTAATCAAGTGAAAGCATCTGAAAACAGTTTTGTCTTGAGCCTGGATTTAGAACTAACAGTAGGAGCATTTTTGATATCATCTGGAAGTTGGTTCCAAAGCTTAGCAGCATAGCAACTAAAGGCTGCTTCACCACACTTCGTTTTGACAGCTGGTATTACTAGCAAGTTTTTCTCCTGTGATCTTAGAGACCTAGTTGGTGCATATAATTGAAACATATCCAGTAGGTAGCTGGGTCCCATCCCATTTAATGTTTTAAATAGAAGTAATGCCTTAAAGTCAATTCTATAGCTCACTGGGAGCCAGTGCAGAGACCTTAGGATTGGAGTGATATGGACTACCCTTTTTGTTCTTGTAAGAACCCTTGCTGCTGCATTTTGGATTAGTTGAAGCTCTTTGATGGTCTTTTTTGGAAGACCTGTGAAAAGGCTATTGCAGTAATCAACTCTACTGGAGATGAAAGCATGAATAAGTTTTTCTAGATCATGCTTTGACATGAGACCCCTGAGTTTAGAAATGTTTTTAGGTGATAGAATGCAGACTTTTTTACCACTTTCATATGACTGTTGAAGTTAAGTTCACTGTCAATAAGGACACCAAGGTTTTTGACAGTATCCTTTGCTTTAAGCCCCTTAGTTTCAAGAACAGTGGCAATCCTAAGCCTTTCCTCCTTTTTGCCAAATATAATTACTTCAGTTTTATCTGCATTCAGCTGAAGAAAATTGTGAGACATCCATTTGTTAATTTGGTCAATGCATCTATGAAGAGACTCAAGAGGGGCATAGTCATTAGGTGACATAGCTAAGTAAAGCTGAGTGTCATCTGCATAGCTATGGAAGTTTCTTGAGTTATTCTTAATAATTTGTCCAAGTGGGAGCATATAAAGGTTGAATAGTAATGGTCCCAGGATTGAGCCCTGGGGAACCCCACAGTTCAAGGACACGGGTGATGAACTGTGGCCTCCAATGGCCACATAAAAAAAATCTTTGTTGTAGGTAAGATTTTAACCAGTTGATTACTATACCAGTAAATCCAACCCAATGCTCCAGTCGATGTAACAGTATGAAATGATCTACCGTGTCAAATGCAGCACTTAAGTCTAAAAGCACCAAGACTGATGTTTTACCAGCATCAGAATTAAGACGTAGGTCATTCATGACTTTAGTAAGAGCTGTTTCAGTGCTATGATTGGCACGAAAACCTGACTGAAACTTATCAAAACATCCGTTTGATGTCAGGAAGGCAGTTAATTGATTAAAAACAATTTTTTCAATTATTTTACCAACGAATGGCAAATTGGATATGGGCCTGTAGTTGTTGAGTACTGAGACATCCAGGTTATTCTTTTTCAGTAGGGGTTTTACAACCGCTTTTTTCAGAGATGAAGGAAACATGCCAGTTCGTAAGGAGGTGTTGATAATCTGAAGTACCTCGTCTGATATTAGGTGAAGAACAGATTTGAAAAAGACTGTAGGTAAAATGTCCAGTTCAGATGTGGAGGAGCTGAGACTTTCTACTGTTTTTCTCAGAGTCTCAACATCAATTAAACTAAATGTTGACATTGTATTACGACCCCCTCTCTCTTTATCCAATGGTTCCAGATTTTGAAGTGTTTGCACCTGTGTGGCTATATTCATACATATTTTATCAATCTTTCCTTTGAAAAAAGATGCAAAGTTGTTGCATGTATTAACTGAGAGAAATTCAGAAGGCATTTGTCTTGATGGGTTTGTTAGCTTTTCAACTGTAGAAAATAGCACACGGGCATTGTTGATATTCCTATTAATAATGTCAGCAAAAAAAGACTGTCTTGCTTTAGAAATTTCTAAGTTGTGTTTACATAACATCCCTTTGTAGATTTGATAATGAATCTGGAGTTTAGATTTACGCCATTTTCTTTCAGACTTTCTACATTCCCTCTTTAACATTTTAACTGCTGGATTTAGTTTCCAGGGTGCTTTCCCTTTGTCTATGACTCTTTTGGTTTTTAAAGGAGCAATAGCATCCATAATATGATTCATTCTGGAATTAAAAATTTCCATTAGATTATCTGCACAATCTAAAGATTGACATGGGAGTTCTGAGAGTGCCTGCTCAAAAAGAGCTGCTGTGCCATTGGTAATTACCCTCTTTTTTACAGTCACAGACTTGTTTTGAAAGTGAGGGGAAATGGAAACATCAAAGAAAACACAGAAATGATCAGATATACCCAGGTCCATGACACTAGTAGATACATTAAGACCCTTAATGATGACAAGGTCGAGGGTGTGGCCATGGGAGTGTGTTGGCCCTTGTACATGTTGTGTTAGGTTGAAGGCATCAATCAGTGTAAGAAATTCATTTGCATACGTGTTATCTAGATTATCAACATGGAAGTTAAAATCCCCAGAAATAATAAGATTGTCAAACTCTAAACAAATATTTGACAACAGTTCCCCAAACTCCTCTAGGAACAGTGGTGCAGAAAGTCTTGGTGGTCTGTAAATAGTCAATACTAATATGTTAGAAGAACATTTTAGGATTGCACTTAGGTATTCAAAAGATGTAAAGTCACTAAGAGTTGTCTGTTTGTACTGAAAACATGCCTTGTATATATTTGCTATTCCTCCTCCCCGTTTATTGGCTCTTCCAACACTCATAAAATCAAAGAGTGGGGGAGTTGCTTCAATAAGAGTAATAGAGCTGCTTGATTGTTCAAGCCAAGTTTCAGTAAGAAGCATAAAATCCAGTTTGTGTGTACCGATGAAGTCATTAATTAAAAAAGGCTTATTAAGTGATCTTACATTCTGAAGAGCTAGTTTTACAGTGAATGTGGGGGTAATTTCCACAGAAGCGTTCTGTGGTTGTTTTGGAACTGGAAGGAGATTTGACAAGTTTACCCCATTGATAGGATGTATAAGAACACCTCTCCATCTTGTTAGCACAGGAATAGAAAAGTACGTCATGGGTCCCAGCTTATTTTCAAAACTACCATCTGGACCCAGATTATATCAGTTCGTTCCAACATGAAGGTCATCACTGCTGCCGGTGAACTGTAGCTGTGCACATGGTCCTTGAGTCTTATCTGTAGTCACAGGGGGAGGTGGTGCCCTCCGTTTCTTGGGTGCTGTAGCAGTTGGATATATCATTAAAGATGTTGGGGTACACAAGGCCTGACCATGAGACAGCTCTGTGTACGGTACTTGATTTGCGTGTCCTCTTGGGCTTGCCAAAGACACTCGGCTTAAAGACAATAGTCTCTCCATTTTCTCAGGAAAACTCAGTCTGGGGGGTGAAGGAGATACAGAGGGGCTTGGGGTTACATCCACTGTTGTTGTTGGTGATTGCCTATTGCCAGTCTCAGGAGGTTGTGGTGATGCTTGTTTATCTGATTGTCTTTCTGATAGTTCTGCCAGCTTACCCGTTAGCTCAGATATCATGTTGCTAGCCTTGGAAAGTGACGGGGATGTGTGTGGTGATAGATCCACCCTCTGATCATTTTCCTGAACTGTATTGGGGGCAGATGAGTCAGCATGATCCTCTGTAGTTTCTGGGGGCTTAGTTGCCTTCGTTGGTGACAAGGAGTTTTGCTTGACTCCACTGAGAATGGGAACTGAGATCGGACATTTCCCGGAATGTTGTGAATCATCTGTGTGTTTGATGTTTTTTATCATTTTTTCAGTTTGTAATCCATCAGAGTGAGCGTTAGTCCTGCTTCTTTCTGCGTGCAGATTCACTGTTACAGAGTGTTTCGTGTCGTAAGCCACTGCTTGAGTTTGAACCTCAACAGTGTGTTTCCGTACTGTTTTTGAGTCTTTGTTGATGTCCCTGGGAGGTTCAGTTTGTACTCAAACAGAGTTCGTATCAGTGTTGTTAACTCCTTTCAGTGCAGCTACAGAGCGCTTATCAGAGAGTGTACCCAAGGTCGGCATGGAATGGTGGACAGAGTGTTGATAATGGTCTGCCAAGACTTTGGCACCAGTCCAGCTGAGTTCTGTGCTATTTGGGCTGAAAAAGGCTTTGCGTTTCCAGAAAAGGTTGAAGTTGTCAATAAAATTAATGCCAGAGGAAAAACATGTCTTTGCAAGCCAGGTGTTGAGACTGAGCAGTCGGGAAAACCCGTAATTGCCGATCACAGATCCTGGTAATGGACCACTGATAAAAAAAGACATTCCAAGTCCGTTTAGGGCAGAAAAAAGTCTTTGAAAGATTTTCTCACAGTGAGCTGTTCCCTGAAAACATCATTTGCTCCAACATGCACAATAATGCGTTTAATTGATTTGTAGTTTGACAGCATTTTTGAAATGTTGTCTGTAGTCTCTGAGATGGAAGCGTAAGGAAAACAGCACACAACCATGGACACTCCTCCAATATTTTTCACAGTGAAATCACCCACAACAAGGGTTGTAGGATTAACAGGTGTTGGCGGCTGCTTTCTACCTCTACTGCGAGCTTTATTTTTGTTATTCAAATTCTGCCACTTTCTAGGAACTACTGGTTCCATGTCTGTAAGGCACTGAAATCTGTTCTGGAGTGTAATGGGCTGTATATATCTGTAGTTTTCAGCCCGGTGGTATTCATAGACTGTAGGTCTGATGGCATCAGACCGCAATGGAGTTGAAGTTAATGCCCTTTTGTTTTTGGGTCTAGCACCTTGTCTTTTCCAGCAATCAGTACTCACATTTTGCTTTGTGAAGTCAACCGATTCATCCAAATTCCCATCATTCAGATGCTGAACATTCCCCGCATTCCCCTTAGTGGTATCATAGATTCCAGGCTAGAAATTCTTTTTTCAAGCTCAGTCCATTTGTTACTAGAGTTCCTTGGTTTCCCCATTTTACAATAACCCAGTCTTCTGTGTCAGTTGCTTTGTCTAACTTCTAGGTTATCTTGTATAAATGGGAGAAAACATCTGTCCTTCCTTGCTAAACTTGTTGAATGTAAGTAAAAAGAAAGCAAATAAGAAAAAAATAGAGAAATAGTGAAAAAAGTGGAAAAGAGGAGTTCAAGCAGGAGCAAAGCAAAAAGCGTCCTACTCGCTTGAGTAGGAGGAGCAGAAGACACATGTCTGTAGTGGAAATCACTGTATGGGCTCAGGAACACTTCAGAAAACCATCGTCTGTGAAAACAGTTCATTACTGCATCCACAAATGCAAGTTAAAACCAGATATAAACAATATCCAGAAACACCACCACATGCTCTGGGCCTGAGCTCTTTTACAATGGACTGAGATGAAGTGAAAAATTGTCCCGAGGTCTGACGAATCAAAAGTAGAAATTCTTTTTAGAAATCATTGTCATAATCCAGCCCAGAACTTCCAGATCCTGATCTGCACCTTTGTGCTCCGCTCTGCATTTTTCCCCATTCTCCTTGCGGTGTGTTAGCATACCTGCTACGTGTTTATCATCAGCCACCCCATATAAACACACAGAGGAGATTCACACAGCGCAGATAAATACTCGACTCGAATACTCTGTTCCTCGACTTTGTTTACATTTTTGGATTATGATTTTTGCCTGCCATTTTTGGGACCTCTCATTGTGACTTTGGCTGCGGACTTTGTTTATGTGTTGATTACGACTTTGCTTGCTATTTCTTGGGACTTAACACTATCTTCCAGGAAATCAGTAAATTGGCTTTGGACAGTGCTGTTGCACCTGTCACCTGCCTGCCTGCCTGATGAATCAACTCCTCAGATATGTGTCCTCTCATTTCCCGTCGTTGGACATTGGGTCCTATCTGTTTCCGTGGGCTTTGGGTCATGACAGTATTTATCCACCACTACCATGGACCCAGCAGTCTACAATGTGCTTACATCAGTGTTGGCTAAGCAGGGCTCTGTCCTGGAATCACATGAACAAGAGATCATAGCCATTCACCAAAGAATGTCTTCCATCACTGATGGAATACAAAGGCTCTCTGCACAGATGGAGAGCCTCCAGGCTTCAACTGCAGGCCGATCAGCATCAGCTCCACCTAGTCAATCTGCCATGCCGACCTTACCCCCCCACTCATAAGCCTTGGCTACCCACTCCACAGCCGTACGATGGTGCCCCCAGCATGTGCTGTTCATTCCTCTCACAGTGCTCCTTGGCCATGGAACTTCAGGCATCTGCCTTCTCATCGGAGAGGTCCTGAATAGCTTATGTCATCATGCCTTTAAAAGGAAAGGCATGGGAATAGGGAACAGCCATTTGGGATGCCAGGGCACCCTGCTGCTCGCGTCTCAAAGAGTTCTCTGAGGAGATGCTGAAGGTTTTTGACCATTCCCCCAAGGGCAGAGAGGCAGCAAGGCAGCTGATGGGGCTGAAGCAAGGTGCCTGTTCTGTTTATGATTATGCCATTGAGTTTCGGAGTCTTGCCGCAGCAGTTGACTGGGACACCAGCACCTTGTATGATGCCTTTTTTCATGGACTAAATCATGCCCTCCTGGATAAGATTGTGCCTCCTGATCTGCCTGACACCCTGGATGGCTTGGTCAACTTGGCCGGCCGGGTAGATGCATGTCTTCTGCTGTGCAACCAGAGAAGGATCAGACATGCAGCCAAAGAGCTGAACCTAGAACTGCCCCTCCAGTGGAAGGTGCCATCCCAGTAGAGTCAGAGCCCATGCAATTAGGCAGAACCCAGGTAACGCCTGAGGAAAGAAGGTGTGGTTGAGAAACTAATTCCTGTTTTTATTGTGGACAGTCTGGACATTTCATCTCCCACTGCCCAGTAAAAGGCTCTGGCCACCAGTAGATTTGGGGATACAGGCGGGCATCTCTACA
Organism: Neoarius graeffei; assembly: GCF_027579695.1. Taxonomy (NCBI): domain Eukaryota; kingdom Metazoa; phylum Chordata; class Actinopteri; order Siluriformes; family Ariidae; genus Neoarius; species Neoarius graeffei. The sequence goes on along the minus strand of NC_083591.1, from coordinate 12,923,048 downwards.
CACACTTCCCCTGCTGTTAGGTCAACACTGACAATTGAGATTTTGTTCCAGAACAAGGTCCAGTTTGTTCAAGCCCTCATTGATTCTGGTGCTGATCAGAGCTTCATCAAGACTTCCTGGGTGGGAATGGGCATCCCTTTGTGTCAGCTAGATTGCCCCCTTGTCACCCAAGCTCTGAACGGGGCTGAACTCAGCCCCATCTCCTGTCTCTCTGACCCTGTTACTTTGAAAGTTTCTGGTAACCACATTGAATCAATTATATTCTTTGCTATGACTGACTCCATAGAGTTTATTGTCCTGGGTCTCCCCTGGTTACGCCTCCACAACCCCCACATTAACTGGAGCGATGGGACCATTCTCTCTTGGAGTACTTGTTGCCTGGCCTCTTGCCTATCATCTGCTCAAACTCCCCTGGCCCCTCTTGTCACTAGCCCTGATGAGACTATTGATCTCTAATGTGCCTCCTGAAAATCTGGATCTTTGTGTGGTGTTCAGTAAAGCTTGTGCCACCTCCCTTCCTCCACACTGACCCTACGATTATGCCATTGAACTGCTACCTGGAACCACACCTCCCAGGGGCCATATCTACTCTCTTTCCCCCTTGAAGTGGGAGGCCATGGACAAATACCTACGTCTTGGAATCTCTAGCAGCTGGCATCATTCGCCCTTCATCCTGCCCTGCTGGAGCATGGTTCTTCTTTGTGGAAAAGAAACACAAGTCCCTCAGGCCCTGCATTGACTATCAGGGGCTTAATGCTATCCCTATCAGGAATCACTATCCCTTCCCAATCATGTCCACCACCTTCAAATTACTTCAGGGGGCACAGTTTTTTACTAAGCTAGACTTCTGCAGTGCTTATCACCAAGTACAAATAAGAGAAGGACACGAGTGGAAGACAGTGTTTAACACTCCTACGGGCCACTATAAGTATTTTGTTCTTCCCTTTAGGCTCACCAACATCCCCCCACCATCTTTCAAGCCCTGATCAATGACATCTTGCGAGACTTCATTAACCAAGTTTGTTTTCGTTTTTCTCGATGATATCCTCATCTTCTCCCCCTCATTGGAGGTCCATCGGTCCCATGTCAGACAGGTCCTGCAATGACTCTTAGAAAACCAGCTCTTTGCCAAAGCAGAAAAGTGTGAGTCTCATAAGCGCACCGTGTCCTTCTTGGGTTTTGTGATATCCCCTGGGGTGGTCCAAATGGACCCCGACAAGGTCAAGGTGGTCCTTGAGTGGCCTGTTCCATCTTCCCATAAGGAACTGCAACACTTTTTGGGGTTTGCTAATTTTTAACAAATATTAATCAAGAATTATAGCACCATTGCCACCCCTCTGACTGAACTCATGTCCTCCAAGCACCCCTTCTCTTGGACCAACCATGCTGAGAAAGCCTTCTCTTAAGAGCAGATTCACCACAACCCCAGTCCTCCTCATCCCAGACCCTGTCATTCATTTCATTTTCAAAGTGGACGCCTCTGACACTGGTGTTGGGGCTGTTCTGTCCCAGAGGTCAGCCAAGGACAACAAGGTACACCCCTGCGCATTCTTTTCTTGTCATATGACCCCAGCCGAACGCAACTATGGCATTGCAGATCGCAAATTGCTAGCTATCAATCTGGCCCTAGAAGAATGGAGGCATTGGTTGGAGGGGACTTAGATTCCATTTATCATTTGGACAGACCATAAGAATCTCAAGTACCTCAGGACTGCCAAACATCTCAATGCACACCAAGCCAGGTGGTCTCTGTTCTTCTCCCACTTCAACTTTGTGCTCTCCTTCAGACCTGGTTCTAAGAATGTCAAGGCTGATACTCTTTCCAGGCAGTTTTCTCTGGACTCTCAGCAAGACACCACTGAGCCCATCCTCCCTGCCCATTGCCTCATGGCCGCCGTCCAACTCAACATAGACGGCGATTTAGATCACTGTCTAAAACGCCCTGTCTAGCGATTCAGGACCAGGCAATGGTCCACCCAACTGTTTGCACATGCCCCTTGTGTGCACTACCAAGTACTGCAGTGGGAGCACAGCTCCCTCCTAGCCAGTCATCCTGGGGCAGCCCGGACCCTTGCTGTCCTTAGGCAACATTTCTGGTGGCCGACCATACAGTGAGACGTTAGGACCTTTAGGGCAGCTTGTGACATCTGCTCCAGAAACAAGACTAGCAACCAACTGGCTGCCGGACTATTAAGGCCCCTACTAGTAGAACAGATAAGCAGATGAATCGTGCACAAGATGATAAAAGCATGAAACTTTCAGGGTTTGTTCTTGAGGGCATAACAATTAATTTAAGATCTGGAGGCGCTCTCAGTTTGACCTTGGAGGTCAATTAGAGGTCATTGAGGTCATCAATAGGACATTTCTATGCATGAGAGCTGAAATGGGTGTGTTTTTGGGAGCAATTTTGCTAAAAATGTACAGTAAGTATAAATATGCATGTATTAAGGTACAATCAAGTAAATAAACATAAATAGATATACACCCATAGAGGTAAATGAATGAAATAAACAAAAAACGTAATGATAATAATGTAAAATTGGGAAATGGCAGATGAACTGTAACTGATAGATACCCAGGTAAACTACATAAATTTAATCATTAAACTGGAAGGATTTCTTATCTGTTAGTGAAAACAAAACAGAATTGTTCCACTTTCTTTCTGTTCAAATTGCTGCCATGGCATTAGCTCCTGGCAAAGAAGTATATGCCACAAACGAAAAAAATGTCCTCAGCTCTCCTGTTGACTGTGATGTAAGTAATTTGGTTCCATGCACTCAAGAGGAGGCAGACACAAGGCTATTCCTTCATGTGGCAGATGCTGCTAAAAAGGGACTTAAGAATGTGTTAGTTAGAACAGTGGATTCAGATGTGGTCGTCTTGGCAGTACCTGTATTTCAGAAAGTTGACCTTGAAGAAATGTGGATAGCCTTTGGAACTGGTAGCACTTTCTGCTATATTGGCATCCACAAGGTGGTTGCTGCTCTTGGTCCTTCCACTAGTGATGCTTTGCTCGCATTTCATTCTTTCACTGGCTGTGATACAACATCAGCATTCTGTGGCCGTGGTAAAAAGACTGCTTGGGACACGTGGCTTGTGTACCCAGAAGTCACGGAGGCTTTTCACGAAATGTTGCAAATGCCACAAGAACTGAGTGACCTGTCTGTCACAGCTGGAACGCTTTGTTGTTCTCATTTATGACAGAACAAGTGCATGTGTAGGTGTCAATGAGGTACGGAAACATCTTTTCACACGAAAGTCAAGATCGTTGGAAAACATCCCCCCTACACAAGCTGCTTTGAGACAACACATCAAACGAGCCATGTATCAGGCTCATGTATGGAACCTTGCCTTGGTTATTAGGCCCCAGTTGCCAAGTCCTTCAGACTGGGGATGGGTTAACAGTGATGATGGATGGCAGCCACTTTGGACAACACTACCTGAGGCCTCACAGTCGTGCTATGAGCTTTTGCATTGTGGTTGCAAAAAGGGCTGTTGTGGTCACTGCAAATGCAAAAAGGCAGAATTGAAGTGTACTGCCCTTTGTGCATGTTCTGGAGACTGCAATGATTAGAATACTCACATTAGTCCTGTATCACTTGTATCACTCATTTGGAAGTCATTTTACAATTACAAAGTATATACTGCTTGGCAATATGCTACAAAATCATAAAAGTTGTTGAAATTGACATAACACATCATATATTTTAGAGTGACCTTCATCTTAACCTTGACTTCTAAGTGCAATATCACTATAAATGGACCCTCATGACCTAGAAAAATGGAAATCCACATGTAATTACAATTTTTGTCACACTTATATGATAAAATGCCCCAATTTTTAATCCTGTCCATTGAAATTGCACATAACAAGGGTTGATGACCTCTAAATGACCTCCAAGGTCAAACTGAGAGCGCCTCCAGATCTTAAATTAATTGTTATGCCCTGGAGAACAAACCCTGAAAGTTTCATGCTTTTATCATGTTGTGCACAATTCTTATGTTTATAGGGCCTTAACAGCTCTACTATACCTGTACCATACCATCTTTGGTCCCATGTTGCCATGGATTTCATCACTGGCCTCCCCTGCTCCAAGGGCAGTACCTGCATCATGATGATCATTGATTGCTTCTCTAAGGCAGTTCACTTTGTTCCCCTTCCCAAGCTGCCTTCTGCCAAAGAAACGGCAGAATTGTTGATCTATCATGTGTTTTGGATTCATGGTCTGCCGACAGACATTGTGTCCAACTGAGGCCCCCAGTTCTCTGCTCATTTCTGGAAAGAGTTCTGAAAGCTTATTGAAGCCATTTCCAGCCTCTCTTCAGGTTAACACCTCCAGACTAATGGGCAGACAGAGTGCACCAATCAGAAACTGGAGGTCGCTTTATGGTGCCTAACTTCCAGCGATTCATCTTCCTGGAGCCAGGTGTTCCCTTGGATGGAATATGCCCACAACAGCCTTCCCTCATCATCTACTGGGCTGACTCCCTTCCAGTGTTGTCTTGGTTACCAGCCCCCTCTTTTCCCCAAACAGGAGGAGGAGGTGTCTGTTCCTCCAGCCCAAGCTTTTGTCCAGCATTGTTGCAGAATTTGGGCACGTGCCAGATGTCACCTTTTGTGCACCAATCGCACGTACAAAAGGATGGTAGATTGTCATCGCAGGCTGGCACCTGTGTACCGCCCAGGACAAAAGGTCATGTTGTCCACAGCCAATCTCCCTCTCAGTGTCTCCTCACACAAGCTGGCCCCGAGCTTTGTTGGACCCTTCCCTATTTCTAAAGTCATTAATCCCACAACTGTTAGGTTGGCATTACCCAGGTTCATGTGGCGGTTCCACTCATCTTTTCATGTCTCACAACTGAGACCCCTTGGTCTCCAGTCCTTGCTCCCCTCCTTCCATGACCCCTTCCCCTCCCAGAATCATTGATGGAGGGGAGGCCTACACAGTTAAGAAACTACTAAAGGTCCGTCAAAGAGGTCGGGGACTACAGTATCTGGTCAACTGGGAGGGCTATGGCCCAGAGGAGAGGTGTTGGGTGCTGGTGTGGTTTATCCTCGACCCTGTGCTCATCAGGGATTTCCACCATAAGAGCCCAGGAGCCCTGTCTGGGACGCCCAGAGGCATCTGTAAAGGGGGCGGGGGGGACTGTCACAGTCCAGCCCGGAAATTCTGGATCCTGATCTGTGCTCCACTCTGCATTTTCCCCCATTCTCCCCACACTGTGTTAGCACACTGTAATGGTTCAATACGTGTGGGTGGAGCACAGAGGACGGCAGGACAGAGATCAGGTGTAAACAGAGGCTTTATTGCCACACTTTTCAGTCTAACAATATCTATATTTCAAACACACAGAGACACACACACCAGCGTCTCGTCCAGGGATGAGCTCCTCTGCTCTCGCTCTCCCTACTTAAATAGGGTGCGGTCACTGGGAAGACACACACAAACACAGGTTAATTGCCGTCAGGTGTAGTGATTCTGCCACTTACCTTCCCTGACTCTGCCCTCCTGTCACAGACCAGCGCTTGACCACATCCCCGCTGCCACATACCCCCACCGCCCGACTCAGGCCTGGCGGCCGTCTGGCCTGCAGCCGACTCCCCCCCCCCTTGACGGGAGAGGAAGTCCGCCACGACCATCTGCGCCCCCGGCCTGTGGACCACCTTGAAATTGAAGGGTTGGAGTGCCAGATACCAACGGGTGATCCGCGCATTGGCATCTTTCATGTGGTGGAGCCACTGGAGGGGTCCAAACAGAGGGTGAAAGGGTGCCCCAGCAGGTAGTAACGGAGGGCGAGGACCGCCCACTTGATCACCAGACACTCTTTCTCAATCGTGCTATAGCGCCCCTCATGCACTGACAGCTTCCTGCTAATGTACAGGACGGGACGGTCCTCCCCCTCCACCTCCTGGGACAAAACTGCCCCCAGCCCTCTGTCCGACGCATCGGTCTGCGACACAAAGGGGAGAGAAAAGTCAGGGGAGTGTAAAAGTGGCCCCCCACACAGTGCAGCCTTCACTTCAGAAAAAGCCCGCTGGCACTGCTCCGTCCACTGGACCGGATCTGGTGCCCCCTTTTTAGTGAGGTCAGTCAGCGGGCTGGTGACGTCCGAATAATTAGATATAAACCTACAGTAATAGCCAGCCAGCCCCAGGAACTGTCTCACCCCCTTTTTGGTCTTGGGCCTCGGGCAGGCTGCAATCGCTGCCGTCTTATTAATTTGGGGACGCACCTGCCCGTTGCCCAAGTGGAAGCCCAGATACCGTACTTCCACCCACCCAATCGCACACTTCTTTGGGTTGCCTTTGAGCCCCGCTCGCCTCAGCAACCTAAGGACGGCCCTCAGATGTTCGAGGTGCCTCTGCCAGTCATTACTATAGATGATAATATCATCCAGATAGGCGGCCGCATAAGTGGCGTGAGGGCGGAGGACTCTGTCCATCAGCCGCTGAAACATAGCGGGCGCCCCAAACAGCCCAAATGGAAGGGTGACGAATTGGTGTAAACCAAACGATGTGGAAAAGGCCGTTTTCTCTCGGGATAGTGGAGTCAAGGGGATCTGCCAATATCCCTTCGTCAAATCCAGCGTCGAATAAAAGCGAGCAGTGCCGAGTCGATTGAGCAACTCATCAATACGAGGCATCGGGTACACATCGAATTTAGACACCGCGTTGACTTTTCTGTAGTCCACACAGAACCGGACCGACCCGTCGGCCTTGGGTACCAAGACCACCTGGCTGCTCCAGTCACTGTGGGACTCCTCGACGATGCCCATTTCAAGCATGGTCTCAAGTTCTTCCCAAACCACCTTTTTTTTGTGTTTGGGTAACCTGTAAGAGTGGCTACGCACTACTACCCCTGGGGGCGTCTCTATGTGGTGCTCTATGAGGTTGGTGCGACCGGGCAGGGGCGAGAACACATCCAAAAACTCAGTCTGCAACTGGGCGACCTCCGTGAGTTGGGTCGGGGAGAGGTGGTCTCCACAGGGGACCGGAGAGGTGCGTGATGCCAATGCCCTCTTTTGAACCTTCGGTCCCAGCTCCGCCTTCTCCGGAACCACCGACACCAATGCCACGGGGACCTCCTCATTCCAGAGTTTAAGCAGGTTGAGGTGGTAAATTTGTAGTGCCCCACCCCTGTCCGTTTGCCTCACCTCATAGTCGACGTCCCCGACTCGCCGTGTGACCTCAAAGGGCCCTTGCCATTTGGCGATCAATTTGGAGCTCGAAGTGGGCAACAGTACGAGTACTTTATCTCCCTGGGTGAACTCCCTAAGGCGCGTACCCTTGTTGTACAGGCGGGTTTGCCGTTCCTGGGCCTGCCGCAAATTCTCCTGAGTTAGGTGTGTGAGCGTGTGGAGTTTTGAGCGCAGGTCCATAACGTATTGAATTTCGTTCTTGCTTTGTGAAGGTCCCTCCTCCCAATTTTCCCGCAGCACGTCGAGGATGCCGCGCGGCTTACACCCATGTAATAATTCGAACAGGGAGAACCCTGTGGAGGCTTGGGGAACCTCTCGCACTGAGAACAACAAGGGTTCGAGCCACTTATTCCAATCACGTGTGTCCTCACGAATTTTTTAATGATATTTTTGAGGGTGCGATTGAACTGTTCCACTAAACCGTCCGTTTGTGGGTGATACACACTGGTGCGGATCGGCTTAATCCCCAATAACCCATACAGTTCGCGCAGTGTCCATGACATAAATGTAGTGCCTTGATCAGTCAGAATCTCTTTCGGGATTCCGACTCAGGAGATAATGCGGAAGAGTGCCTCTGCGATACTGCGTGCTGAGATATTGCGCAGAGGCACTGCTTCCGGGTATCGCGTTGCATAGTCCACCAGAACTAATATAAAGTGGTACCCTCGTGCTGACCGATCTAATGGCCCGACGAGATCCATCCCAATTCTCTCAAACGGGGTCTCGATCAATGGAAGAGGGCGCAAAGGCGCTTTTGGAATGGCCGCTGGATTTACTAACTGGCATTCGTGGCATGCCGTACACCACCTACGAACATCGCCGCGAATCCCCGGCCAATAGAATTGGGCCATTATTCGGGCTAGTGTCTTATCCTGCCCTAAGTGTCCAGCCATGGGATTAAAGTGAGCCGCCTGGAATACCAATTCCCGGTGGCTCTTCGGAATCAAAAGCTGTGTGACTCACGCTTTAGTTTGAGTGTCCTGCGTCACTTGGTATAACCTATCCTTCATAATTGCGAAGTAGGGGAAGGACAGGGTGGCGTTTGGCTGGAGTGTTTGACCATTGATTACTCTCACTTGGTCAAACGCATGTCGCGGAGTCTCGTCTCGCGATTGTTCTAATGGGAAATCTGTGAGGGATTCCCCAATAGAGAGAGGAGGAGCCGGCGGCCCCTCACTCTGACGTGAAGATGACGTAGACGGCTCTGTGACAGCTGCTCCTGCCAAAGCGACACCGGGACCTCCCCCTGTCAAATGGCAGGATCCACTCTTTACTAAGCGTGTCATTAACCCCCGAAATCCCGGCCAATCAGTCCCCAAAATTAAAGAGTGGGTAAGGCGAGGATTAACCCTTTGGTGACTGACCCCTTGAAAATGGTCCTTCCAGGAACGATGACGTTTCAGTTGTCAAGACAATGGAAAAACTAAAATACAAGAGCATTTTGTTTTGTGCACAAGAGCATTTTGACGTATCTTTCTGTTTTTGTATTTTAGTTTTTCCGTTGTCTTGACAACTGAAAAGTCATCGTTCCTGGAGGAACCATTTTCAAGGGGTCAGTCACCAAATTAACCGCCGCCTTCACTATAAATTTTTCCCCTCTGAAAAAAATGTGGACCGACACCAAAGGGTAGCTGTGAACATCCCCGTGCACACACAACACCTTCACCCCCTGTGCTCCCCCCAATGCCTCGTTTTGCACCAGGCTTTGGCGAATTGAGGTCTGATTACAACCCGAATCCACCAATGCCTGATATGTAGTCCCTTGGATACTCACCGGTATGTGATACACTCCGGCCCAATCGAGGGCGGCCTCTGGCGCGTCGGGGATCCGAACCACTGCGCCCACTTCCATTGCCGTGCACTGTTGTTGAAGGTGGCCCGGCTCCCCGCAGCGCCAGCAAACCGGCCCAGGCTTTCCCTCTGCACCGGTGTTCTGGGGCTCACTCACCTGAGGGGGGGAAGAGACAGACACAGAAGGGAGAAACGGGAGGGCACCGCGGGTGTGGCGGGCCGGCTGGGGTGGTGCCGGCCCCCGTCTCCGCGGTGGGGGAATGGGGCGAGGACGGGACACAGAAGGAGGGGGAGAGAGAGAGAGCAAGAAGAGGAGAGAAGAGTAGACGCCATCTGCTGTCCTGCCGCCGGAACAGCCACCAAATGATCCTCCGCCAGCTCGACTGCCTGATCCAGTGATGCCGGGCGGTGGCACTGGACCCACTCCGAGGTTCCTGTGGGTAAGCGAGCGATGAACTGTTCCAGCACCACCTGGTCGATGATCCCCTTGGCGTCGTGGTCGTCGGCCCTCAGCCACCGCCAGCAGGCGTCCCGGAGCTGCTGGCCGAACGCGAACAGCCAGCCGACTTCCTCCAAGCACAGAGCGCGGAAGCGCTGGCGCTGTTGCTCTGGAGTGCGCCCCACGCGCTGGAGGACAGCCCGGCGGAGGTCCGCGGAGGCCAGACGGCGGTCGGCGGGGAGCTGTAGTGCGGCCAGCTGTGCCTCTCCCGTTAGGAGGGGGAGGAGGCGTGCCGCGCGCTGCCCCATCGGCCACCCTGAGGCTTCTGCGACCTGTTCGAATAGCGTGATGAACGCCTCGGGGTCATCCTGCGGGCCCATCTTGGTGACGGTGAGGGGAGACGGGCCCGCGGACGGAGCGCTGACGGACCCCACTGATGTGAGGAGGTGCCGGAACGCCTCGCGGTCTTCCTGCTGGGCCAGCACCAGGGCTTCAAAGCACCGCTCTTGTTCCTTCCGGAGGGTGACGAGCGCCTGGTGCTGGCTTTGCTGGGCCGTGGCGAGGGCGTGGACCAGGTCGGCGAACGGGGAGGACTCCATGGGGCTGATCGGTTGGTGCTCCACTCTGGACCCCGGGTTTCGGCACCACTGTAACGGTTCAATACGTGTGGGTGGAGCACAGAGGACGGCAGGACAGAGATCAGGTGTAAACAGAGGCTTTATTGCCACACTTTTCAGTCTAACAATATCTATATTTCAAACACACAGAGACACACACACCAGCGTCTCGTCCAGGGATGAGCTCCTCTGCTCTCGCTCTCCCTCCTTAAATAGGGCGCGGTCACTGGGAAGACACCCACAAACACAGGTTAATTGCCATCAGGTGTAGTGATTCTGCCACTTACCTTCCCTGACTCTGCCCTCCTGTCACAGACCGGCACTTGACCACGCCCCCGCTGCCACACACACCTGCAATGTGTTTATCGTCAGCCACCCTGTATAAACATACAGAGGAGATTCACGCAGTGTGGATAAATACTCACTGTAAGTTTTGTCTTGCTCATGCTCACGTTCTTGTTTATGCTCACGCTCTGTTCCTCGACTTTGTGTATGTTTTTGGATTATGATTTTTGCCTGTCATTTTTGGGACCTCTCATTATGACTTTGGCTGCAGACTTTGTTTATGTGTTGATTACAACTTTGCTTGCTGTATTTTGGGACTTAACGCCATCTTCCGGGAAAACAGTAAATTAGCTTTGGACTGTGCTGCTGCGCCAGTCACCTGCCTGCCTGCCTCATGAATCAACTCCTCAGGTATGCTTCCGCTCATTTCCCATAGTTGCACATTGGGTCCTATCTGTTTCCATGGCCTTTGGGTTGTGACAATCATGGACACCACATCCTCCAGGTTAAAGTAGAGAGGGACCATCCAGCTTGTAATCAGTGCGCAGTTCAAAAGCCAGCATCCAAACTGCTTTCTGCACATATAAAAATGCATGACTCCATAGTAAGAGAGTCCGGGTGCTAAACTGGCCTGCCTGCAGTACAGACCTGTCTCCCATTTAAAACATTTGGTGCATTATGAAGCGCAAAATATGACAAAGGAGACCCCGAACTGTTGAGCAACTGAAGTTGTACATCAGGCAAGACAACATTTCTCTTTCAAAATTACAGCATTTGGTCTCCTCAGTTCCTAAAGGTTTACAGAGTGTTGTTAAAAGTAGAGATGATGCAACACATTAGTAAACATGCCCCTGTCCCAACTTTTTGGAAACGTGTTGCTGACATCAAATTCAAAATGAACATACAGTGGGGCAAAAAAGTATTGTCAGTCACCAATTGTGCAAGTTCTCCCACTTAAAAAGATGAGAGAGGCCTGTAATTTTCATCATAGGTACACTTCAACTATGAGAGTCAGAATGGGGGGAAAGAATCCAGGAAATCACATTGTAGGATTTTTAATGAATTAATTGGTAAATTCCTTGGTAAAATAAGTATTTGGTCACCTACAAACAAGCAAGATTTCTGGCTCTCACAGACCTGTAACAACTTCTTTAAGAGGCTCCTCTGTCCTCCACTCGTTGCCTGTATTAATGGCACCTGTTTGAACTCATTATCAGTATAAAAGACACCTGTCTACAACCTCAAACAGTCACACTCCAAACTCCACTATGGCCAAGACCAAAGAGCTGTCAAAGGACACCAGAAACAAAATTGTAGACCTGCACCAGGCTGGGAAGACTGAATCTGCAATAGGTAAGCAGCTTGGTGTGAAGAAATCAACTGTGGGAGCAATTATTAGAAAATGGAAGACATAGAAGACCACTGATAATCTCTCTCAATCTGGGGCTCCACGCAAGCTCTCACCCTGTGGGGTCAAAATGATCACAAGAACGGTGAGCAAAAATCCCAGAACCACACGGGGGGACCTACTGAATGACCTGCAGAGAGCTGGGACCAAAGTAACAAAGGCTACCATCAGTAACACACTACACTGCCAGGGACTCAAATCCTGCAGTGCCAGACGTGTCCCCCCTGCTTAAGCCAGTACATGTCCAGGCCCATCTGAAGTTTGCTAGAGAGCATCTGGATGATCCAGAAGAGGATTGGGAGAATGTCATATGGTCAGATGAAACCAAAATAGAACTTTTTTTGGTAAAAACTCAACTTGTCGTGTTTGGAGGAGAAAGAATGCTGAGTTGCATCCAAAGAACACCATACCTACTGTGAAGCATGGGGATGGAAACATCATGCTTTGGGGCTGTTTTTCTGCAAAGGGACCAGGACGACTGATCCGTGTAAAGGAAAGAATGAATGGGGCCATGTATCATGAGATTTTGAGTGAAAACCTCCTTCCATCAGCAAGGGCATTGAAGATGAAACGTGGCTGGGTCTTTCAGCATGACAATGATCCCAAACACACCACCCGGGCAACTAAGGAGTGGCTGCGTAAGAAGCATTTCAAGGTCCTGGAGTGGCCTAGCCAGTCTCCAGATCTCAACCTCATAGAAAATCTTTGGAGGGAGTTGAAAGTCCGTGTTGCCCAGCGACAGCCCCAAAACATCACTGCTCTAGAGGAGATCTGCATGGAGGAATGGGCCAAAATACCAGCAACTGTGTGAAAACCTTGTGAAGACTTACATAAAACATTTGACCTCTGTCATTGCCAACAAAGGGTATATAACAAAGTATTGAGATGAACTTTTTTTATTGACCAAATACTTATTTTCCACCATAATTTGCAAATAAATTCTTTAAAAATCAGACAATGTGATTTTCTGGATTTTTTTTCTCATTTTGTCTCTCATAGTTGAGGTATACCTATGATGAAAATTACAGGCCTCTCTCATCTTTTTAAGTGGAAGAACTTACACAATTGGTGACTGAATAAATACTTTTTTGCCCCACTGTATATTTTTTAAAAAACAATTAAATTTCTCAGTTTCAACATTTGATATGTTGTCTTTGTACTATTTTCAATGAAATACAGGATTTCCATGATTTGCAAATTTTCACATTCTGTTTTTATTTACAGTTTACACAGCATCCCAACGTTTTTGGTAGTGGGGTTGTATTTTCAATAGGTTTACTGACCAACTTCATTGGAGTTTGTACATATAAACAATGTTAGAATTTGATAATCTCATCTCATCTCATTTCATCTCATCTCATCTCATTATCTCTAGCTGCTTTATCCTTCTACAGGGTCGCAGGCAAGCTGGAGCCTATCCCAGCTGACTACGGGCGAAAGGTGGGGTACACCCTGGACAAGTCGCCAGGTCATCACAGGGCTGACACATAGACACAGACAACCATTCACACTCACATTCACACCCACGGTCAATTTAGAGTCAGAATTTGATAATATATTATAAAATATATTACTTTATAAAATACTACTATTGACCTTTAAAGCACTAAATGGTCTCGCACCACAGTACCTGAGTGAACTTCTGCTCCTCTATGACCCACCACGCCTACTTAGATCAAAAGGTGCAGGCTATCTGCTGGTATCTCGTATAGTGAAGGCTACATCAGGGGGCAGAGCCTTTTCTTACAAAGCTCCAAAGTTATGGAACAGCCTTCCAAGTAATGTTCGGGAATCAGACACAGTCTCAGCATTTAAGTCTAGGCTGAAAACATATCTGTTTAGTCAAGCCTTTTGTTAATGGTGTTTATGAGGTAAAGGTGTAGCTCTAGAGGGTCCTCAGACATAGAGTGTTTTGGTAAACTGGGATGTATGGATGCTGTCAGTCCCCACTTGCTTGCTCACTCAAGTTTGTTGACGGTGTAGTGGCTGGCTGCTTTATGTCCCGGGGCTCCCTCATGCCTTTGTTACCTTCTGGCTCTCCCCTTTTAGTTATGCTGTCATAGTTAGTTGCCGGAGTCCCTGCTTGTACTCAGTGCAGTATTTATACTGTTCTTACTTATTCAGGTGACATTGGGCATACCTAACAACCTGCATTTTCTTTCCCTCCCCTCCCCCCAAATCTGTCCCTCTGAGTTACATGGAGTCAACAGGAAATCTTTTGGTGGAGAGGGTGGAGACCTCGACTGGCTATTGTAGCCTGCAGGGAATCAGCCGTCAGACATTCTGTCGCATGTCCCAGACCCAGTGAAATGTAACTGAATTGTCTTGGCCAGCCCTAAGGGTCCCATCTGCATCTCATCATTGCTGAGGAGTGTGCTCCCATCACCCAATCAAGCATCCAGCCAGAACAGGTCATGATATTTTTTAACCATATTAACATGCCATTGTTGTGTGTTATGCTTGATGTCAAGAGACTCATCTCTGCGAGCCTACCACACAGATTTAATACTTGTGTCATTTTTAGGGCATACCTAACAACCTGTGTTTTCTTTCTCTTCCCCCCCCCCCCCCCCCCAATCTGTCCCTCTGAGTTACATGTTGGTCCTGGGATTGAGATGCTGGCCTCTTCTGCCCTTCGGACCTGCTTGATCCATCCTGGTGCCCTGTGTCTGGTCGGAGTTTTATCGCATCGCTCCTGTGGAGGATGGCCCCATGAGGACAGTTGAGGGTTATACCTGGAGGATGCTCTGGACTCTTACAGTAATGCTTTTATGGCTGAGGACTACAGTTGACTTGCTAACTTTAGGACTGCAGTTGTCATGAACAGTTTTGCACTCAAGTTTCCATCAATGAAGAGTTATAACATCAACGAAGCTCTCTTCATGTTAAAACTGTTAATGTTATAGTCACGCTGTCTGTTGTTGCCCAAATGAGGATGGGTTCCCTTTTGAGTCTGGTTCCTCTCGAGGTTTCTTCCTCTTGTCGTCTGAGGGAGTTTTTCCTTGCCACCGTCGCCACAGGCTTGCTCATTGGGGATAGATTAGGGACAAAATTAGCTCATGTTTTAAGTCGTTCAAATTCTGTAAAGCTGCTTTGCGACAATGTTTATTGTTAAAAGCGCTATACAAATAAACTTGACTTGACTTGATGCCTACAACACATTCAAAAAAAGTTGGGACGGAGGCAAAATAAGACTGAAAGTTTATAGGAAAAGTTTATTCAAGTAACACCATTTTGGAAGACTTCACCATAAGTAGGTTATTTCTTAACATGATTGGTATAAAAGGAGCATGCATCAAAAACTTAGTCTTTGCAAGCAAGAATGAGTCATGGCTTAGTCCTTTATCCCAAAATTCATGAGGGAATTGTTAGTCAATTCAAAAAGAACATTTCTCAATACAAGATTGCCGCAAATTAAGGTCTTTCAAAATCTACAGGACATAATATTGTGAAAACAAGGCTCGGACATTAACTTTTTAATCCACTGGTCCAGTCGGACAAGCAGCAAGATATTTCACTTTTCCTGACCATAACCTTTTCATATTGCTATGTGTTTACTGTTTCAATGAAAGGAAAGTGATTAACAAAGTTCATCAAAAAGTAGGTATAGTTATGATATAGTTATGCCTTAATGATTTATAATTTTTCAATAAAACTCAAACTTTAACTGCAACAATAAACAAAAACTGTCCAGTGCCCCATTATGGTGTATGTCTTGTTCTAACCCATTTCCTGATGTGCAATTTTAAGAG
The DNA here is from genome assembly GCF_027579695.1 of Neoarius graeffei. NCBI lineage: Eukaryota > Metazoa > Chordata > Actinopteri > Siluriformes > Ariidae > Neoarius > Neoarius graeffei. Next base: position 12,907,556 of record NC_083591.1, on the reverse strand, counting down.
TTAGACTCACCCAAATTCAAAGCTTCTGGAGGAAATAAAGTTAAATCTTGATTAATCCAGTCAAACTTGAAGTATAAATTAATTTAAAAACAGATTAGAAATCACTGCTGTCACTAGGTGAAAGGAGACTCCTTTTTTTTTAGCCACTTTGGAAGGAACTCACGTTTCCTTTTCTTTTCATATGACTGGATGGTTTCTGTTAATCCTTTTATCTTTTCATTTCAGTTTCATTTATTTAACATTTATGGAAGGAGTCTCTGATGGACACACATTGTAACATGCATGGGAGAGTCTTTAGGATATAGGATTTTGTTTTCTTTGGAACATAAGAGGGCCTTTTGTGGCTACTGCCTCATAGAAGTGAAGCAAGGCAGTAGCTACTATGTCATCGTGTTGTAAGAATGTAAGAATGAGAGTAACAATAGCGCACTGTGCATGTGCATAAGCATTACAATCACCAGAACAGTGAATTGTGATTTTGCGATATGAACAGTTGACCCCACATTATCAAAGGTACACAAGAACGAGTGGCAAAGCCACTGTCATCGTGTTGTAAGAATGTGTGTAACAATAGCGATACTTCATAACCAATCAGCACTTATCCTGATCAAGTTTGATTACCCGTTCTAATTCTTGATAAACTTCGAAACCAATCAGAACCAGAAACGAAATAAAAGAAACCTCATTATAATGTTGTAGTATCGGAAGATAATCAGCAGATAAAAAGATAAATGAAATTCACCTCGTGGTTCACCCAAGGCTACTGATTCGACATCAAGTAAGTGGTGTTTATTTTAAGGAAATTTACCTTTTGAATTAGCACAGCTTTTGTTTCGTTCTTCTGAAAGGTCAAATGAAAGGTTTTGCAAGGTTTTTTTTTTTTAGCTTTTTGGCAGATATATTGTAAAGCCGATATCAAACTTCTGCTATTCGCTTTAATTTTTTATTTCATTTTTTATTTTAGAGTCTTTACAATATACTTGTGAAACAAAATGTGCTCATTGGTACTAAATAATGCTTCATGAACAAGTGCTTTCTTACTATTTTGAAAACAGATATAGGCTACGTTCACACTGCAGGCTGAAGTGACTCAAATCCGATCTTTTCGCCCATATGTGACCTGTATCCGATCTTTTATTGACAATATGAACGACACAGATCCGATTTTTTCAAATCCGACCCAGGCCGTTTGGATATGTGGTCCTAATTCCGATTCCTATCCGCTCTTTTCATATGCGACTTCAGTCTGAACCGCCAGGTCGCATTCATTCGACTTACACGTCATCAACAAGCCACAAACGTCACTATTCTGCGCTGAAGTAGGCGGCGGGTCTCTCAAAAAAAGTTACAACAACATGGCGCATAATCACGGGCGCAGATAGAGGGTGAGACGGGTGGGATTCATCCCACCCAGATTTAAATTCACTTCGTTCGGTCCCCCCCCCCACTTTGCATAAGGCAAACCTCACGGAAAAATCAAAAGACTAATTACCATTCGGTTTATTGAGGTGCACGGCAGTGTATACATAGTTGCAACAACTCACATAAAACAAAACAAAGACAGATATTCGGTTGGTTGAGCTGCGCAGACTGCACAGGTTGCGAGCTCGAGCTTGGTTGCTATGGTAACCCACAACAAGTTTGACAGGCATATCGGGGTTGGGGTTGGTTTGCTGGCAGCTTTGTCCCCCCCAGTTTTTTGTCCCCCCCCCAGTTCAAAAAACGTATCTGCGCCCCTGCGCATGACATCAATGCGAGGGACGCTTCAGGCTGTGAAGGTTCTGAATCTTCTCAATGGAAGGACACAGAGGTTAGGGAGCTGACTTCCATTTGGGGGGATACAGCTATTCAAGCTAGATTGGATGGGTCATACCGCAACCGGGCGGTTTTACTTCCGTAAACACTGGCCATACTCACTGCGTGTGACGTCGTCGTATCCTGCAATGCGCATGCGGAACACTTTTAGGTCGCTTTTCGTTCATACTGAGGATCACATACAAGTCGCATATATTTGTTAATGTGAACGACCTCACAAAAAAATCGGATTTCACAAAAAAATCGGAATTGAGCATTAAGCCTTGCAGTGTGAACGTAGCGATAGTTCACAGCATTGTATTTTGAATAAAACGCATAACCAAAATTGGTAACCAAAACACTACAAGCCCTGATGCTGCTCACAGCTTGGTAATGCTTGCAAGAGATGAGGTGAGTATAATTGATAACATGTATACATGCCATATTTACCGTATGGACATGGTATCAGAAAACAATTTTATTTATAAGCAGTAGCCACATGTACCCATAGGGTACCTATTTTTTGTTAAATAACAGCACTTACCTTTTAGCTATACAAGTTCCTGTGAATTGGCAGTTAGTGTCATAAAGCTGACAAAACAATCACATTAATGTGAACCTGTAATTTGTCTTACAGATGGAAAAGCTGTCGGAGTTGCTGTAATGTCAGGAATAAAACACTACAAATTGTGCGGTGAGACAAAGATTAGGCAACAGTGTTTAATTTATTAATGAACAACACATCATGCATTTTAACAGTACAGGGTTCGATGTAATGTTGTGGAACTTCTGAGAGACAGCTGGGATAAACAGTCATTCCCTCAGCAGTCTCTCTCTTGTGATCAGATCTCACCAGTGATTGAGTTGCTGACTACATTCATTTGACATTTCGAAAAGTCATGGTAGATGCTTCAAGGATCATCATTTGTATTACCTGCTTCTTTCTGTATTTCAAAAAGGATTTACAAATGTTAATCACATTATTGCCCGAGAGAGGAATGTGATCTATCATGTTAATGACCTTTTTCCTCTCATGTAAACAAACCAGAGCTCGCTTTTTATAAAGGTTGATGGAACTCGAATTAATCATGACTCAAAAGAATTTGAGAAAAATTCACTTTTGTAAAAACCTGTCCACTTGGTTTAATTTGTAGTTTGGAAGCTTGTTTTGTGTGATGTCCATGTTGACTGTTTGCTGGTCATTTGGATCACGTAATACATGGTCTGATAAACAAGGAGAAGCAGTCAGTGTGGAACATAGACCTTGATTCACCACCTACACGACTACGAAGAAGGCCAGAGGACAGATCGTCAGAAATCAATAGTCAAACTGTGGTGTGAAAAGATCAGGGATGCAATTATGCTTATTATACGATAATGTATAACAGTATAATAAGTCTACAGTAAATAAAACAATATATTTATATGTATTTAATTAATTTACATGCAATACAAACATTTTCTTGTGTCAACCAATGCAAGTAGAACTTCAGTAAGAGATTAATCATGAACTTGGTTCTAATATTGTACTAATATTTAGCTTGGCAGTCTATGATGTCCAACTGTGCTGAAGGCACAAAGCACAAATAAACGCCCACACATGAACTGGCATTTTAGAGCTTTGCTTCTGGGAACTTCGTTTTAATGCATCATAAAATCCATGAACATTGCTGTATGATCTCTTAGGCTACATCCACATGACAACGGCAACGAGATGTTATTTAAAAATATATCGCGTCCAAATGGGCAATGATCAGTAAAATATCAGGTCCATATGGCAACGCAACGCTTGCTGAAAACAATGCAATACACATGCCACACCTCTAGGGGCGCTGTAAGACGGTCCCTTCGGAGACACCAGAACAATAGAAGAAGTAAGGACGCATGCGCATAAACTATTATGCTCGAGACTTCATATTAGCCACAAAGTCAGGAAAATCTGTTCGTAAAATTACATTATAATGACCAAATACAATGAAAAGTATTTTTCCAGTCTCACCTGTGAAAGGTAATCCCATGTGATCTCGTTTGGACGGCAAACCTGTTGGTACAGTTAAACGCAGTTAATTTTTATTCTCCGCTTTGACCTATCCAATATGGCAGCGAGGATGACGTACGATTCTACGCGGAAGGCGGCGTCTTTAATGGTCCGGAATAAATTGAATGCTACACGTTGATGGATTAATTTGTTGTTTCTCACCTGTGAAAGGTAATCCCATGTGATCTCGTTTGGACGGTAAACCTGTTGGTACAGTTAAACGCAGCACATGAATCTTTATTCTCCGCTTTGACCTATCCAATATGGCGGCGAGGATGACGTATGATTCTACGCGGAAGGCGGCATCTTTAATGGTCCGGAATAAATTGAATGCTACACGTTGATGGATTAATTTGCTCTTCTACGCCCTTTTTGAGGAATGTATTGTAGCACTTAAACCAACATCTGAAGAGGTGAGATCGCTCCTTTTTTTCCCTATTTTTGCTGGCGGGATTGACTCTGCCCTAAGGGCAGAGTCTCTCTCTCTCTCTCTCTCTCTCACTTTGCACCATTACACAATAAATATTCACAGTGAAAATATTTTGTAAGCGCGTTTCATGAACCAAGTTATAGGATTTGTTGACAACTCGCATCGAGTTCGTTACACTTCTACCCGGCGTGAAGCACTCACAGTCATGTGGTTGTGACATCATCGTAAACAAATCCGTTCTACTCATCCAGACGACTTCACAACGGCAACGTTGCCAGATCTTTCCACTCTGGAACCCGTTCTCAAAAAGATTGCGTTTTGGGCACCCAAAACGCCGGTGCCATGTGGACGCCAGGCCTAAACGATAAGCAATTGTATCGGAGTCACCTGAATCCATTGCCGTGTGGACAGGGCCTTAGAAAAAAGAAAGAAATCTTCCAGTGACCAGATGTTGTGTGCTATAGTTAAGTTATCAAGCACAGCATTGTGTTGGGTATTTAAATGAGTTAATCACATGAATGTCATCCCTGCAGGATACCTTATTGTCTTATGGTGTTATTTATTTTTGGGTTCCCAGTTCAGTCCTGAGGTATGGAGTTTTGCATGTTGGCCATGTCCTCATGGGTTTCCTCTCACCTCGTGTAAACATGCCAGTAGGTGAACTGCCACCTTTAAATCACCCCTAGTTGTGAATGAGTGGAAGTGACACCATGCGACAGTCTGGCATCAACATCCAGGGTATTATTTCCACCTCATTCCCAATTTCCCAGGATAGGCTCCAGAGTCACAGTGACCCAAACAAGGATAAAATGCTTACTGAAAATGACTGAATGCTGATGTCACATCAACAGCAAAAGCAAACCAGTGAGCTTTCAGTAATGCTTGGTGATTATATTGTAAATATGTACAGTCATTTGCATTTGATTTAAGGTTAGGGCTTATTATACCAGCATAAATATTTAAAACAGGCTTATTCCAACAGACATTGGATGTCAACCGAACACTTGAGGTAAGTTGATTGATTTTAGTAGACACTCTAAGGGCTAACTTACTTTGGAAAACTATGGCAACACAACCATGGCTTCGGGTCTTAGTGTGCTTATGATATTACTTTACTTAGTAACATGTTAAACATCAAAGCCAAACTCAGTCTCATTTAGAGGCATGGCATTGTCCAAGGTATTCATAAAAAGCTTTTAAGCAGTAAAATAAAACTCTTTAAAGACTGCTTTGCTCAAGTACTGGATCAATTTTCATGTCATGGCCTCACCAGAGGAACAAAATGGACAAGATCAGCCTTTACACTATTTTAATGAATCTTCTACTCTTTATGCAGGTTTAAATCAGTTGTCATGAAGGACTAAAGTGTTATGCAAATGTATTTACCTTATCCCTATATATTTAGTAGTGTAACCAATGATTTTTCTAATTAAAAAAATATATATAATATTTTTCTAATTATATATATATATATATATATATATATATATATATATATATATATATATATAAGCTAATTAGGCTTAGAAAGTCTATATTTTGGATAACTATATACAAGTTATGCAAAATATAGACTTTCTAAGCCTAATAATAAACAGAAACAACATGTTGACCTTGTAAAAGTCAGTAGTTCCTGTCACAGGAGTTAGTTCCTGTTATCACTGAGGTTACAGCAGCAATAAACAGTCGTTCCCTTGCCAGACGCTCTTTTTTCCTCTCTCTTGAAGGTAGAGACAAAAGAACACAGCTTGTCACATTACTGAGAAAGTAGAAAATCCAAACTCCTCCATCCTGAAGCCTCAAGACTCATAACTGTTCCTTAAAGTGTATGTAATGCCTTACTGTAATGCTTTAAAATGAATATATATCATTAGTAATGGCCAAAATGAATTAATAAAGCGGGGGGGGATAATATTAATTATACAAAACTATTGATAAATCGCGGCTTCCGGATCCCAGAAAAAGGCAGCCTTGCCCCAGGGCTAATCTCGCATGACGTCACATGTGGAACCCCAGTTATCTGGGTCATTTTGGTTTATCTGACTCTGTGCTTGTTTGACTCACTGAAATTGGATATTGTTGTTGGAATCTTACAAAAATAATGATGGGAAAGCGCTGCGTTGTGTTTGGATGTTCAAATCCATATACAACAGGACATTCAGTTCACGAATTTCCAAGAAATGGCACAAAAGCGACAGTGGGTGAGGTTTGTGCAAATGAAGTGGGCAGATTTCATGTCACCTACTAATAATAAATTCAAGTCAAGTCAAGTTTATTTCTATAGTGCTTTTAACAATAAACATTGTTGCAAAGCAGCTTTACAGAATTTGAATGACTTTAAACATAAGCTAATTTTATCCCTAATCTATTCCCAATGAGCAAGACTGTGGCAATGGTGGCAAGGAAAAACTCCCTCAGACGACATGAGGAAGAAACCTCGAGAGGAACCAGACTCAAAAGGGAACCCATCCTCATTTGGGCGACAACAGACAACATGATTATAACATTAACAGTTTTAACATGAAGTCAGTTTCATTGATGTTATAACTCTTCATTGATGGAAACTTGAGTGCAAAACTGTTCATGACAACTGCAGTCCTAAAGTTAACAAGTCAACTGTAATCCTCAGCCATAAGAGCATTACTGTAAGAATCCAGAGCATCTTCCAAGTGTGACTTTTGACTGTTCATATGGGGCCGTCCTCCACAGGAGCGATGTGATGAGACTCTGACCAGACATAGGGCATCAGGATGGATCAGGCAGGTCCGAGGAGCAGAAGAGGTCAGCATCTCGATCTCAGGATTGACATGTAACTCAGGGGGACGGACCGGGGGGAACACAGGTTGTTAGGTATGCCCAATGTCACCTGAATAAGTAGAAACAGTATACATTTTGTGCTGAGTGCAAGCAGGGACTCTGGCAAAACTAACGACAGCATAATTAAAAGGGGAGAGCTAGAAGGCATGAGGGAGCCCCGGGACATAAAGCAGCAGCCACTACACCGTCAACAAACTCGAGTGAGCAAGTGAGTAGGGGACTGACAGCATCCATACATCCCAGTTTACCAAAACACTCTATGTCTGAGAGCTACTCCTTTACCTCATAAACACTATTCACAAAAGGCTTGACTAAACAGATAAGTTTTCAGCCTAGACTTAAACACTGAGACTGTGTCTGATTTCCGAACATGACTTGGAAGGCTGTTTCATAACTGTGGGGCTTTGTAAGAAAAGGCTCTGCCCCCTGATGTAGCCTTCACTATACGAGGTACCAGCAGATAGCCTGCACCTTTTGATCTAAGTAGGCGTGGCAAGTCGTAAAGGACCAGATGTTCACTCAGGTACTGTGGCGCAAGACCATTCAGTGCTTTAAAGGTCAATAGTAGTACTTTATAATCAATACAAAATTTGATTGGGAGCCAATGCAGTGTGGATAAGACAGGGGTGATGTGGTCATATTTTCTGGTTCTAGCAAGGACTCTTGCTGCTGCATTTTGAACTAACTAGAGCTTGTTTATGCGCTTATTGGAACATCCAGACAGTAAGGCATTATAATAATCCAACCTGGAGGTAACGAAAGCATGAACTAGTTTTTCTGCATCATGTAGTGACATTAAATTTCTTATCTTAGCAATATTTCTGAGATGAAAGAAAGCTATCCAGGTAATGCTATCAAAATGAGTTTCAAATGAAAGACTGGGGTCAATAATCACTCCAAGGTCTTTTACTGCTTCACATGAAGAAACAGAAAGGGTTTCTTCAATAATCAGAGTTACTGTGTAATCAGAAAACCTACTTCTAGCTGCATGTGGTCTGAGTACAAGTACTTCAGTCTTGTCAGAGTTAAGCAGAAGGAAGTTAATAAGCATCTAGTGTCTAATGTCCTTCACACATTCCTCAATTCTATTAAGCTGGTGTCTCTCATCTGGTTTTGCAGAAACATACAGCTGTGTCATCAGCATAACAGTGGAAACTAATGTCATGTTTACGAATAATATCACCCAGAGGTAACTTATATAAAGAAAAAAGCAGTGGACCCAAGACAGAACTTTGTGGAACACCAAACTTTACCTCAGTATGTCTAGAAATATTACCATTTACATCAACATACTGATAGCGATCAGTTAAATAAGACCTGAGCCAGGGGAGAGCTGTTCCCTTAACTCCCACAACATTTTCTAGTCTATTCAGAAGAATGGAATGATCAATGGTATCAAATGCTGCACTAAGGTCAAGCAACACAAACAGCAAGACACAACCCTGATCAGACGCCAACAGTAGGTCATTTACTACTTTCACCAAAGCTGTCTCTATGCTATGAAGAGGTCTAAATCCTGAGTGATACATTTCAAGGATGTTATTCCTATGTAAATATGAGCATAACTGCTGTGCCACAGCTTTTTCAAGGATCTTGGAGATAAAGGGGAGGTTTGATATTGGCCGATAATTGGACAGCTGACAGGGATCAAGGTCAGGTTTTTTAATCAGGGGTTTGATAACTGTTAATTTAAAGGAAAACTGTTAATTTGGGTACATAGCCAATCCTAAGAGAAGAATTTATTATTTTTAGAAGCGGTTCAATTACTTCAGGTATTATCTGTTTGAATAGACGTGTAGGTAAGGGATCTAGTACGCAAGTTGAGGCTTTTGATGCTGAGATTATCATTCATTCATTCATTATCTCTAGCCGCTTTATCCTTCTACAGGGTCGCAGGCAAGCTGGAGCCTATCCCAGCTGACTACGGGCGAAAGGCGGGGTACACCCTGGACAAGTCGCCAGGTCATCACAGGGCTGACACATAGACACAGACAACCATTCACACTCACATTCACACCTACGGTCAATTTAGAGTCACCAGTTAACCTAACCTGCATGTCTTTGGACTGTGGGGGAAACCGGAGCACCCGGAGGAAACCCACGCGGACATGGGGAGAACATGCAAACTCCACACAGAAAGGCCCTCGCCGGCCCCGGGGCTCGAACCCAGGACCTTCTTGCTGTGAGGCGACAGCGCTAACCACTACACCACCGTGCCGCCTTGCTGAGATTAATGAAAGTAATTAAATTTCTCTAGGGGGAGTAAAACATTCTAATTGCTGATCTGATACAGTTATATTGTTAACTACAGGGTCACTTACATTGTCATCATTATCATCTCATTATCTGTAGCCGCTTTATCCTGTTCTACAGGGTTGCAGGCAAGCTGGAGCCTATCCCAGCTGACTACGGGCAAAAGGCGGGGTACACCCTGGACAAGTCGCCAAGTCATCACAGGGCTGACACATAGACACAGGCAACCATTCACACTCACATTCACACCTACGGTCAATTTAGAGTCACCAGTTAACCTAACCTGCATGTCTTTGGACTGTGGGGTAAACCGGAGCACCCGGAGGAAACCCACGCGGACACGGGGAGAACATGCAAACTCCGCACAGAAAGGCCCTCACCGGCCACTGGGCTTGAACCCAGGACCTTCTTGCTGTGAGGCAACAGCGCTAACCACTACACCACCGTGCCGCCCTGACCTTAAATTAGTAGTTTGAATTTTTTTGTCAGATATTTTCAATTTTGTCATTAAAAAAAATTAATGAAGTCCTTGCTACTACATACTGCAGGTGTGCATGTGTCTATAGTGGACTTATTCCTGGTTAATTTTGCTACAGTATTAAATAGGAATCTAGGATTATTTTTGTTATCTTCTATTAGGGAGGAGAGATATGTTGATCTAGCAGCACTAAGAGCTTTTCTGTACTTCAGGAAGCTCTCCTTCCATGCTAATTTGAACACTACCAATTTTGTTTGACGCCATTTACGTTCCAGTTTTCAAGTGGTCTGTTTTAAAGTGCAAGTGTCATCGTTATACCAAAGTGCTAATTTTTTCTCTCTGATCATTTTCCTTTTAAGAGGAGCTACATTATCTAAAGTATGGCGGAACGTTGACTCTAAGCATTCAGTTGCCTGATCAAGTTCTGCAGGGGCTGACAGTGATTCAATCAAAGTTGATAACTCTGGGAGATCATTTATAAAGCTCTGTGCAGTAGTTGACATGAATGTATGTTTAATACAGTAGCATGGTGAGGTGCATATATTATTATTCAGACATATTTTGAATGAGATAATGATCTGAGATAACTTCAGACTGTGGAAGTATGACTATATTTTCTATGTTTAACCCGACTGTTAGTATTAGATCGAGAGTGTGACCACCATTGTGGGTCTGTCCTATGACACTCTACTGAATCTAAAATGGACACAATGTTTAACCCCTCCATGTTTAACTTCTACTGAATCTAAAATGGACACAAATTCTGTTTTCAAAGGGTCTTCTGGGTTATCAAAGTGAATATTAAATATCAAAGTGAATATTAAATCTGATTCATCATGTATTCATCACCACCAGAACAATCACATGGGAATTATTGGAGCAAAAAAGAAACCCATTTATTTAATAAATGACATTTGATCTGACATTTGGACAGTTCGTCGATTCCCCTATTACTGCCCACTTCATATTTTCTTTCAAAAATTACACTGAATAAGTGTATGTTTTAAAGATTATATTTCTGCATTTATTGAGGTATATGTAAATATTTTCCCTATATTTTGCAGTGGCCAGCTTAGAATAAAAATCGACAAACCAATTTGTGTTTCCAGTTCTCGCTGGATGGTGGTGCGCTATCGGCGCTGAGTGGGACTGTTGTGAACTGGGTGAACTAGCATCTGTTTCTTGTCTTGGGGGCTCGAAAAGATAACCACTTATTCAGGAATATCCTTGATAATCTTCTTCCCCTTCATCTGACATAAGAATCCCAATCACTATCAGAATTCTCTCCAAAACATGATTCCATATCGAGACTGGTCTAACCACTGCTGAACGAAATTGATACCTGGATTGTTACACGTGTGACATCACGCACCCCTTCGGGATCTTCTGGTTCAGTCTTAGCAGATTCTGTGAAAATCAGCTTATTTTGCTGATTTCCCATCAATTTATGGCCTTTTGGATCAGCTATGGTTCGAAAACACATGATCAATCAACATAATGATTGTTGCTTTGCACAAGCAAAAAAGTGGGGTTTAGAGGCATTACATTCACTTTAACATTAACTGTGAACTGATCAAAAGCATTATGTGAATTTTATCAAGTGTGATGGGATGGGATGGGATGGGATGGATGAAGTCATGTTTGTATCTGTCTAAATAATGAATATTTAGAGAGAAAACTATTTTGCAATGTATTAAATCAATGAATAAATTCCACCAAGTGAGATGAGAATTTTTTATTACTTTAAAGAATATGCTCTAGTCATTTTTATCTTCACAAATACCAACCCTTACACAATATCTTTAATGCATTTATGAAACCCAAATAAAGATGTTGATATATTTGTATATATACACCTGAATCCAAAACCGCATACAGTATTATTGTTCCCTTTATAACATCAAAGCAACTGCTGAGGCTTAATTTTTTTTTTTACTCAAAGCAGAATGAAGACATGTAACAAAAACCATGGGGCCCAGAATCAAAATAATTAAATTAATATAGCTTCAGACAAAATGTCCAAAGTAGAGTTCTGACTGTAATCACATGCCTCAACCAAAAAACAGTCAGTAAGTATACATAAACTATATCTTTTTTTTAAACACTAGTTTTTATAACAAATGTAAAGTCTTAAATCACGTATCAGGTGAATATAACCCATGATATATTTCAGACACCTCATTAAAATATCCCAATGTAATGGGGGGGAACCCAGCAAAAAAAAAAAAACACCCCACATAACAACTCCACAGTGGATTTCTAATCCTTCAAATTAAAGGTACAATTGCAGGATCATGAGAAAAGGCCATTCAATTTATTTTCTTAAATATGTTATTTCTCACAGTGGATTTCTTAATTAAAAAAAAAATGGCAGTATCTAAAGACATAGATATGTACCACTAGGTATGTTTTTTGGTGTTGTCATAATTTTCAAGGGCTGAATTATTTATTCATTTATAATGAATTTCTGGTTATTTATTTATTTATAATTAAAATTTGGCTGAAGTTTCAAGCACCAGCAAGTTATTCATTTCCAGAATGGATTATATATCAACATCAGGGCATTTAATAGCCATTTTATTCATTTTAATTTTATTTAATCCAAATGAGAAATGAATTCTTACTGGCTAAATTTGTAAAGCTGATTTCTGATATATTGACCTGGGGGGGGGGGGGGGGGGGGGGGGGACAGCCCCTATATTTATCCTTAGATGATTCACATTAGCTTGATGCTGTTTTACGAACTTGGAAAACATCATTGTGTGGATGTAATTTTACTCAAAAATGTCCTGATTTATTTATTGTTCTTCAGTAATGTCATGTTAGCATTCACATGATCATGATGATCATAAATATTATGTTTTGCAGCAAAAAATTAAAATATTGCAACTTCATTTCATCTATTATTACACCATTAAGATAAAGACAATGTTATATACTGATAGTTTCTTCTCTGCGCACATTACTAAGTGTCTTCTCTTGACTTGTTAGTTAAAAGTCCACACTTATGGAATGAAGCAATTTTTTGGAACATTTTTACAAAAAAGAAATCAATAATATGTCAGCCTTGTTAAGAAAAATATTGTTCTTACAGTACTTCAATTATCATCGTCATTATTATTATTATTATTATAAGAAAATAAAACAGTGTTGACCTATTTAAAAGAAACCTTCTGTTTCTTTTTTTAGCCATACAAACAAAAGCATGTACATACAGTACGACAAATGCATTCATTTAACAAAACAGTACAAATAAAATACCATGATGTAGAAAAAGAAACCATTTAAATAATTTGTTGGTTTTATCCTATGATAAAGAGTTAAACCAGAGAATTATATATGCATAATGGTGTATAAACAAAGCTACTTAAAGGGTGCCACTTTCTAGCTTTCACTCCCACCAATATACCCACTCAGGAAAAAAAAAAAAGTATATATATCTCCTCTGATTTTTTTTTCTTAAAACAACATCCAAATGTATTTGCTGTTATAGAGAAAACACATTAACTGAACTAATAAAAAAAAAAAAGACACAATACCGGAGTTTGTAGTTCTCTGGAACTTTTCATAAACTTTTACAAATTTGGATGTAAAATATTTTTGGTGTACTTAGACTGCAAGCAAATTTATTTCTTGTCTATCTTTTGGAAATAAAGGTACCAAACTGTCCTTTTCCTTTTGCTGGGTTCGTACCATCAAGGGTACATCGTTTGTACCTGTCGTATGTATCATTGACCTAATAATGTACACTTTTATAATAACTTAAAAGTACATTATTGGTCCCATAAGGTTCAGTTCCATACCTTTACACTGATTAAAAGTGTACAACACGTGGCTTCCAACATAAAACAGACATACTAAAGGAGCAAAAGCTGTCCACTTGAAGGTACTACCCGAGCAACAAGGAAAAGAGGAAAAGCATAGTTTGGTACATTTATTTTTTTATGAGAGTGAAATAGAAAAGTGACATCAAAAGATGTCCAAAAATTGTACAATTAAAAAGAAAATTAAAAATTAAGAAAAAAACCCACCCTTGCTTGCACTTTAACAGAACTAAAATGTTGTATAAACTATATCAAATCTCCAGACAATAACATGCTCATTTGTTTAATCTGGTTCTTTACTTCAGTTACTGCTGTGTCTGTAAGAGCAACTACATTTGGACTTTGTCATTGTAGTGCACTGCACAAAAAAGAGTATTTTTTTTTCTGCAATCTTCTAAAGCGAGGAATGTGTTCTTTTGATCTCTATAAGCAGGCCAGACTGTTTCACAAACTACAGCACATTTGTTTTTGTGACAAATTCTTTGCGTCTATATCAGCTAGTGGACTCCAGACAAGGTGGTTGTTGTTTTTGGTTTTTTTTTGAGCACTTAATGACACTTAGTGGAACTCCAAAACCACTCATACATACAGAGACAAAGTGGACCTGAACATGGAGCATGCTTTGTGCACTATGTTTGGAGCTTCAGTAAGCAGAAAGGGGTCTGATCAGATGGCAATGTCCCAGGCATGAAGGTCAGGCAGTAAAGTGGCACCGTGGCAAAGTTGGATGGCACATGCAGGGGTTAATAGGCTTCCTTCTGGGTGTGCATCTGCTCTTGGATCTTCTGCAGCATCTCCTGCATTCGCCGCAGCTGTGAAAATATAGGCAGAAGGGAAAAAAAATTAATCAATTTAACCAACTCATCAGCAGAGGAGCAAAAATGCTTATGCAATGAGTTTCGACTTGTCGTGTGTTCATGGAGGAACTTTGGACACCGCTCAATGGGCAATCGATTAACTTTTAACTTCTGTGTAACTGCAGAAAATAAAATAAAAATAATAACTCCCACATACACATTTAAAATAATCCTGTAATACTTTGTTCAGCTATGGGTTTGTGTGTATTTGTGTGCATGGTGTCTTTTGTACTGAGAAAGAAATTAAAATCGCATAACATAGTTACTAATATTTATTTCTAAGGTGTATATTTAATGTATGTACACTTGTATGGCATTTAACGACCCTGCGATTAAAGCTACAGTAAATATATTTGTTTTAAATGTAATTAACTGACCGACCTTTTGAAGTAAATGTTATCAGATGACTTCTAACTATAAGGAACCAGAAATGGGAGAATATAGGAATAGAACAGCTTTAACAGTTTGGTGTCGTTATTGTTGTTGTTGTCATTTTTTTTTTTTACAATCAAATGAATTAATGGAATCCAAATTGTTACTGTTGCTCAACAACCAGAATTTTTCAATCAAAGTTCTCCACTTTACCTGAACTTAATGGACACAAAACTGGTTCTATTCACTTATTTTCTCTTGAAACCAAAGTTACAGCCATACTAATATACAGCAATAATCATTGGGACCTCAAAACCCTAATATTTTAAGTTGAAAATGAAAAGATATATTCTATAAAATAGCTCAAAGCTAGATGCTGAAAGCAGCCATTATCTTTTTTTTTTAACTCAGAATCAGTTCATTGATTTGTTCCCTAACTCTTAGTGATACGAGTCCTTATGTAACACATTTAAAGTGTAAACAGTGACGTCATTTGTCAGTTTATTATCTCTACAAATCAGATCCACTCAGTCCATTGTTTTGTGTCATTATATCAGGATTCACATACAACACTGCAGTATATTGCACTGCAGTTAAGACTAGTATGTTTTTTGTTTGTTCATTCGTTCTTTGGTTGGTTGTTTTTACAGTATGCATGTACCTCCTCTTTAATATTTAAATGTGTTGTCAGGATAAGTCATTTGTGGTACATGTGTACAGTGTATATCAGATTTTACAAATTTTAATTTTATTTTCATTGCATATACATTGTGAAAATGACCACATCTGTGCATCAGTACTGAAATACTACAATTCAATAACCAATCAATATTTAATAGGTATTATTCCACAGCACCATTGAATTCTCAATTCTGATTGGTTAGAAGGCATAGTAGTCCTGGCTGTAAATCAAATCAGCTTTAAATTAATGTGCTTATTGAAATACATTATCATTCTATAGTAACAACTACTAACCCCAATTCCAGAAAAGTTGGGATATTTTCCAAAATGCAATAAAAGCAAAAATCCGTGATTTGTTAATTCACGTGAACCTTTATTTAACTGAAAAAAGTCCAAAGAAAAGACAACCCCAATTCCATAAATTTGGGACACTGTGTAAATCATAAATAAAAACAAAATGTGAAGATTTACAAATCTTGGAAACCCTAAATTTAATTGAAAATAGTACAAAGACAACATGTCAAATGTTGAAACTGAGAAATTTTTTTGTTTTTTGAAAAATATATGCTCGTTTTGAATTTGATGTCAGTAACACATTTAAGAAAAGTTGGGACGGACAACAAAAGACTGAAAAAGCTGTGTAATGCTAAAAAAATAATAATTAGGTTAATTGGCAACAGGTCAGTAACATTATTGGATATAAAAAGGGCATCCCAGAGAGGAGGAGTCTCTCAGAAGTAAAGATGGGGAGGAATTCACCGCTCTGTGAAAGACTGCATGGGCAAATGGTGCAACAATTTAAGAATAACGTTCCTCAATGTAAAATTGCAAACAATTTAGGGATTATCATCATCTATGGTACATAATATCATTAAAAGATTCAGAGAATCTGAAGAAATCTCTGTATGCAAGAGACAAGGCTGAAAATTGACATTGGATGCCTGTGATCTTCAGGCCCTCAGGAGACATTGCATTAAAAGCAGACACATGTCTGTAGTGGAAATCACTGTATGGGCTCAGGAACACTTCAGAAAACCATCATCTGTGAAAACAATTCATTACTGCAGCCACAAATGCAAGTTAAAACCACATATAAACAATATCCAAAAACACCACCACATGCTCTGGGCCCGAGCTGTTTTATGATGGACTGAGGTGAAGTTGAAAATTGTCCTGAGGTCTGATAAATCAAAAGTAGAAATTGTTTTTAGAAATCATTGTCACAATCCAGCCCGGAACTTCCAGATCCTGATCTGCGCCTTTGTGCTCTGCTCTGCATTTTTCCCATTCTCCCCATACTGTGTTAGCACACCTGCTACGTGTTTATAATCAGCCACCCCATATAAACACACCAAGGAGATTCACGCAGCACGGATAAATAGTCTCTGTAAGTTGTGTCTTGCTCACATTCTCATTTATGCTCACGCTTTGTTCCTCAACTTTGTTTACATTTTTGGATTGTGATTTTTGCCTGCCATTTTTGGGACCTCTCATTGTGACTTTGGCTTCGGATTTTGTGTGTTGATTACAACTTTGCTTGCTATTTTTTTGGGACTTAACGCCATCTTCCGAGAAATCAGTAAATTGGCTTTGGACTATGCTGCGGCACCTGTCACCTGCCTGCCTGCCTCACGAATCAACTCCTCACATATGCGTTCTCACATTTTCCATCGTTGGACATTGGGTCCTATCTGTTTCCGTGGCCTTTGGGTAGTGACAGAATTTATCCGCCACCACCATGTACCCAGCAGTCTACGATGTGCTTAAATCAGCGTTGGCTAAGCAGGGCTCTGTCCTGGGATCGCATCAATCAGAGCCATTCACCAAAGTATGTCTTCCATCACTGATACCCTACAAAGACTCTGCACAGATGGAGAGCCTCCAGGCTTCAATCACAGGCCAACCAGCATTAGCTCCACCTAGTCAATCTGCCATGCTGACCTTACCCCCCCTCCTCCCTCGTGAGACTTGGCTACTGTGGCAGCGGGGGCGTGGGCAAGCGCCGGTCTGTGACAGGAGGGCGGAGTCAGGGAAGGTAAGTGGCAGAATCACTACACCTGATGTCAATTAACCTGTGTTTGGGTGTCTTCCCAGTGACCGCGCCCTATATAAAGAGAGAGAGAGCAGAGGAAGAGAGCTCTCTCCTGAACCAGATACTTGGGTGTGTGTGTGTATATATGTATGTATGGAAGAGAGTGTTTTTGCATCTGAAAAGAGCAAAATAAAAAGAGTTATGGAACTTTATTCTGGCCTACCGTCTTTCTGTGCTCCTCCCCCTCCTACGAACTTCCACAGTGGTGCTGAAACCCGGGACGGAGCACAGGAAAAGAACAGCCCCATGGAGTCCTCCCCCTTCGCAGACCTGGTCCATGCCCTCGCCATGGCCCAGCAGAGCCAGCACCAGGCGCTAGTCACCCTCCGGAAGGAGCAAGAGCGTTGGTTTGAGGCCCTGGTGCTGGCACAGCAGGAAGATTGACGGGCGTTTCGGCACCTCCTCACGTCGGCGGGGTCCACCATCTCCACTGCCGCGGGCCCTTCTTCCCTCACCTGAGCCAAGATGGGCCCGCAGGACGACCCCGAGGCCTTCCTCACGCTCTTCGAGCAGACAGCAGAGGCCTCAGACTGGCCGGTGGAACAGTGAGCGGCGCGCCTCCTCCCCCTGCTAACGGGCGAGGCGCAGCTGGCCGCGCTACAGCTCCCCACCTACCGCCGGCTGGCCTACGCGGACCTTCGCCGGGCTGTCCTCCAGCGGGTGGGGCACACCCCCGAACAACAGCGACAGCGCTTCCATGCTCTGCGGCTGGAGGAAGTCGGCCAGCCATTCGCGTTTGGCCAGCAACTCCTGGACGCCTGCTGGCGGTGGTTAAGGGCCAACAACCGCGACGCCGAGGGACTCTTCGATCAGGTGGTGCTGGAGCAGTTCATCGGCCGCCTGCCAGAGGGAACTGGGGAATGGGTCCAGTGCCACCGCCTGGCATCGCTGGATCAGGCCATCGAGTTGGCGGAGGACCATTTGGCGGCTGTTCCGACGACAGGACAGCGGACATCCTCTTCTCTCCTCTCCTCTCTCTCTCCTCCTGTGTCTTGTCCTCGCCCCGTCCCCCCACCGTGGAGGCGGGGGCCGGCCCCACCCCAGCCAGCCCGTCGCACCCGCGGTGCCCTCCCGTTTTTCCTTTCTGTGTCTGTCTCTTCCCCCCCTCAGGTGAGTGAGCCCCAGGGCGCCGGTGCAGAGAGGAAGCCCGGGCCAGTTTGCTGGCGCTGCGGGGAGCCGGGCCACCTCCAACAGCAGTGTTCGGCAATGGAAGTGGGTGTGGTGGTTCGGATCCCCGACGCGCCAGGAGCTGCCCTTGATCGGGCCGGAGCGTATCGCATACCGGTGAGTATCCAAGGGGATACATATCAGGCGTTGGTGGATTCTGGTTGTAATCAGACCTCAATTCACCAAAGCCTGGTGCAAGACGAGGCATTGGGGGGAGCACAGGGGGTGAAGGTGTTGTGTGTGCACGGGGATGTTCACAGCTACCCTTTGGTGTCGGTCCACATTTTTTTCCGAGGGGAAAAATTTATAGTAAAGGCGGCGGTTAATCCTCGCCTCACCCATTCGATAATTTTGGGGACTGATTGGCCGGGATTCGGGGAGTTGATGAGTCATTTAGTGAAGAGTGGGTCCTGCAATAGTTCAGCAGGGGGAGGTCCTGGTGTCGCCTTGGCAGGAGCAGCTGTCACAGAGCCATCTACATCATCTCCGCGTCAGAGTGAGGAGCCACAGGCTCCTCCTCCCTCTCTTGGGGAATCCCTGGCGGATTTCCCGTTAGAGCAGTCGCGAGACGAGACTCTGCGGCATGCATTTGACCAAGTGAGAGTAATCGATGGTCAAACGCTCCTGCCGAACACCACCCCGTCCTTCCCCTATTTTTCTATTATGAAAAATAGATTATACCGAGTGACGCAGGACACTCAGACGAAAGAGCAAATCACACAGCTTTTGATTCCAAAAAGCCGCCGGGAATTGGTATTCCAGGCAGCTCACTTTAATCCCATGGCTGGACACTTAGGGCAGGATAAGACACTAGCCCGAATAATGGCCCGATTCTACTGGCCGGGGATTTGTGGTGATGTCTGTAGGTGGTGTACGGCGTGCCGCGAATGCCAGTTAATAAATCCAGCGGCCATTCCAAAAGCGCCTTTGTGCCCTCTACCATTAATCAAGACCCCGTTCGAAAGAATTGGGATGGATCTCGTCGGGCCATTAGATCGGTCAACACGAGGGTACCGCTTTATATTAGTTCTGGTGGACTATGCAATGCGATACCCGGAAGCAGTGCCTCTCCGCAATATCTCAGCACGCAGTATTGCAGAGGCACTCTTCCGCGTCATCTCCCGAGTTGGAATCCGAAAGAGATTCTGACTGATCAAGGCACCTCGTTTATGTCACGAACACTGAACGAACTGTATGGGTTATTAGGTATTAAGCCGATCCGCACCAGCATGTATCACCCACAAACGGACGGTTTAGTTGAACGGTTCAATCGAACCCTCAAGAATATAATTAAAAAATTCGTAAGTGAGGACGCACGTAACTGGGATAAATGGCTCGAACCCTTGTTATTTGCAGTGCGAGAGGTCCCCCAAGCCTCCAAGGGGCTCTCCCCATTTGAATTATTATATGGCCGTAAGCCGCGTGGCATTTTATATGTGCTGCGAGAAAATTGGGAGGAGGGACCTTCACCAAGTAAAAATGAAATTCAATACGTTATTGACCTGCGCGCAAAACTCCACACACTCACACACCTAACCCAGGAGAATTTGTGGCAGGCCCAAGAACGGCAAACCCACCTGTACGACAGGGGTACGTGCCTTAGGGAGTTCGCACTGGGAGATAAAGTACTCGTACTGTTGCCCACATCGAGCTCCAAATTGATTGCCAAGTGGCAAGTACCCTTTGAGGTCACACGGCGAGTCGGGGACGTCGACTATGAGGTGAGGCAAATGGACAGGGGTGGGGCCATTTACCACCTCGATCTACTCAAACTCTGGAACGAGGAGGTCCCCGTAGCATTGGTGTCGGTGGTTCCGGAGAAGGCAGAGCTGGGGCCAGAGGTGCAAAAGGGAGCATTGGCATCGCATACCTCTCCAGTCCCCTGTGGAGGCCACCTCTCCCCGACCCAACTCGCGGAGGTTGCCCAGTTGCAGACTGAGTTTTCGGATGTGTTCTTGCCCCTGCCCGGCCGCACCGACCTCATAGAGCACCACATTGAGACGCCCCTGGGGGTGGTAGTGCGTAGCCGCCCTTACAGGCTACCCAAACACAAGAAAAAAGTGGTTCGGGAAGAACTTGAGGCCATGCTCAAGATGGTCATCATCGAGGAGTCCCACAGTGACTGGAGCAGCCCAGTGGTCTTGGTTCCCAAGGCCGACGGGTCGGTCCGGTTCTGTGTGGACTACAGAAAAGTCAACGCGGTGTCTAAATTCAACGCGTACCCAATGCCTCGTATTGATGAGTTGCTCGATCGGCTAGGCACGGCTCGCTTTTACTCGACGCTGGATTTGACAAAGGGTTATTGACAGATCCCCTTGACTCCATTATCCCGAGAAAAAATGGCCTTTTCCACACCGTTCGGCTTACACCAGTTTGTCACACTTCCTTTTGGGCTGTTTGGGGTGCCCGCTATGTTTCAGCGACTGATGGACAGGGTCATCCGCCCCCACGCCAATGCGGCCACATACCTCGACGATATCATTATTTATAGTAATGACTGGCAGCGGCACTTACAACACCTGAGGGCCGTCCTTAGGTCGCTGAGGCGAGCGGGTCTCACAGCCAACCCAAAGAAGTGTGCGATTGGGCAGGTGGAAGTACGGTATCTGGGCTTCCACTTGGGCAGCGGGCAGGTGCGTCCCCAAATTAACAAGACAGCAGCAATTGCGGCCTGCCCGAGGCCCAAGACCAAAAAGGGGGTGAGACAGTTCCTGGGGCTGGCTGGCTACTTTCGTAGGTTTATACCTAATTATTCGGATGTCACCAGCCCACTGACTGATCTCACTAAAAAGGGGGCACCAGATCCGGTCCAGTGGACGGAGCAATGCCAGCTGGCTTTCTCTGAGGTAAAGGCTGCACTGTGCGGGGGGCCACTGTTACACTCCCCTGACTTTTCTCTCCCTTTTATGTTACAGACGGATGCGTCAGACAGAGGGCTGGGGGCTGTGTTGTCCCAGGAGGGGGAGGGGGAGGACCGTCCAGTGCTGTACATCAGCAGAAAGCTGTCAGTACGCGAGGGGCGCTACAGCACGATTGAAAAGGAGTGCCTCACGATCAAGTGGGCAGTCCTCGCCCTCCGCTACTACCTGCTGGGACGCCCTTTCACCCTCTGTTCGGACCATGCGCCCCTCCAGTGGCTCCACCGCATGAAGGATGCCAACACGCGGCTCACCCGTTGGTATCTGGCACTCCAACCCTTCAACTTCAAGGTGATCCACAGGCTGGGGGCGCAGATGGTTGTGGCGGACTTTCTCTCCCGTCAAGGGGGGGGGGAAGCCAGCTGCAGGCCGGACGGCTGCCCGGCCTGAGTCGGGCGGTGGGGGTATGTGGCAGTGGGGGCATGGTCAAGCACCAGTCTGTGACAGGAGGGCGGAGTCAGGGAAGGTAAGTGGCAGAATCACTACACCTGATGTCAATTAACCTGTGTTTGTGTGTCTTCCCAGTGACCGCGCCCTATATAAAAAGAGAGAGAGAGCAGAGGAAGAGAGCTCTCTCCTGAACCAGATACTTGTGTCTGTGTGTGTATATATGTATGTATGGAAGAGAGTGTTTTTGCATCTGAAAAGAGCAAAATAAAAAGAGTTATGGAACTTTATTCTGGCCTGCCGTCTTTCTGTGCTCCTCCCCCTCCTACGAACTTGCACAGCTACCCACTCCACAGCTGTACGATGGTGCCCCTGGCATATGTTGTTCATTCCTCTGGCAGTGCTCCTTGGCCATGGAACTTCAGGCATCTGCCTTCCCATTGGAGAGCTCCCGAGTACCTTAAGTCATCACGCTTTTAACAGAAAAGGCATGGGAATAGGGAACAGCCATTTGGGATACCAGGGCACCCTGCTGCTCGAGTTTCAAAGAGTTCTCTGAGGAGATGCTGAAGGTTTTTGACCATTCCCCCAAGGGCAGAGAGGCAGCCGATGGGGCTGAAGCAAGGTGCCTGCTCCGTTCATGATTATCCCATTGAGTTTCAGAGTCTTGCTGCAGCAGTTGACTGGGACACCAGCGCCTTGTACGATCCCTTTTTTCATGGACTAAATCATGCCCTCCTGAATGAGAATGTGCCTCATGATCTGCCTGACACCCTGGATGGCTTGGTCAACTTGGCCGGCCGGGTAGATGCACGTCTTCTGCTGTGCAACCAGAGAAGGATCAGACATGCAGCCAAAGAGCTGAACCTAGAACTGTTACCCCTCCAGTGGAAGGTGCCATCCCAGTAGAGTCAGAGCCCATGCAATTAGGCAGAACCCAGGTAACTCCTGAGGAAAGAAGGTGTGGTCGAGAAACTAATTCCTGTTTTTATTGTGGACAGTCTGGACATTTCATCTCCCGCTGCACAGTAAAAGGCTCTGGCCACTAGTAGATTTGGGGATACGGGCAGGCATCTCTACACACACTTCCCCTGCTGTTAGGTCAACACTAACAGTTGAGATTTCGTTCCAGAACAAGGTCCAGTTTGTTCAAGCCCTCATTGATTCCAGTGCTGATCAGAGCTTCATCAAGACTTCCTGGCCAGAAATGGGCATCCCTTTGTGTCAGCTAGATTGCCCCCTTGTCACCCAAGTTCTGAATCGGGCTGAACTCAGCCCCAACTCCTGTGCCTCTGACCCTGTTACTTTGAAAGTATCTGGTAACCATGCTGAATCAATTACATTCTTCACTATAGAGTTTACTGTCTTGGGTCCCCCCCGGTTAAGCCCCCACATCCCCCACACTAACTGGAGCAATGGGACCATTCTCTCTTGGAGTACTCATTGCCTGGCCCCTTGCCTATCATCTACTCAGACTCCATTTGCCCCTCTTGTCATCAGCCCTGATGAGACTTTTGATCTCTCTAATGTGCCTCTCAAATATCTGGATCTTCGTGTGGTGTTCAGTAGGGCTTGTGCCACCTCCCTTCCTCCACACTGACCCTACAATTGCACCATTGAACTGCTACCTGGAACCACACCTCCCAGGGTCTGTATCTATTCTCTTTTGGCCTTGGAGTGGGAGGGCATGGACAAATACAGTTAGGTCCATATATATTTGGACACTGACACAAATTTTGTTTTTTTACCTGTTTACTGAAACATATTCAAGTTATAGTTATATAATGGACATGGACATAAAGTCCAGACTTTCAGCTTTCATTTGAGGGTATCCACATAAAAATTGGATGAAGAGTTTAGGAGTTTCAGCTCCTTAAAATGTGCCACCCTGTTTTTAAAGGGACCAAAAGTAATTGGACAATTGACTCAAAGGCTATTTCATGGGCAGGTGTGGGCAATTCCTTCATTATGTCATTCTCAATTAAGCAGATAAAAGGCCTGGAGTTGATTTGAGGTGTGGTGCTTGCATTTGGAAGATTTTGCTGTGAAGAAAACATGCGGTCAAAGGAGCTCTCCATGCAGGTGAAACAAGCCATCCTTAAGCTGTGAAAACAGAAAAAGACCTATCCGAGAAATTGTTACAATATTAGGAGTGGCAAAATCTACAGTTTGGTACATCCTGAGAAAGAAAGAAAGAAAGAAAGAAAGAAAGAAAGAAAGAACTGGTGAACTCATCAATGCAAAAAGACCTGGATGCCCACAGAAGACCACAGTGGTGGATGATCGCAGAATAATTTCCATGGTGAAGAGAAACCCCTTCACAACAGCCAACCAAGTGAACAACACTCTCCAGGAAGTAGGCGTATCAATATCCAAATCTACCATAAAGAGAAGACTGCATGAAAGTAAATACAGAGGGTTCACTGCACGGTGCAAGCCACTCATAAGCCTCAAGAATAAAAAGGCTAGATTGGACTTTGCTAAAAAAAAAACATCTAAAAAAGCCAGCACAGTTCTGGAAGAACATTCTTTGGACAGATGAAACAAAGATTAACCTCTACCAGAATGATGGAAAGAAAAAAGTATGGTGAAGGCGTGGTACAGCTCATGATCCAAAGCATAGCACATCATCTGTAAAACATGGTGGAGGCAGTGTGATGGCTTGGGCATGCATGGCTGCCAGTGGCACTGGGTCACTAGTGTTTATTGATGATGTGACATAGGACAGAAGCAGCCGGATGAATTCTGAGGTATTCAGAGACATACTGTGTGCTCAAATCCAGCCAAATGCAGCCAAACTGATTGGTCAGCGTTTCATAATACAGATGGACAATGACCCAAAACATAAAGCCAAAGCAACCCAGGAGTTTATTAAAGCAAAGAAGTGGAATATTCTTGAATGGCCAAGTCAGTCACCTGATCTCAACCCAATTGAGCATGCATTTCACTTGTTAAAGACTAAACTTCAGACAGAAAGGCCCACAAACAAACAGCAACTGAAAACCGCTGCAGTAAAGGCCTGGCAGAGCATTAAAAAGGAGGAAACACAGTGTCTGGTGATGTCCATGAGTTCAAGACTTCAGGCAGTCATTGCCAACAAAGGGTTTTCAACCAAGTATTAGAAATGAACATTTTATTTACAATTATTTAATTTGTCCAATTACTTTTGAGCCCCTGAAATGAAGGGATTGTGTTTAAAAAATGCTTTAGTTCCTCACATTTTTATGCAATCATTTTGTTCAACCCACTGAATTAAAGCTGAAAGTCTGAACTTCAACTGCATCTGAATTGTTTTGTTCAGAGTCTCTAACAGTTGGCATCATTCATCCTTCATCCTCACCTGCTGGTGCAGGGTTCTTCTTTGTGGAAAAGAAACACAAGTCCCTCAGGCCCTCCATTGCCTATCAGGGGCTTAATGCCATCACTGTCAGGAATAGTTATCCCCTCCCAATCATGTCCACAGCTTTCAAATTTCTTCAGGGGGCACAGTTTTTTACCAAGCTAGACCTCTGTAATGCTTATCACCTAGTACGAATAAGAGAAAGAGACAAGTGGAAGACAGCATTTAACACTCCCACGGGCTACTATGAGTATTTCGTTCTTCCCTTTAGGCTCACTGTCTTTCAAGCCCTGATCAATGATGTCCTGTGAGACTTCATTAACCAGTTCATTTTCATTTACCTCGATGATATCCTCGTCTTCTCCACCACATTGGAGGTCCATTGGTCCCATGTCAGAAAGGTCCTGCAATGGCTCTTAGAAAACCAACCCTTTGCCAAAGCAGAAAAGTGAGAGTTTCATAAGCACACTGTGTCCTTCTTGGGCTTTGTGATATCCCCTGGGGTGGTCCAAATGGACCCTGACAAGGTCAAGGTGGTCCTCGAGTGGCCTGTTCCCTCTTCCCATGAGGAACTGCTTTTTGGGGTTTGCTAATTTTTACCGAAGGTTCATCAAGAATTATAGCACCATTGCCACTCCTCTGGCTGAACTCATGTCCTCCAAGCACCCCTTCTCTTGGACCAACCATGCTGAGAAAGCCTTCTCTTCTCTTA
Organism: Neoarius graeffei; assembly: GCF_027579695.1. Lineage (NCBI taxonomy): Eukaryota > Metazoa > Chordata > Actinopteri > Siluriformes > Ariidae > Neoarius > Neoarius graeffei. Next base: position 12,881,396 of record NC_083591.1, on the reverse strand, counting down.
AGAGCAGATTGACCTCATCCCAGACCCTGCCATTCATTTCATTCTCAAAGTGGACGCCTCTGACACTGGTGTCATGGCTGGTCTGTCCCAGAGGTCAGCCAAGGACAACAAGGTACACCCCTGCGCATTCGTTTCTCGTCATATGACCCTGGCCAAATGTAACTATGGAATTGGGGATCACGAACTGCTAGCTATCAAGCTGGCCCTAGAAGAATGGAGGCATTGGTTGGAGGAGACTAAGATTCCATTTATCATTTAGACAGACCATAAGAATCTCAAGCCAGGTGGTCTCTGTTTTTCTCCCGCTTTAACTTTGTACTCTCCTTCAGACCTGGTTCTAAGAATGTCAAGCCTGATGCTCTTTCCAGGCAGTTTTCTCTGGACTCTCAGCAAGACATCACTGAGCCCATCCTCCTTGCCCATTGCCTCATGGCCGCCATCCAACTCAACATAGAAACCACTGTCTAAAGCACCCTGTGCAGCGATCCAGGACCAGGCAATGGTCCACCCAATTATTTGTATGTGCCCCCTTGTGTGCGTTCCCAAGTACTGCAGTGGGGGCATGGCTCCCTCATAGCCTGTCATCCTGGGGCAGCCCGGACCCTTGCTGTCCTTAGGCTGCTGGGCCATAGAAGATTCACGCTGCACGCTGCATGCTGCACGCTACACGCTACACGTTCACGTGAAGAACCGGACCCTGGGCCATTAAACTTCATGCTTGGATGTTCACGTGTTGCGTCTGTTCTACTTTGACCGAGTAATACAACAATAACCAACAATATGGACTCTTCGGATGACGACGATTGCCTCATTCTGCTTTTACTGAGACAGAGGAAGAGAAAAAGGAACAGAATTTGGAGCCGAGAACACTTCCTTCTGAGAGAAACCCGTGGTGAATTTCACCGAACATTCTATAATCTGCTTGACAATCCCGATGAAGAACTATTTTTCAATTATACCATTCAATTATATTTTTTCTGAAGTTTTCCCCTGAAAGCATAGAGTTATCTCCCTAGACCCGTTCTGATTGGCTGGCGCGGCGGTGACCGCATGCATTGACTGGAATTTCCATCTTCACGCCTAGAAAAAAGTGTGCATGTTCATTTCATGCTTCACGCGTGAAGTGTGCAGCGTGCAGCGTGCAACGTGAACGCCGTTCTATGGCCCAGAGCAAGTCATGCTACGTTTGTCCACTTTTCTTTACACGCGTGTAGCGTGTAGTGTGCAGCATGCAGCGTGCAGCGTGAACCTTCTATGGCCCAGCAGCCTTAGGCAACGTTTCTGGTGGCCAACCATGCGGTGAGACATTAGGACCTTTATGGCAGCTTGTGACGTCTGCTTCAGAAACAAGACTAGCAACAAACTGGCTGCCAGATTATTAAGGCCCCTACCTGTACCACACTGTCCTTGGTCCCATGTTGTTGTGGATTTCATCACTGGCCTCCCCTGCTCCAAGGGCAATACCTGCATTATGACGATCGTCAATCGCTTCTCTAAGGCGGCTCACTTCATTCCCCTCCCCAAGCTGCCTTCTGCCAAAGAAACAGTGGAACTATTGATCTACCACACATTTCAGATTCATGGTCTGCATACGGACATTGCATCCAACTGAGGCCCCCAGTTCTCCGCTCATTTCTGGAAAGAATTCTGAAAGCTTATTGGGGCCACTCTTAGCCTCTCCTCAGGTTACTACCCCCAGACTAATAGGCAGACAGAGCACACCAATCAGAAACTGGAGAACGCTTTATGGTGCCTAACTTCTGGTGATTCATCTTCCTGGATCCAGATGCTCCCTTGGATCGAATATGCCCACAACAGCCTTCCTTCATCATCTACTGGGCTGACTCCCTTCCAGTGTTGTCTTGGTTACCAGTCCCCTCTTTTCCCCGAACAGGAGGAGGAGGTGTCTGTTACTTCAGCCCAAGCTTTTGTCCAGCACTGCTGCAGAATTTGGGCATGTGCCAGACATCACCTTTTGCATGCCAATCGCATGTACAAAACGATGCCAGATTGTCATCGCAGACTGGCTCCTGTGTACCGCCCAGGACAAAAGGTCATGTTGTCCACAGCCAATCTCCCTATCAGGGTCTCCTCACACAAGCTGGCCCCCAGGTTTTTTGGACCCTTCCCCATTTCTAAGGTCATTAATCCCACAACTGTTAGGTTGGCATTACCCAGGTATATACGGTGGCTCCACTCATCTTTCCATGTCTCACAAGATGCTTCCCAGGATCATCAATGGAGGGGAGGCCTACACAGTTAAGAAACTACTAAAGGTCTGTCAAAGAGGTCAGGGACTACAGTATCTGGTCGACTGGGAGGGCTATGGCCCAGAGGAGAGGTCTTGGGTGCCGGCGAGGTTCATCCTCGACCCTGTGCTCATCAGGGATTTCCACCGCAAGAACCCAGGAACTCTGTCTGGGACGCCCAGAGGCATCTATGGGGGGGGGGGGGGGGGGGGGGGTACTGTCACAATCCAGCCTGGAACTTCCAGATTTTGATCTGCACCTTTGTGCTCTGCTCTGTATTTTTCCCCGTTCTCCCCGTGCTGTGTTAGCACACCTGCTACGTGTTTATCATCAGCCACCCTATATAAACACACCGAGGAGATTCACGCAGCATGGATACTCGCTCACTGTAAGTTTTGTCTTGCTCATGCTCACATTCTTGTTTATGCTTATGCTCTGTTCCTCGACTTTGTTTAGGTTTTTGGATTATGATTTTTGCCTGCAATTTTTGGGACACCAAAAACCATTTTGGAATTAGCTGTTAGTGTTGTAAAGATGACAAAGAACAATCGCATTAATGTAAACCTGTGATTTGTCTTACAGATGGAAAAGCTGTTGGAGCTGCTTCATTTGACATTCCTAAAAGTCATGGTAGATGCTTCAAGGATCATCATTTGTATTACCTGCTTCTTTCTGTATTTTAAAAAAGGATTTACAAATGTTAATCACGTTATCGCCTGAGAGAGGAACACAATCTATCATGTTCATGACCTTTTTCCTCTCATGTAAACAAACTAGAGCTCACTTTTTATAAAGGTTGATGGAACTCGAATTAATCATGACTCAAAAGAATTTGAGAAAAATTCACTTTTGTAAAAACCTGTCCACTTGGGTTTAATTTGTAGTTTGGAAGCTTGTTTTGTGTGATGTCCATGTTGACTGTTTGCTGGTCATTTGGATCATGTAATACATGGTCTGATAAACAAGGAGAAGCAGTCAGTGTGGAACATGGACCTTGATTCACCACCTACACGACTACGAAGAAGGCCAGAGAACAGATTGTCAGAAATGAATAGTCAAACTCTGGTGTGAAAAGATCAAGGATGCAATTATGCTTATTATATGATAATAAGTCGACAGTAAATAAAATAATATATTTATATATATTTAATTCATTTATATGCAATACAAACATTTTTGTGTGTCAACCAGTGCAAGTAGAACTTCAGTAAGAGATTAATCATGAACTCGGTTCTAATATTGAACTAATATTTAGCTGGGTAGTCCATGATGTCCAAGTTGATTTTTTTTAGTTGATAGTAGTGTGTAGGAACTTTCAAGCTGTAATCAAGGACTCAAAAGAACAAATATGGGGAACAAACATGAGCTCACATAGAGGTCAAATTACCTTCGTCATCCATCAACATGGGAAAGATAAGAGAAACCAAAAGAGAGAGAAGTGTTTTGACCTTCAAAAGTTAAGGAATGGTTATTAAAAAAGAAAAAAAAAAAGATACTCGTCTGAAAATGCCCATTTCTACTGTTAGGGCAATATTAAAAGAACTCGACGCCAACGGCATCGATGGGGATGCCTCCACCCGGTAGACTACACGCCTTATTAAGTTGTGATTTGGGGATGGACATTTGACCTCACAGTAATCTTGACCTGGTGAAATTACTTGTATCAGCTTTGGGGATATTGTGTTCACAAGGTTTTCCGACAGACATTTGACCTCACAGTGACCTTGACCTTAGACCTTTTGATCTCAAAATCTAATCAGTTCATGTTTGTCCCAAAGCGCACAAATGGTGAAAGTTTGGTGAAATTCCTTTCATTCGCCTTCACTGTAAAAAATGTAACTTGCAAAATTGTTGAGTGAAAAAAGGATTCTAAGTTGAATGAACAAATTTCCCTTCTACTTGTTCAAGTAACTAAAAAAAAAATAGTTGAGATGCCTTTCCTTCGCCACAAGTTCATAGGAATTGGAAAATTAAGTGAACTTATATATTCAAGTGCTGATTGACGCCCCTTAACCAATGCCACTGCGCATGCGCACTTCACAAGTTCGAAAGTTTCAACGGTTGGGTGGAGTGAGAAGTCCATGGAAACTGACACGAGACGTTGTATAGGAATATAGACTAAGTTTTCCTCAACAGAAGCCAGGGAATTCCCTCCTTGTATGTCGGTATTTGTTTCTGTTTGTGTAATAATAGGCAAAGTGAAGTAGAACTTAAGTGTTGAGAGATTTGTGTTAACTAAAAAAAAATGTAATGCACACTAAATCATTGTGTAAAAAAAAAATAAAGCCAACTTAAAAATGTAATGCAACCTGCTGCCAAAGGATTTTGAGTAAACTCAACTTAGAACCATGATGTGCCAACTTGCTCTTCTCAGTTAATTGGCATTATTATTTCAATTTATTTCAACTAAACAATTTGTTGGACTGAACTTCTAAAACCAAGTCAAGGCAACCACTGTGGCTCAGGTGGATAAGGCACCATACCATAAATCTGGGGACCCGGGTTTGATTCCGACCCGAGGTCATTTCCCGATCCCTCCACGTCTCTCTCCTGTTCATTTCCTGTCTCTACACTGTCCTATCCAATAAAGGTGGAAAAAGCCCAAAAAAAATCTTTAAAAAAAGAATAATTTAGGATAACAATGTTTTGTGCCAACTTGCTTTTTCCAAGTTAATTGGAATGACTATTTCAATTTATTTCAACTAAACAATTTGAATGCACTGAACTTGCTAAATAAAGTAAGGTCAACATAAAATACTCATCTGTGTCGACTTAAAAGAGCAAGTCAGCACAACTATTTGGCCAGGAGTTGAGTTTACTCAAAATCCTTTGGCAGCAGGTTGCGTTACATTTTTAAGTTGGCTTGACTAATTTTTTTTTAGTGTTGGAGATATTGTGTTCACAAGGTTTTCAGACAGACATTTGACCTCACAGTGACCTTGACCTTAGACCTTTTGATCTCAAAATCTAATCAGTTCATGTTTGTCCCAAAGCACACAAATGGTGAAAGTTTGGTGAAATTCCTTTCATTAGCCTTTGAGATATCGTGTTCACAAGGTTTCGGCACGGACAGACAGATGGACAACCCGAAAACGTAATGCCTCCTGCACCTTACGGTGGCGGAGGCATAAAATACATAAAAAAAGATAGCACTCGACGCCAATGACGTCAATGGGGATGCCTCCGCCTGGTAGACTACATGCCTTATTAAGTTGTGATTTGGGGATGGACATTTGACCTCACAGTAATCTTGACCTGGTGAAATTACTTGTAGTAGCCTTGGAGATATTGTGTCCACAAGGTTTTCCGACAGACATTTGACCTCACAGTGACCTTGACCTTAGACCTTTTGATCTCAAAATCTAATCAGTTCATGTTTGTCCCAAAGCACACAAATGGTGAAAGTTTGGTGAAATTCCTTTCATTAGCCTTTGAGATATCACGTTCACAAGTTTTCAGGACGGATGGATGCACGCACGCACGGACAGATGGACAACCCAAAAACATAATGCCTCCTGCACCTTACGGTGGCGGAGGCATAAAAACTGGACACCAACTGAAGCTGTTACCAACTTGCCTGGAAGAGGACCCAAGTTTATTTTGCCCCCACGTACAGTGAGGAGGAGAGTAAGAGAGGCAAAAAAAAAAAACAGCCTCAAGTATCACTGTTAGTGAATTGCAAGAAAAAGTAAAACCTTGAGGTTTCCAAGTCTCCAAAACCACCATCAGATGCCAGCTCCATGCCAACAGATTATTTGGAAGGTATACCAGAAAAAAAAAAAAAACATTGCCAGTTAACCACAAATGTAAGCATCTGGAGTTTGCAAAATGCTACTACTGTACAACTTTGACTGGAACTGGTGTTCTATGATCTGATCTAACAAAACTGAAGCTTTTTGGCAATAAACACTCAAGGTGGGTTTGGTGTAAAAAGTAGAATGGATATAATGAAAAGAACCCGATCCCAACTGTAAATTATGGTGAAAGTTCTGTGATGTTTTTGGGCTTTTTCCTCCAAAGGCCCTGGAAACCTTGTTAGGGTACATGGCGTCATGGACTCCATGAAATACCAGGACATTTTAAATCAAATGTGGCTGTTTCTGACAGGAAATTAAAACTGGGTCGTCATTGGATCTTCGAGCAGGACAATGATCTGAAGCATATGTCCAAATCAACATAAAAATGCTTCACTGACAACAGAATCAAGCTTCAGCCATGGCCATCTCAGTGGCCTGACCTGAACCCCATTGAAAACCTGTGGGGTGAGCTGAAGAGGAGAGAGTACAAGAGAGGGCCTCGGACCCTGGATGATCTGGAGAGATTGTGTAAAGAGGAATGGTCTCAGATGCCCTGCTCTGTATCTCCAACCTTATAAAATGTTACAGGAGATTCAGTGCTGTTTTACTGGAAAAGGAGGTTGTACAAAGTATTGAATGCAGTGGTGGCAATAATAGTGGTATGTGTTTTGGTTGAAAATAATTATGTCTTGATGAGGGATTTGTTTTTCTCTGAATAAATTTATTTCAATTAAAAGGTTAGATTTTTCTCATTTTTTCAGTGCGAAATTAAATGACTTCACCAAAAGGTGGATTTTTTTTCTAAAACTTTTTACTAATCTGTACAAGGTGGGGCCAATAAGTGTGGAGGGCACTGTGTTTGTGTGTGTAATATTAATTTTACACACACACACACACACACACACACACACACACACACACACACACACACACACACACACACACAATACTGTGCAAAAGTCTGAGGTACATGTAAAGAAATGTTGTAGACCAAAAATGGCTTAAAAAATAATGAAATATTTCAACATTGAAAATAAATACTATAAAATAGAAGTAAGCCATAATAAATGAAACAAAGCCAATATTTGGTATGAGACGACCCTTCGCTTTAAAAAAAAATAGTAGTCTCAGGTGCAATGAGAGCAGTTTTATTAGGAAATGAGCTGTAGGTCTTACTGAGCATCTTACAGAACCAGTCACAGTTCTTCTGGACACTTTGTCACACTCGCTTCTTCATTTTGCAGCAAAACCCAGTAGCCTTCATCATGTTTTCTTTTTTAATCTGAAACGTGCTCTCTTATGTATTTATGCTGCTCAGATACAAACTTTTTTTTTTCTGTAACATTTAATTTTGTGCTGGAAAACGAACATTTGGAACTCTAAAATGTTTTTGTACTGACTCGATAATGTAGAAGTCATAAAATAGAAATCTGTAACAAAGTTTGTAAGACAAAAAAATAGGGTGCCCTAAGACTTTTGCACAGTTGTGTGTGTGTGTGTGTATTTAAGTATAAAGTGAAAAGCAGTAAGGCAGACATGCTTGTGAGTACTGAGTTTAAGTGTTAATTCAGACTGACAGCAGTAGGTTTGAAAATTTCTAATGACAATGTTTTGGTTTCTGTCTAGAGAGCTACTTAAGCTTGATATAAAAAAAATTTAGAGAAACTCTTTAATGTTGCAATGCAACATGAATTATTTTACTACAACAGTTTTAAAATAAGAGAAGCAACAGTTCATGAAAAGAGAGAGAGATATATAAATAAATAAATAAATAAATAGATAGATAGATAGATAGATAGATAGATAGATAGATAGATAGATAGATAGATAGATAGATAGATAGATAGATAGATAGATAAATGCAAACAAACAGGGAAGAAAAAAATGAGTCTAGATGTAGGGACTTGGGAATATTGTATTCCCAATTCCAAAGTATTGACAAAGTTTTAAAAAAAAAATTTTAAGCCTTCATAGAATATTCCCAAGTCACAGTATCTTCAATCCTGAGTCTAAAGTGCATCAGCAAGGAAGTGTGTAGGCTTCCAGAACTATAGAACTAAACTTTGGAACTTCAGACATATTTCCACTGGGGGAACGAGGGCAGTGAAGCTTGTGTGGGACCAATCAGCAAAGGAACGTTCAAAAAATGTTCAGAAAAAGTTCCCGAGTTGTTGAAAAAGTGAACGTGCTGGAAACTCACCTAAAGAGGCATTCAAAGAGGATGCATACTAATAACCTGATCATCTCTGAGTCTGGGTAAGTACACAACATGATGTGACATCTTATTAGATGAAAACTGCTTTTCAGATTTAAAAAAAGAAAAAAAAACACAACACACACACACACACCACAATATATATATCTTCGCTGAGAATTTAGCTAATTAAGAACTTATGTACCAAATCTAACATATTTTGATTTTCTATATCTGACCACATGTGTAGAAGAATAACAGTATGTGCGGTTTCGAGTCATAAAAACTCCCAACTAAATATTTTAGCACCCAAATGACTCAATGAAATGGAAAAAAGGGCAGAGGATTTTTACAACAAGCCTTCTTTCTGTTAGACAGTTATTAATATACTCACTGTGTTTGAAAATAATGGTTATCTTCACCTGTCATGAAAGGGGGCGTGACAACTCTGCTCTGTACCTTATTTTCCTGAAAGCTTATGATTTTATTTCATTCCCAGAGACACCTTGGTTAGGGTTTATGACTCGCTATAGATGATCGCTTTTGAATTTTGCAAATACGTGGCTTTAAAAATGACATTTCAGCCATCGGGAACCCTCTGTTGGTTCTACTTGACTAAACTTGTTTAGAGGTCAGCATGTGTGTGTGTGTGTGTGTGTGTGTGTGTATATGTGTGTATGACAGAGGGAGGATCAGAGTGTGGCTCAGTTTCTGCATCGTGATTGATCAGGTAGGACGACGGCTGTACCTCTTCATCTTTCTCGCGGATCAGTTTTTCCGTCTCTGTGTCCGTTACGTTGGGCTCCGTGGGAATGGGGAAGTCTGTGCCACTCTCTCTAGTGAGTTTGCTGAATGAAAAAAAAACAAACAAGCAAACAAATTTATCCACATGAAAAATACATGAGGCATTTGTATATCTATTTTGCTGTGCTTCATCCTGGAATTGAAATGGACTTAACTGGGAATTTCCCCCCATTTGATTTATAGAACATGTCTATATTTAAAAGGTGCAAAATATTTATTGACAATGACACAAAGGTTAATCAAACAAAAAAGACGACATTTGTTTCTTGCATAAGTATTCACCCCCTTGGGTCAATACATGTAGAACTTTATCTCCATTTCTGTGTGCGTGTGTGTGTTTTCTTCATACTTGCGATTGCGCTCTTTGACCACCATGCGCGTCATGCTTTGGATGCACTGAGCTCTGTAGTTCTCATAGTGAGTTTCCCGTGTCACGTCCTTCAGGTCCTGCATGTGTGTGCGTACCAGCATGTTCCTCAGCTTTATGAAATCACAGTGTGCAGAGTTTTCCACTGGAATACACACACACACGCAATTAATAATGAAAAATCTAAACTAGTTAGATGATCAGACTTAATGGTAACAACGTTGTTATATTTGCAGTGTGTACACTGCATGGCAGATTTTTTTTATATATATACACACACACACACACACACACACACACAATACTGATTGTTTGTCCTTGAATGTTTAACATTTTATTCCATAATGGTTCATACAAGTTCATGAAGAAAGTACCCTCTACAATGCCCCAGGGGTAAAGTCGACCCCGCACTCTCTTTCCTTTTGCCTCAACGACAGTGTTACTGCCGATCACTGCAAATGGAATGCTCTCCTGCAGAGAGAGAGAGGGAGAGAAAATAATTATTAGGAGAAGAAGTGAGGCATTGCAGTAGCATCTGCTGCACTGCAGGTAGTTCTCCTTCTCCATCTTTCTCTGTTCACGTTGCTTCATAAACACACACACACAGGCATCTCTAGTGTAGATTAATCATACACACCTTCAGTTCGTGGTCTTGCTGTTTGAAGTCCTCATCCTCATCTGAATCACAATCAGGAAACTGGTAGATTTTGATCCCGTATTGCTCGATCTCCTCTCGAATCTGTCAGAAGGAGTGTTAGACTGAAACTAAAGGTATAACAGTATCCAAAAAACAAAACAAAAAAAAGAAAAGAAAAAAATCTACAGCATCATAACAGCATAACCCATTAACACAGTTTTTAATGTTTAAAGGAAATTTGCTTATGGACTTTTATTTAAAAACAGAATGGAAATTATTATGATAGGATTAGGGTTAAACCATGTTAACCAGGTATTAAACCATTTGCACAGATACACAGTATTGTTAAATGCACATTATTATAGGTGAAGTCAGTGATTTTAAAGGATGTTCTTAAAAATAATATTCATTCATTCATTCATTTATTACAAAAAAAACCCCCACACAAGTCCTTTCTTCCAGTATTTGCTCCAAAACCACACCCTCAAAACACATGCACGCTGAGCCTGGACTATAACACCATCAAGAGTAAAAGGCAAGGAACACCATCTGCTCATGTAACTGTGGTGGTCAAGGCTTTAAACATGTTCACCTACATATGCATGAGAAATTTCACAAATGTGTTTCACACATATCAGCCTATAAAAGTCAACATTAGGGTGACCAGACATCCCCATTTTTTGTGGGACAGTCCCCATTTTTGGTGGCCTGTCCCTGGAAATGTCCCCATTTTTAACCATGACCGACAGACCCGAGAAAAACAAACAAACCCCAGACCGGAAAAAAAACCCAGACTGAAACATCTACCAGGTTTCAGCAGACACCTCACGTATTGTTTAAGACAGGCTCAGGTCGATAGCAGAGATGTTCTAGAACACCTCTGGCAATAGCCTTTCCAGTATTTTGACTGGTGGAGCTGATGAACAACTTTTTAGCAGAGTGCTAGAATCTTTGCCTAAACTAAAGTCACTCGTTCAGCTTTGACAGACTGCTCCATCCGCTCCTGGACAGGTGAACAGGTCTTTTCTTGTAGGCCTAAGTGACATTGTCATCTATGTTACTTAGCCTTTAAATGTGTAAGCTACATTTTGCGATGTTGTATATAACATAACGTTGCTTGCCACACTGTACTGAGATGTAGCGGTTGACCTAACAAACCGTAGCCTACTGCGGCCAATGCTAGTAGGAGAAAGCTCAGTGCTGCACCAGTCAGTCAGGTGAAGTTGTTGCTAGATGTAGTGCTGCTGTAACAGAAATCCAGCTGAGGTAAAATTGTAACAGTTCAACGGCATAAGCTAACTTACACACAAACTGGTGTGTTATCCCACAGAGTAGCTGGCGATGTAAAGCTGTAGGCTTATGGTAATGTTACCAAAGTGTCAGTAATTTGTATAATTTATTGTGATGTGTAGCAAACTACACATTTTGATTAAAGCTACTCTTTTAGGCAAGGTTATCAATTCAACTATGGCTACAATTTAGGCTATGGCAGATCAGGAATCATTTGTATTCTCAGTAATAATAATAATAATAGCTACCATACCTTAAAGTGCTGATGACACATTTTTGACATCTTTGGCGATGTTTTATAACATAAAAAGTAATTCCCGATGATCCATATATTAATTCACGAAGGCGCCTATTTTACAAGTTATGATAAAAAACGCGGCTATTTGGGCAAATTTGACAGGGCTGCAGCACCCAGGAGATGAAGGAGGAGCTATATGATGTCAGCGAAAGAACCTTCCTCCTAACTTACCAGTTTATTGTTGATGCGAGAGGTGTTCAGTCTGTCATTATTAGTATTATTATTATACATTTTATATATATATATATATATATATATATATATATATATAGTTATTATGCCTTCGCGTTGTGTTGCCGGCTTTTGCTCCAAAACCCACAAGGATGGGGTAAGTTTATTCAAGTTTCCCAGAGATCCCGAGCTGCATGCGAAGTGGGTGAAGCAAGTCAGGCGCACTCGTGACAAGTGGGAGCCCTCACCAACATCCGTCCTGTGCTCTGAACACTTCGATTTGGATTGTTTTGACACCCTTCCCAGCTTAAAAGAATCTCCTGGGTGTTCAGTTCAGCACAAACGTGTGTTACTACCATCAGCACTGCCTACACAGTGTTGCCAGATTGGGAGGTTTCCCGCCCAGTTGGGTGGTTTCAAGTGCATTTTGGTGGGTTTTGAACATATTTTGTGCTGGAAAACGTCAGCAGTATGTGTTGCCAGATACTGCTGAAGTTTTCCAGCCCAAAATATGTTCAAAACCCACCAAAATGCTCTTGAAACCGCTCAACTGGGTGGGAAACCTCCCAATCTGGCAACACTGCCAGTATTCCGGAGGGGGTCTACTAGTAGCTATGCCGGATCCAAAGACAGTCCTCCTGTCAGAACATGTGTTGTGAAACGACATAAGATAAAGGTACGTAGAGCTATAGATTCTACATGATAATCATAAATGTAATCATAAAGTCGGCGTGATATCAGTCATGTATTTGCTTGTGAAAGCTTGCGGCTTTCATGTAACTGCCGCCTAGCAACGAGAGGCAAAGGGTAAAGAGGGTAGGCTATCATAGATTCTATTCGGAAGAGATCAACACAATTCTAGATTCCCAGAAGAGGAAGAGCTAGCACTAGAGAGTTCACCGGCGTTTTCATGCGCCATTTCCATTGAGTAGAACCAGAGTAGAACAGCCAGTGAACCGCAGCGTGTTCTTCCACTGACGTCACAACATGGCCGCAAGCCACGGACCCAGTTTTCTTGCGCTGTGCAATTAAAAGTTGGATATTTGCGTAACAACAGCTTCTTTTCACGTAATTATAACAGAAATCTAACATGTTTGCCATGTTGTATAATTTATTTAAGAAATTGCATAGAGTCATGTTCGTGTCATCAGCCCTTTAAAATTGCTTGGATTGAAGTAAACTGTTAATTTAAATACAGGTGTTGTGTGTTTTGTATTTTAAATATATTGTCCATTACTAATGGTATATATGGTAATTAACTTAACATATTTACTTTCATGGGTCTAATTTCCTAATGAGATTGTTCAATAAGATCTTAGAGAATGAGAAAATGCGAATGAATGGAGAAAGAGTGTGCTAGCCCCAATATACAAGAATAAGGGAGATGTACAGAGCTGCAGTAATTACAGAGGGATAAACTTGATGAGCCATACCATGAAGTTATGGGAAAGGGTATTGAGAAGAGAGGTAGCAATCTGTGAACAGCAGTACGGGTTTATGCCAAGGAAGAGCACGTCGGATGCAATTTTTGCTTTAAGAATGTTAATGGAGAAGTACAGGGAAGGCCAGAGAAAGCTACATTGTGTGTTTGTAGACTTGGAGAAGGCATACGATAGCGTGCCGAGAGATGAGTTATGGTATTGTATGAGAGTGGAGTGAATGAGAAGTATATTAGAGTGGTGCAAGACATGTATAAGAACAGTGAAACAGCAGTGAGGTGTGCAGTTGGAACGACTGAATGGTTCAAGGTGAAGGTGGGACTTCATCAAGGATCTGCTTTGAGTCCTTTCTTGTTTGCCATAGTGATGGATAGCTTGACGGACGAAGTGAGGCAAGAGTCACCATGGAACATGATGTTTGCGGATGATATTGTAATATGTGGTGAAAGTAGAAGGAGGTTGAGTTGGGTTTGGAGAGATGGAGATATGCATTGGAACGAAGAGGAATGAAGGTGAGCAGGAGCAAAACAGAATACATGTGCATCAATGAGAATGGGGATGAGAGTGTAGTGGAGATGCAAGGAGTAGACATAAAGAAAGTTGGTGAATTCAAGTACCTGGGGTCAACTGTGCAGGAAAATGGGAGCTGCGACAGTGAGGTGAAAAAGAGAGTGCAGGCAGGGTGGAGCAGTTGGAGAAGGAGTTCGGAAGTCATTTGTGATAGGAAAGTCCCAGCAAAAGTGAAAGGTAAGATGTATAAAACGGTAGTGAGACCAGCTGTGATGTATGGATTAGAGACCATACCCTTAATGAAGAGACAGGAGGCAAAGTTGGAGGTGATGGAGTTGAGGATGTTAAGGTTTGCGATGGGAGTGACAAGGTTGGACAGGATAAGGAACGAGCACATCAGGGGGAGAGCACATGTGGAGAGCTTGGGAATTAAGCTAAAAGAGATGAGACTGAGATGGTATGGGCACATCCTGAGAAGAGATGCAGAGCATGTTGGAAGGAGAATGTTAAGGATGGAGCTGCCAGGCACACGAAAACGAGGAAGGCCAAAGAGGAGATACATGGATGTGGTGAGAGAGGACATGAAAGTGGCAAGTGTGGTAGAGAAGGATGCGGAAGACGGAGCAATGAAGACAACAGATCCGCTGTGGCGACCCCTAATCAGGAGCAGCCAAAAGAAGAAGCCTTTCATGGATCTAAAACATTATTTCATTGCTATGGCTATGTAGATCCACTGTGCTAAGATAAATTCAGCACCGCATGGATGGGTGTTTATAAAGCCCTCTATCCACTCATCTCCGTTTATTGCATGTCCTGTATGTTTATAAAAAGAACCTTTTCCACACACTTACTAAAGAACAGCACAATACTACAAACAAAGAAATCTATACCGTGGTGCTTGAAAGTGTGTGAACCCTTTACAATTTTCTAATTTTCTACATAAATGTGATCATAAACAACATCATCAGATTTTCACACAAGTCCTTTGTTAGCACTGCTGGCATCGCAGTAGCATCTTCAGTCGCAACTGAAGTGGGAGACCTGACTGGTGAGGCCTACCCACTCTCTGTCTCCAAGCATAACATATCAGAGAGCAAACAGCAGGAAGGCAGCTGGCCCAGATGGTATGCCTGGGCGGGTGCTAAAATCATTTGCTGACCGGTTAGCTCCGGTGTTCACCTCTATTTTCAATCTTTTTCTGGCCCATTCTGTCGTCCACACATGCTTCAAAGTATCCACCATTAATTATCCTTGTACCCAAGAAGACCATGCCAGCCTGCTTAAATGACTATCGCCCTGTTGCATTGACCTCTGTGGTAATGAAGTGCTTTGAGAAACTTATCAAAGACTTCATCTACACATCTCTACATGACTCGTTAGACCCCCTTCAGTTGTCCTATCACCTCAACAGGAGTTCATCTTCCACATCCTCCATGCCATCTTTTCCCACCTGGACATCGGATGAATGCTTTTCATTGATTTCAATTCAGTGTTCAACACCATAGTTCCCCTCAGACTGGTCAGTAACCTCAGGGACCTGGGGTTGAGTCCCTCATTTTGCTCCTAGAGCCAGAGTTTCCTGACTGACAGACCACAAGTGGTGAAGATTAGTAACTGCATCTCCAGCACCAGAACCCTCAACACTGGCGTACCCCAAGGCTGCGTCCTGAGTCCTCGGCTCTACTTCCTTTACACATGGTAGTAGGCCTGATCTCGAACAACAACGAGACAGCCTACATGGACAAGGTGGAGGCGCTGTCAGCATGGTGCAAGGAGAACAATTTGGACCTAAATGTCTCCAAGACCAAGGAGAAGGCGGTAGACTTCAGCAGGGAGAAGCAGAGGATCCACGACACATCACTCAGGATCTACAGGACCCCAGTAAAGAAGGTGAGCAGCTACAGGTACCTCGGAGTTCACATCTCTAAGTACCTGACTTGGACTACACACAGCTCCACCCTGGTGAAGAAAACTCAGCAGTGCTTGTATCACCTCAGATGGCTGAAGAAATTCAAGATCTTCACAATGCTGCAGAAAATCTTTTACACCACCACAATAGAGTGTGTGCTCTTTGGAAGCATCAATTCCTGGAATGACAGTTACCAGAAACATTTAGGGGTCACACTAGAGGGGGGCGGCCATGGCCTGAAGGTTAGAGAAGCAGCCTTGGGCCCAAAGGGTCGCCAGTTTGATTCCTGGGACTGGCAGGAAAAATGCGAGGGGAGTTGAGTGAATGAACAGCATGTTCCCCTCCCTCTGTATCATGGCTGAGTAAGGAACCTAACCCCAACTGCTCCCTGGGCACTGTAGCATAGCTGCCCACTGGTGTGTGTGTGCGCGCGCGTGTGTGCGCTCACTGTTCACATGTGTGTTTACTGTTTCAGATGCAGTGGAGGAGGTATTTCACTGTGCTTGAGTTGTACATGTGACAAATACAGGCTTCTTTTTCTAGATACTGAAAACAAAGATTCACATACTTTTACTGCTCACTGATATGTAATATTAGATCATTTTCCTCAATAAATAAATGACCGAGCATAATATTTTTGACTCGTTTGTTTAATTTGGTTCTTTTTAACTCCTTTTAGAACATGTATGAAAACCTGATGATGTTTTAGGTCAGATGTATACAAAAATATAGACACTAATATAAAAGGAGGCATCTCTTTAACCATTAAAGTGCACATCACGGGTAAATTCAGGAGCAAGATCAATGTAATTCTCCTATTTTAGATTAAACTTTGGTCAAATATCTGTCACATTTTGCATTTTGTGCAATTTTTATACCTTGCGCAATACCAGAAAAATTCAGTTGAAATCAAGCCATTTGAGGCGAATTGGTCCGCCTCTGAAAAAACTTGGCATTTGGATTTCCCAGCAAACACTGATTTTCGTGACGTCGTGTGCGGGACACCTCCCTCTGAATCCTACACCGGTGCTGGTTTGTTTATGAGAAAACGACCTGGTGGTTTTCTGCAAATTTCTTCAACGTTATCGCGTAATTATTAAAATGGTTAACAGATGTATTGTAGGAGGGGTGTAGCAACACCAATCTTGATGGGATTAGTACTCATCGTTTCCCAAAAGACCGGACAATGAGAGAGAAATGGGAGCGCTTGGTCTACACAGGCTGTGCACTGAAACCGTGCAAGCTCTCGCAGCTTGCTGGCGCTTCCGCATGTAACGTCACGAATCTGGCTCCAGACTCCCTTGGGATTTTTCCAGACGCGTTTTGTTATTTTATTTTTTTCTGCTGTAGACAGATGGCCTTGTGCAAAATTACCCTTCTGGATGAGTGTGTAAAGGGACATACTTTCTTATAAAAAAACCCCAAAGTGGTCCAGAATATGCACTTTAAGCCATGTCTTAATGGTTGGAGAAGCAGCTTTGAGACCAAAAGATTGCCAGTTCGATTCTCTGGACCAGCATGGATGGCTGAAGTGTTAGCCACCTAACCTAACTGCTCCCCAGGCTGCTCCGGGTATGTTGTATGTTGCTCTAGATAAGATCATCTGCTAAATGCCTGTAATGTAATGAGTATATCCATCTAATAAAGAGTTAATAAATATGTTCTTGTGACATACAGCACAGGACTGAAATGATCCATTTGACATTACCAAACTTGCCTTAATTTTCTTTTTCTTGACCTCACTGGGGGTGAGCGTGTCTGCCTTGGCCAAGACTGGCACAATGTTGACCTTTTCATGTAGGGCTTTCATAAACTCCACATCCAAAGGCCTGAGACTGTAAAAGACAAGCAGGCCCACTTTCATTACATACAAATAGAAAAGAAAAGAAAAAAATACATACAACACTAGATTGAGGCTTGTGTATAAAATGCCTCACTGTTTACTAGTGTCAGAATAAGACAATATTTTGTCCCTTATTATTTCCTGTTCCACCTCTTTTACAGTTTAAAGTACCCTAATAGAGCAGCAAAAACACCAGGGCTGTTTTAAAACACATAATATTTCACCATGAGAGGGGAAAACGCTTCACTTATAATTTGCATGAAGCTCAACTTTGTCACGTCGCTTGCCACACATTCACACTGCTAACAGTCGCACGCTTGACATGAATGCTTTGTTGTGTCGCATCCCTGCTGGTGTGAATGTGGGACAAATTTTTATACGAGGGTGAGTTAAATGAAAACCTTAAAAGTGTGACATAAAATAGAAATTAAAATAATTTTTATTTTTTCTAGAGGAATCCAGACCCTCATAGGAACATGACTGAATACATTGAATGAAATGGAGATTGTGTAGAAAAATGGTGTACTTTTGAGACACCTATTGGCAATAAACCATGCAAATTTGTTCCTCTGACTCACTCATGCAAGCAATATACAGCAAAAATCAAATGTATATATAAAGGATATTAAACAGTCGCGCAAAGATATGAAATTTCTCTTCGAGTGGTGAACATATTCACGAGTGAGCGAAGCGAACATGGGAAAATATTTTCAACACGAGTCGATGAACTTCATGCCACTGTGTAATGTTCTTTATATTATCTGGACACGGGTGGCACGGTGGTGCAGTGGTTAGCGCTGTCACCTCACAGCAAGAAGGTCCGGATTCGAGCCCCGTGGCCGGCGAGGGCCTTTCTGTGCGGAGTTTGCATGATCTCCCCGTGTCCACGTGGGTTTCCTCCGGGTGCTCCGGTTTCCCCCACAGTCCAAAGACATGCAGGTTAGGTTAACTGGTGACTCTAAATTGACTGTAGGTGTGAATGTGAGTGTGAATGGTTGTCTGTGTCTATGTGTCAGCCCTGTGATGACCTGGCTACTTGTCCAGGGTGTACCCCGCCTTTCGCCCGTAGTCAGCTGGGATAGGCTCCAGCTTGCCTGTGACCCTGTAGAACAGGATAAAGCGGCTAGAGATAATGAGATGAGATTATCTGGACACATCCACAATTAAAAAAAAAAACCTCCACAAGTTAATCCAAAGAATTTTAATTTTGAACCAGTTCACTATTTTGACAACGTGCATCTAGTCAGCGGGAAAATACCAGGACTGACATCATCAGAGTGAAATATCGGAAATTATTATACATACAGGACACTTTTTCGATGGAATAAAAGAAAGAAGAAGAATGCACAACTTTATTCATCACACACTTGTGAAATTTCTTCTCTGAAGCAGTGAACATTGAGCACACACACATACCTAGAGCAGTGGGCAGCCATGCTAACAGCGCCCGGGGAGCAGGTGGGAGTTAGGTACCTCGCTCAAGAGCACCTAACCGCATGTCTTTGGACTGTGGGGGAAACCGGAGCACCCGGAGGAAACCCACAAAGACACGGGGAGAACATGCAAACTCCACACAGAAAGGCCCTCGCCAGCTGCTGGGTTCGAACCCAGAACCTTCTTGCTGTGAGGCGACCGTGCTAACCACTTACACCACCGTGCCGCCAAAAAACATGCATTCTATTTCCTTCTAGCGTGTTTCGTTCATTTGGTTTGATAGCATGCAATATTCTTAGCATATCGCTCATCCTATGCGTATTATGTCACTCTACCCAATGGAGAATGAGCGTTGAATATGGTTTACGATATTGCATGGTTGTCAAGACAACATGACGTCACACGTGGAGCTGATGCGAATATTCACTGAGGAAGTTTTCTGCTGCGCATGCGCAGAAGAATTTCTTTGTTCGCAGGCAGTGCCCACAGTAAACTGTCGCAGTGAATTGAAAATGCCATAAGATCTGCATTACACGTAAAACTTCCGCGCTAGCAAGCAACCGTGACAATATGTAAACAAACATGGCTGCCAGGTTTGCTTCTTTAACCCCGCTGTTCTTAACTTTTTGTAAAATCTATAATTGTTCCATCAAATGTGTATGTATAATAATAATCATAATAGTGACTGGCTTTTTTTGTGGTCTATCAGATACATTCCATTCAGTTAACATGATACTGAACTCGTCTTCTACTCATTCAATATCATGCTAGCTGAATGGAATATATCTGATATACCACTCAACGCCAGCCAATATTATTTAAATATGCCACTCAGATCCGTGATGTATTTCATATAAAAGATGCAGGTTTTTCAGCTTGAGAAGATAAACTTCATCTCTTCAAGCCAACCTGTGATTTTCTTTTTATCATATCGACACATTCACAAGCGAAAAGTACCCAAATTTATCAAAACAATTCATCAATTTCCTCCTGAGTGACATATAGAGATTTATGTCATGGTTTTGGTTCTCCATGTCCCGGATGTAGCTCGTATGAAAAATACGAGTAGTGTATTTCCCAGAAAAAACACTTGTGTCCATATATATATATATATATATATATATATATATATATCAGGGCTTTGAACCAGAATTTTTTTCCTATTGGTTCGTTCCGAACAGAAACGGAATTTTAACGTTTCCGGTTTTGGGTTCCACCATTAAATAGACGTTCCCGAACCGGTTAGAACAAAAAAATTTCGTTCCCGGAACGGTTAATTACGTTCCCTGTCAGCTGTTTAACAAATGGCTATAAAATTATGTCTCTGTCTCATCCAGCTTAAGCCAAATGTAGGCTAATTCTATTACAACCTTCATTAAATAAGACAAGAAATAATTCAAAACAATTATTATTTCAAATGTTGGCGATTTGGATTCTCAGTATGTCTTCCCATCTACACAAACAGAAAAAGTGCCAAAAATGAAAGAGAATTCGTTTAGTGCGTTACCAAAGGCTAGTCAGGCCCTATGCATTGATAGGCTAACAGAGGTTAACGTCATTTAATGTTCGCGAGCCTCTCATTAACGTGGACAAATATATTGATATCGTGTTTGAAATTGACGTTTTTGAATAACGATAGACTGCAATATTTACCTCTTATTTAAGATGTGGAGACGTGATAGTAGTCCACCCTCCCGCTCTCTCCATTCAGTCAGCGAACGTCACACAGGAAGTGAACCCCAGCGGGTCATAGAAACTTGCGCAGGAGAAGAATGACTTTTTTATTTGTAGGCTATGGAAACTTTGAGGAACGAAATAAAAACCGGTATTAACCGGTTACCATTATTTTTAATAAGCGTTTCTGTTCCGGAACATAAAAAATAATAAAGTTTCTGGTTTCGTTTCTGTTCCATGTGAAATAGAAAAAGTTCCCGGTTTTCGTTTTCGTTCCTTGAACCGGTTCAAAGCCCTGATATATATATACACACACACAATGTGCTTTAATATAGAACTGCTCAAAAAGGAAGGATGACCATTTTCTATAAAAACGAGTCAGTTTCCTCTCTGGAGGAGAGTGACAGGAGAAGGTGACCTTTCATACAGAGATGTAATTACTACACTTTTACACTAGAGGGCGAACACGGATTAAAAAAAATACTAAAAACAAACAACACAAGGTCTCCCATACTGGATTATGAGTGTTGGTGATTCACTGAAACACATTACAACATTAATGATTTGAATGAAGCACCTTATGCTTGATTTCTGCATTATTGGTGTGCAAGTGTGTTCGTGCTCATTCTCATACCCATGGCCAAAGGGTGAAATGAAGTAAAGACAGCAGTGCACACGGTTGTCCTGAATGTTTTTGCGGTTCAGGCCACTCTCGTCTCGGAAGTACTGCTCAAACTGTTGGTCGATGTAGTCGGCTACTGACTTCCAGCTGAAATCATACACGCACTAGTTAACTACTAAATAATAAGTTAATTATTACTATTAATTCCCATTACTTTATTATTGCATTATTTTGATTTATTTCTTGAATCCAAAATGTAATAAATTATTTATTATAAGTTGTATAAGGTCTACATTTATATGTGATAGGTAATAATTAAATAGGTCTCGTTATATAATTATAATAGGAATATAATTTCAATAAATAAATCTAATTTTAGTTATATTACTAAGCTAAATATCTCAATTATTAAATCAGTTTGTTGAACTACAGTTGCTAATAATGACAGTTTTTTTTATAATATTCTGTCAGAAAAGGCTGTAGAATATTATCGAATCTATATTATATGAAGAACCTTTTGGGGAATCCTTTTATTTTTTTAAATAAAATATATTTTTTAAATATTAAAATTTTACTGGAACACAAAAACTCGTACCACTCAGTGTTATTAACTGCATCCCCAAAGCCTGGTGTATCCACGATGGTGAGCTTGAGTTTGACGCCCTTCTCCTCGATGTCCACTGTGTGCTTCGTGATTTCCACTGTCTGGGTGATTCGTTCTGGAACGCAAACATGCTATTTGTTTCTCCAATTAGACTAATGCAGAATTTAAATCTGCAAAGGGTAGATTTCTGAAAATATCAGCATACAGCTACTTCTTCTGATATAATGTACTGGTAGTACATATTCTTTAAGTGTATATTCGATCATCCATTCAGAAATACTGAAAAAAGTGGGAAATGTTACTCAGCCGGCTACCAGTGGCGTCATTAGGCCCCCATCACTCAGGGCTCTAGCCCCGGGTATTTTGAACCTAGCCCCAGGTATTTTCGCCCTCAAAAAAAAAGTAAGAGATTAATAGAAAACAGCTGACTGAAACAGATCGGAACTTGACTTGCAGCGTCTGAAGACTGGGGGGGGGGGGGGGGGGGGAGGGGGGCATAATTGAGCACTGCACAGTGCACATTCAAAATTTCAATAACTGCCAACAGAAGAAGAACATTCAGAACTGGTCGGTAGATGACTACAAAACAAACAAAACAATCCGCTATTGTTGGATTTTTCAAGATGAAAACAGATGATAAGTTATCGACCGTGGGTGTATGTAAAGAATGCATCAACAATGTAACCTATCGAATTATGCTGAAGCACAGAAACGGCTCAGTGTAGCTGGTTATGTTGAATTTACAGCGTAGGGTCTGTATGATTAGTGTGCCAGGCGAGCCCAGAAGTTCGAGTGGTTTAATCAATATCTACAGTACGGGTCTATTTGCCCCGACTAAGTTTATTCAACAGGTCAACAACAATTTGTGTTCATGTCGACACCAATAGTTGCCCTGACATAAGTTAATCATATGTTTTAATCCTACGCAGAACCAGCCAGCTGACCATCCCACAGCCAGCCTTTGGCATATTATGGCCCTTTTCCACTACCCTTTTCAGCTCACTTCAGCTCGCTTCAGCTCACTTCAGCCCGACACGGCTCGCGTTTCGACTACCAAAAACCAGCACGACTCAGCTCGTTTCAGCCCTGCTTAGCCCCTAAAACTCGCACCGTTTTGGAGTGGGGCTGAAGCGAGCCAAACCGTGCCGACTGAGGTTGGGGGCGTGAGCAGACACTCCCCTGTGCACTGATTGGTGAGGAGGCGTGTCCTCACATGCCCACACACGCCTTGCGAGCACGCTGGGATCTGTAAACACCGCAAACCCGGAAGGAGAATAATTACGAATTACGAGAATTTCTGAAGCCTTATGCGCCTCGCCTCATCTATACGCTCTTGCCAGTATCTGTTGGCGTTGTCGGTGACAACAAGCCACAGCACCAAGACCAGCAACACTAACGACTCCATGTCCTCCATGTTTATTGTTTACTATCCGGGTCGTGAGACTACCGCTTAAAAGCTCACTGAATCAGTGACATACAGAGCATCGTGGACGAGTTCGCGGAGCGCAAGGCTCGTCGTATGCCCTTCAAATAATGCGCGCAGTAGGCTATTGATGTTTTATTATGAGCCATGTACAGTATGTCGCCTAATGTTTTTTTGTTTCTGAGTTACATGTTCGTTTGAAGGACTTAATGTACAAAATAACATAGTTGCACCCCGTAGTGTTGAAATTGGTAAACACAGTGCATTCAGTGAGGTTTGCACCGCCCTCCTTTTATTTCTGACTCTTCCTGTCACCGTTGCAACCTCTGAGCGCTCATTCGTATGCCCTTCAAATAATGTGCGCAGTATAGGCTATTGATGTTTTATTATGAGCCATGTACAGTATCCTAATGTTTTTTGTTTCTGAGTTACATGTTCGTTTGAAGGACTTGATGTACTAAATAACATAGTTGCACCCGGTAGTGTTGAAATTGGTAAACACCGCAGTTGCGGACATTTTGTAGCCTAAAATGATGTTATGATAAGCTTTAATAAAGGGCCCGGTCATTTGCCCCGCCCCCGGCCCGGCTCTGACTTGTTCCGCCACTGTCACTGATGTCACTGTTTGCGCTGCTTAACGACATCACGTGACGTCCACCCACTTTCGCTAACTCCACCCAATGTGTCCACCCACTTCCAGCCAGCACGGTTCAGCACGGTTGTAGTCGAAATGCAACTCCAACAGCCCCGCTCAGCTCGACTCAGCTCGACTCGGCACGGCACGGCTCAGCCGCGTTTGTAGTGGAAAAGCGGCATTAGTTACACATCTGGATTTTTTTTTTTTTGCCACGCAATAATAATGTCAACATAAATTTGTGTTGTCCAGACACCACAAATGACCTGCTGCAGTCAACTGAGCCTGGATGCATTGCAGAAAATGGTATTTATATATATATATATATATATATATATATATATATATATATATATATATATGTGTGTGTGTGTGTGTGTGTGTGTGTGTGTGTGTGTGTGTGTGAGAGAGAGGGAGAAACTTGGAAGACATATTTATATGATCATAGTCTTATGAGATGGGATATCATCTGGGATTTTGAATGGTGTAATATCATAATGTAGCTTAGAATTTGTCCTTGTGGTCCTAAAGGAGAGATATGTAAGTGAGAAATGATATATTTTGATTAAACTGATGATAAATTTTTACTGGTTATATTTAATAGTCAGTTGGCACATGCCTGAGTTTCCTGAGACATTACGGGTGTTGATGATAACTTAATAATAAGGAGACAGAAACTGAAGTGAACTACATAAATTTAAAAAGAGCAGTGCAAAAATCAGTAATAAAGAGGTCGTTAACCTTTCCATGTGTGTGGGTGATAATATTTCTTGTAAAGTTAGATATAACCTCACCAACCGATCAATGCCTTAAAAATACAAGCCCCAGGAAAACTTGACTCAGCCCCTGGTCTTTTCAATAGCTAGAAATGCCTCTGTCGGCTGCTGATATGGTAACCCAAGTGTTTTGTTTTTTTTTCCTTTCAGCTCTCAATTAGCTACTGGCTTTGGTTACTATTCAAATTACTCTATATGATGTGTTTTTCTGAAAGTAACATGCACTATTACTGTGCTAAGTAAAATAACACACTATCTCCTTTGCTAGCTTCAGAATGGCTTATAAGATGAGGATGTTATCCGACTTCGTTAGTACAGGACATGAAAAAGCATACAAACGCAAAATCTTTGCTCATTTGTGTACAAAATAAACTATAACATTTGCATGCATTTAATAGATGGGATTTTGTGATGATACAAAAGCATTCCCTTGCATAATATACTGTATTTATGATTTAACCACATCCAGATTACCTTCAGCATTGAGAAGTTTTCTGTCTTTGTAGAGATCTGTGAGGAAGAGGCTGTTGACCAGGGTGGACTTGCCCAATCCAGACTCCCCTAAGAGAACACACACAAAGGGACCCGATGAGAAGAAATAGAAAGAGTGGGGCACCTCAAAGAAACATTTGACTCCTCGGTAGAATTACAATCAGGTTTATTTTACCTGCTACCATTAGAGTGAAGTCGAAGCCCTTTTTCACAGATTTGCGGTGCACTTGATTTGGCAAGGTTGCAAAGCCCACATACTCTTTATCCTGGTCCTGTGCATAACAGAATATCATGAAGAGAAAAACAGAGAGAGAGAGAGAGAGAGAGAGAGAGAGAGAGAGAGAGAGAGAGAGCTGCAGTTAGTTATAGGAGACTGAACATTTAGGCAGGGAAAAGAGCCTGGCAAGAACCAGAGGTGAATGTGGTATTTCAGAAAATTACATAATATGGGATCCCTTCAGCTCTTGGCTATTTTAAGCTCAACAGTAATGCAGAGTTACTCTGTAGTTGGGAAACCAAATGGTGACAAAATTGGGTGGATATAACGGAGGTTGTAAAAGCAGTCACTTTTAATTAGGTCAAATTACAAGTGTGGAAAGGACCACCAGCATATTAGACATATGCAATCTATAGCATTTCAGACATGTCATCAAAGACCCAAAGTCATAATGTTCTCTCCCAAAGGAAAAAAAAATCAGGTCTTCATTTATTCACTGTCTGTAACCGTTTATCCACTTCAAGGTTGTGGTGAATCCAGAGTCTCACAGAAGCATTGGGTCCAAGGAAGGAATACACCCAACCAATCACAGAGGCATCACACACACACACACACTCCAGGGTATGAACTTTAACTGTCGCAGACAGTTGTGCTAATCATCCTGAGGAAACACTGACTAACCTAAATAAAAATTCCAGGGTTTTTTTCCTCATGACAAATGAACACTGAAATTGTTTCTCATTCATGTATCATTGCATTAGTCTTTACATTTTTAAATTGTCGTGTTTATGTTACATTATATTGCAGTTGACACACATATACATACATACATACATACATACATACATACATACATACATACACATATATATACAGACATACATATGGGTTTTTTCAGTCCGTATTTTCTATACCCTGATTTTTTTTTTTAATTAGGTTTAAAGGTAACTGCTTGTGCTTGTGTTTCAAGGCAGTCTTCAGGATGCTATTGAAAACCCCCATCTCAGACACAGCTAGACAAGACAAGTCTGGAAACCTAGGGGGCATGCACAGTATGCGAGGTCATTTAAGTTACTTGTATTAATTTTAATTGCTAATTACTCAAAAGTATTACATTCCTCTGTAACCCAACTCTGAATACAAGGAATTTTACTGAGGAAAAAAATATTGACGGAATTTTGGAACTTGCTGTGAGTTATCAACCACGAATACTGCCACCTGATATGAAGAAAAACTAGCTAGTATTCACCTGAACCTAATGAAGGATGTAGCCCTTTGGAGGTGGTAATGACTAGACGTACCATTACAGAAAAACTGGGAACACCGGATACGAGGCAAGAATACACCTTGCCTCATACACATGGGCAATTTTGAGTTGGCAATCCACAATCCACAGGATGTTTTTAGGAGTTGGGAGGAAGGCCAGAGAACCCACAGGAAACCCACACAGACACAGGGAGAATGTGAAAAACTCTACTGATAGTACCATAAACTCAAGAAGAAGCCAGGGACCATGGGAGTTGTTTTATTACAATAAAACACTACTATATGCCGAAACAGAAGAGTCAAGTATGATGTAAGGTAATTTGGCTCTTGTGTCAAAGGCAAATGCAAAACCTCAAAATAACCCAAACTCAAACTATGGCCAATCCTTCTGAACTACAACAGTCACACATTCCGTTCTTTCTGAAAAACAATTCCACAGTCATTCATTCATGCAGAAGATACCATTTGTTCCAGTCAAATGCGTTATGGATTGTGAAACGGACAGAAGGGATTTTCAAGACGTATACCAGGTCTCCAAGTATTACCTCAGTGGAGTCATAAGGGTCAAAGCGACCCCATGGACTCTTGGGCCTGGAAGGGATGATGGGTGATGGGCTAAAAGGAGGTGGCAGATCCACATATCCAGCCTGAATGCCATGCTTGGGGTCAGGTTCTACTTCCCCCAGGGCTCCGCATGATGCAGGAAGCCTCAAAAATGTGAGCGTTCCATCTGTGGGGGGACTCTCATGACCTTCAGCCTCACAAGGGACAAATAGGTGCCCCTCTCTCACAGAGTGGTGTCCCATGATATTCTCCAGCTCAGAGTCCTCTGAATCTTCCTTGGTGTGGCTTGAGCTCTGGGGGGTAGGTTGGACGTGGTATAGGTTGATGGTATGAGTGTTCAATTGTATAAGGGTGTAGATTGGGAACAAAGGATGGGTCAAGGGAAGGAAAGTAGAGAGATGTTTTAATGGTTGTGATGGCAAACAAGCATCAATGAACAAACAACCAAAAAACATTGTTTTTTCTTTCTTTTCAGCCCTATCTATTGTGGGTCCTTGGAACTGCCGGTTACATGGGTGAAAGTTAAAATATATCTTAGCATTTATGATATTTTTCCTAATTCATCAACTAAAATGAATGATTTTTGAATGGCAATCATCAAAGACAGTTAGTAGTACAAGCAATAGTCACTGTTTATAACAAAAAAAAAATCAAATAGTGCATTGGTTAAGTGAGGGTCGCCCTGCTCCAGATGGATCAAGACGGCTGTTATGAAATAAATAACCATGATATATTGCTTCTCAAGTGCATCCAGATAAGAATCTATTCACTCAGCATATTCACATTTCCAGATGGCGGATTGGACAAGCTGCATTATAGCAGGTGTCGACTGAAAGTGCGCACGTGGCACCAAAACGACTGCATCCAAATCAAACTTGACACACAGAAGGGCTGTAGTTTAGAGACCATGTGAAGAATCAAGTGCGAGTACATTGACTAGAGGAGGCCATTTTAAAACACAAAATTACAGATCCTCTCAGCTGACAAAGTAGAGAAGAACCTGATGTAAGCATTCCTAGAAATCTTTATCTTTGCATTAATTATATTTGCTACACAGACACGTTGTACACAGCCAAAAAGCTCAGAAAATCAGTCATGGTCTACTTTGTGGACAGTAAGCAGCTCAGGTTTCGAGGTTGGTCCATGCTATATGAGGTTGATGAATAATACAGTGTTTCAGATAGAGTGGGGTTGATCAGAAGCTCAGGAAAGTCTCCTGGTTGATTATGCTGTACAGCTTAAATTAACATCCCTTGACAACTAAGCAAGATCGAGTGGCAAATAACCTGCAGCTAGCTATGTATGTGTTACAGGTAAAAAATTTAAAAAATAAAAAAAATATTCAATCTAGGTCTTTTTTTACCTGGGTTCAAATTTTTTTTAACGTAGTTCATAATTTCCAACCTAAGTAAAAATTTTGGATTATCGAAGATTCTTAAAAGGAATTTTCTATCACTTATTTGTCTCTCTTTCTTCTATCCACTTCCTCTCTGTCAACACCTACCTAATATTTCCTCGTCTGTCGGTTGACCTATTCCTACCTACCTAATTAGCATTTTTTAAAACTATCTTTTTCATACTTAACTGGGATTTGAACTTGGAACCTTCTGATTCTGGGCGGCACGGTGGTGTAGTGGTTAGCACTGTTGCCTCACAGCAAGAAAGTCCGGGTTCGAGCCCCGTGGCCGATGAGGGCCTTTCTGTGCGGAGTTTGCATGTTCTCCCCGTGGGTTTCCTCCGGGTGCTCCAGTTTCCCACACAGTCCAAAGACATGCAGGTTAGGTTAACTGGTGACTCTAAATTGACCGTAGGTGTGAATGTGAGTGTGAATGGTTGTCTGTGTCTATGTGTCAGCCCTGTGATGACCTGGCGACTTGTCCAGGGTGTACCCCGCCTTTCGCCCGTAGTCAGCTGGGATAGGCTCCAACTTGCCTGCGACCCTGTAGAACAGGATAAAGCGGCTAGAGATAATGAGATGAGACCTTCTGATTCTTAACCCAAGACCTTAACCACTAGACCAGCAACAATCGTGATGGAAAGCATGATACATATTTTGAATTTATTAATGAGTCCAGTCTTGTTACATCATCAAATAGTTTAAAATCCAAAGTCTTCCCAAATCCTAACCCTAAACTTAACCCTAGCTATAGTAAGTCTCCTTCATACAAGTAGCAAATTATGAACTGGGTTAAAAATTTTAACCTAGGTTGAAAAGTTCCACCTGACCTACAATTCTGACCTGTAACATATGTATGGCTAGCTACTTTATTCGACACACAACCTAAGTCTATGTCTTAAGGTATTCTAGTTGAATAATTTGTCAAGAATTAATAAACGTTGTTGATTTTGTCATCACCGAAATATTTGTGTTGCATTTCAATGTATCTGCATATATTTTATAATGTATTTCATTTGTAAAATAGTAAGGGTGCCTTATTTAATCCAAGTTATAACACATTATGCTCAAAATTCTCAGTGAGGCCAAAAGGGGAAGCTCATCCAACACTGTTTCAGATACAAATTGTAATGAATTGTGTAACTGCTGAAAGTTAGCATGCAGCAGCATTGTAACTCATCTCCAACCAGTAATAAACTGGATGAGCAGTAGTGCATTGATGCGGGTGTGTCAAATTCAGGAAATGGGCGTTGTTTGTTCTGCCATGAATTAGACCTGCAAGCATGATCCATCCCATAAGGGGCAAGAAATGGTTGCCAGTACCTGCTCTTCTACAAGCTTCTTTGGTTTAGGAGATGCTGGAATGGGGTCCTGGACATCAGACTGCACACCACTGTGATTGTCGTCGATTGGTTTCCATTGCTCACTGTCCTCCATTGCTACAGGGGCTACTGTACAGTCTGCCATCTCCAAACAGGAAGGGTCATGCATTTAGAGTAGGATGCAAAG
Organism: Neoarius graeffei; assembly: GCF_027579695.1. Taxonomy (NCBI): domain Eukaryota; kingdom Metazoa; phylum Chordata; class Actinopteri; order Siluriformes; family Ariidae; genus Neoarius; species Neoarius graeffei. The sequence goes on along the minus strand of NC_083591.1, from coordinate 12,851,277 downwards.
GTGAAATCAAGGTAAATATGTAAGAGTGGCATGTGACAAGAGTCCATTATGTCATAGCCATTCTTGGAAGATTGGTCAAACGGGGGAAGAAGGGGAAAAAAACTGAGCTGGTGAAACACATAAGGTCTGAAGCCTACAACTGGATGCTAAAAAAAAAAAAGTCTACTTGATTTATGCCTGGGGACATACAGCATTCAAAATGGTTTGCATATACCAAGCATTTCTACACTATCTAAAAAGATGATATGCCTCAGCAAGAGTCTGTTAGTCTAGGCCTGTCAGTATTTTTTAAGAGCCTATATTTTGACTAAGTTCCTAAAATATACCATGGTGACCAAAGCAGAAACCAACAGCTCAAATTTACTGAAACAAATATAGCTCCAAAATACCAGAAAACGTCAGTACTACCATATAGAGTATGTTTTCCTTTCACCCATAAACATCTCAAACTATTTGCTAGAGAGGGAGAAAAGTCAGACTGAAACCCTAAAGGCGCATACCCCTTAAATTTGTCCACATTTCAAATTTGTATATTTCGGATTCTTCCTTTCTTATTCCATGTACATAGCTACTTTTGTGTCTTTGCTAAATCCTTCCATCTTAACTGTTCAAGCACCAATCACCAAAGCAAATTCCTTGTATGTGAGAACGTACTTGGCAATAAACTTGATTCTGAAAAGTATTCATCACTGAGGACAGCGAGGAATTTCATGCCAGACAGTCTTACATGTCCTTGCTCTTGGACCATTAAAAGATCTTTCAAAACCTCAATGAATACAAGAACTTTAATCTAAGAACAAAGTATTTGTCATTTGAACAGATTCAATTTTGATTTGATTAGAGGTTGTTGACCCGTTTCAGCCTTGTGTGCTGTGAGATCGATGTTCAATCAGCTTACCAATACTGACCTCATTTAAAGACAAATGATCAATAGTCTAACTGCAGGCTTCCTTCAAACATAAATGCTTTTTTTTTCTAGTTCCAACAAGTAACATGTGCCTTTTCTATCAGCTGTGAACAATATCACAGTGTCTGAAGTATAGCGTCTTTAAATATTGCTCAGCCTACTTTTCAGTTGACTAGAAATAGAAACTGCTCTTTATAATCCATGACAAAGTCTTAGAGTAGGTCAAGACTGCAATGTCCTCCTTTTGGAAATTAGCTTTGGTGTCTATGCACAGTGAGTCAAAAAGAGTCAAACGCAGGAAGCAAAACAAAGTGGGAAGACACAGAGACACCATCCACCATTCATAAGAAGAGCTTACCTTACTCAAAAGGCTCACCTGTAGACCTCTTTAACCAATGCTCACCCGTGGAACCTCTATGGGACACGATTAACCAAATGAAATCCACAGATCCAGCTTTATATAACTTGTTCAAACCCAGATACCAAGCCTTTTATACCAACATCCTCTGGGTCGTGGTGTCCTTCAGCCTCATCGAGCTGCCCCCAGGGGACCAATGAACAAAACCCTAAACTGAACTACCCATGATGATGCCACACCGAGTTAATCCAGGCGACATGTCAGACTTTTTGGTCACATAATGATGCAGTAAGTGACTAACAGCAACCCAGGCAAAGTTCTCTGTGATGAGATTTTTGTTTATGTGCATTTTTAATGCTTTAATCACTGGTCATGCTCTAGAAATTCCCAGTAATGAGTTTTGCAGAAGGAAGGTAAGACTGACAGACCCATCAGCTAGCAACCTCTTACTGTAATTAAGTCCTTAACCAGCTTTTTTGTGCAATCCTGCGTCTTTCCACGGAGTGGAAAACCTCACCAAATTTACAAGCTCAGGAGGCAGCATTTGAGAAGATGCATCAGATCTCCAGAGGAAAGTGGAACGGTTCAGAGAGAAATACATCTCGAACACCAACAGCAGCAGCACCAAGATCTGTTCTAATGTTATTTTCCTCTTCATATTTTGTTACTTTCCTTCAGTTAGCCTCATTGACTCAAAGCCTAAAAGAAGCAGATTGAAGTAAAATCCAGATATTGTTGATTGGTGGATAACTTTATAAAACTAAATCCAAGTGAAGCTCTACATGAGCCAGATAGAACTCGACTAAAAAGGAAATCAGCATCATAAGAAAAATATCACCTTATTATCTTTGTTATTATGTCACTGTGGTGAAACATATTTATGGTTTCAAAGTTTAGATTTCAAGTGCAGTTCCATGTCAAAGTTTGGGAACCCCTTGATTTCTGAAGTGAAAAAAAAAAAAGTAAACACAGCCTCTGCAGCAAACTATTTAAAAAGTTATTCTGCAAATGTTAATGAACAGTTACTTTATATATTTATATTTGATGAAATAAAAAACAGCCCCCCCCAAAAAAAAGGTTGCAGCCTGTGTGAAAGTTTTGACGCCTGTGCGTTGCAGTTGAAAAGTCTCAAAACTAAACAAACCTCGTTAGGTTTTAATTCATTAGGACTTGTTAGGCAGGTCAAGAATTGTCATTAGGAATAACAATTTCAAAAAATAATAAATTCTCAGATTCTTCAAACCTTGTGCTAACAACTATGGGCCCCTAAACGCCTAAGGATCCAGAAATTAAGCTAACTGACAGGTATATGTTACAGGCATTTAGTAGACACTCTTATCCAGAGTGACGTACAACATACCCAGAGCAGCCTGGGGAGCAGCTAGGAGTTAGGTGCCTCGCTCAAGGGCACTTCAGCCATTCCTGCTGGTCCTAGGAATCGAACCTTTGCAACCTTTTGGTCCCAAAGCTGCTTCTCTGACCATTAGGCCATGGCTTCCCCCAATTGATGCACACGGTGCATGGAAATGCTATAAAATTATATTAAAGAAAGCACTTCCAGAACACAGTTTTCGCTATCTGAAATAACATTTAAAAAATGGCAGTTAAGGGGAATTGTGGTAGTTAAGGAAAAATCTAGAAGACCAAGAAAAGGTTTAGATAGGACTGCTGGTATGCTGGCCAGAAAGACAAAGAAAAGCCACTACAGACCTACAGGAAGGTATATGACACTACAGACCTACAGGAAGGTTTAGCTGGCATAGGAGTAGTGGTGCACCGTTCCACATGATCTGCATGGAAGAGTCATCAGAAGGAAACCTTAGCTGGAGCTGTGACCTCATTACAGAAGTCTACATCTGAAGTATGTAAAACAATATCTAGATAATCCAGAAGCAAAAACTGCTGGGGATTGAAGAAGTAAAAATGGAACACTTTGGGCACAATCACCAAAGGTAAAAACTGGAGCGAGAGAGAGGGCATTTGATGAAAACACCACATGCCAACTATTACGCATGGATGTGGGGCTATATGCTTTAGTCACTGGGACAGAAAACCATTACACAAATAGATGGAAGAATGGATTCTAGTAAATATCAGCCAATTCTAGCAGAAATGTGACACAGTCAGTCAAGAAAAAGATGCCAAAATGAGATCCAAAATATACCACAAAATCCACCATGAACTATTTAAGTTTTTGAAACAGCCCTCACAATCCCTTGGTTTGAACGTCATTGAAAATACTGTATGTAGGTAGATCTTAATCCTGTCGTGCATGTTTAATGGCCCATGAACCAGAAATGTTCTACAAGGAAGAGTGCTATGATCTCTACCAAAGGGGATGTTCCTTAGTACTGACCTTGTACACTGCCCAAACGTTTGCACATGCCACAATTACTACTAAAGAGTGCTGTAGAAGTTGTATTTACTTCAAAAATCAACAGAATGTGTAATTTGGCCAAGGGTGCCCAAATATTTGCATATAACTGTATATCAATGGCCAATTGACTGTTTGCCAGAAGTCAGATACGACAGCATCCAGTGGGTTTTCCCAGACTACCACACAAGTGTTGCAGACATACTGTATTTAGGATGCAAACAGCACCTCAATTCCTTAAACTATCAATGTTCAGGGTCAAAGTTAGGAATTTTCTCAAGAACGCCTCGTAAACAAACTACTCTTGCTCCATTTTAGCTGTTTACAAAAAAAGGGTTTTTCAAAACTGTGAAGACTTGTGATGAACCAACGTCACGTAATGTGTACTTAAACTTTTGCTTTACAAGCCAGGGTTACAGCAGCTCATGCAAAATATTACTGGAATGCAGTGCATTATTAAAACAACTTATCGACCATATACATGTAGCATCCTTTTAAGCTGATGATAAATTCCACCCAGCTGAGTTGTTTCTGGGTGATTTAACTTTCTCAAAGGCTCTGTTGTGTCACTGAAATAAGCGCTGTGGGAAGTGAGGGAGGCTGACATGCTGCAATCTTGGACCTTGGATGAGGTAAATGTTGCAGTTTTTCTAGCACCCATACATGTCAACCTATACGGAATGTCTATTTTATACGGATTTGATTCAATAAACGTAGTATACGGGCGTACAAATAAAGTTATACGGATTCTTTAAAAAAACTTCAATATTTATTTAGAGCTATAATCAAGTCCCACGATGATAAAAGAGCACATAACATTTACAAACGTACTGTACACCACAGAAAGCACAGCCAGCCAGTAAAGAGTCTTATGAAATCGCGCGTTATCTTGTGGTAGCGAGACTTCGTTCCACTTTTGATCATGCGCACACCGCATTGCGAGAATCCCACCAACCGGGAAGTTACATTTTGTCTGAAACGCATATTTCCACCTGAGCGACTTTCACTAGCGACTGAAAAGATTCTGAATGGGCACTCCGGCAAGATCAACACAGACACTTGCTGTGACATGCAGCCTCGTGAGGTATTGGTGCAGACTGCTAAAAAAAGCTGTCATGGAGTACAATTCAGAACATTAGAGTGACACTTTGTGTTTTTGTCAAACATTGGAGCTTTGTATTATTCTGAAGGTTTATTGTTATTAATATTGAATAAAAAGTAACTTGGATATATCATTGTTAATTATCATTCAAATTTTAGGTAAATTATTTTAATTTGCATCTTATACGGATTTTATAAGGGAAATACGGATTTTGGAGGTTGGTTATACAGGCTTGATTGACCAAAGGTTGACATGTATGAGCACCACACTAACATACAACTCAAAGTACACCATCAAGTGTATAATAACAAAAGCCTCCATTTTGGTGAGCCTGATGGTTTATGGCATAGTTTATTCAGGAATGTTCCAAGGACGTACTTAAATATCTTCAGCCAAAATACAAGAAAACCGGTCATGGTGGGGGCGGGGACGACACAACACGCTTTTGGACACACGCTGGGTAATTTGTTTAGGGGAATATAATATGCAGCAATTAAGCACTTAGAGCATCCTATAAACTCCTCTGGGTTCCATTCTGTTTTTAATTCCTCTGATTTATTGGGCAGAAAGAAAAAAAAAACAGCCAGAAATATCAAGAGATTAAATATGATGTACTGGATATAGATTACAGTTAACAACCTGCCTGTAAAACTTTAGAGCTTTGGCACTAAATGCAGCTCATGACATCATCTGCATAGGCTTGAGTAACACGGGTAAGCTTTCAAAAAGATGTAGGAGAGAAAGTGAGGATATCAAGACACAAAAAAGGTGGAATACTTGATTAGCAATGTGAAGCATCTTTAAAAAAACAACAGGATTTTCATACTTTGACAAGAAGAGGCCGTCCAACTGGCACTTTAGATGCCCAACCACAGGCTTTTCTTGCCAATGTGTACATAAGGGTCCATCCATCCATTATCTGTAGCCACTTATCCTGTACAGGGTCATAGGCAAGCTGGAGCCTATCCCAGCCGACTATGGGCGAGAGGCGGAGTACACCCTGGACAAGTCGCCAGGTCATCGCAGGGCTAACAGTACATAAGGGTCCATCCATCCATCCATCCATCCATCCATCCATCATCTGTAGCCACTTATCCTGTTCTACAGGGTCACAGGCAAGCTGGAGCCTATCCCAGCTGACTATGGGCGAGAGGCAGGGTACACTCTGGACAAGTCACCAGGTCATCGCAGGGCTAACAGTACATAAGGGTCTTGTTTACCAAATGCTTCGCACAAAATTCTAGACTTCAAAAAAGACACGATGCTGTGAAGGTCTTTATCCAGGGACTATCAGGCATTGTATAGATCACTGTGTCTCAGTTCTGGCTCGTGAGTGGCTAACAGGAAATTGTTCACCTTATCATTGGAAGATTGCAAGTTTGAGTCCTGACAATGCCACAGAGTCAAGAGAATGCTCTCTGGGTGTGAGGCCGGCGTTAGTCTCTCCTCACGCTCAAAGACTTTGGCCACGACCATGAAAACTGGGAGACCCTTGCTCGAAATCGTTCTGCATGACATACAACAGTATCCAAAGGTGCCGCTAGCTATGAAAAGCAGCACATCGGTGTGGTCAAGTCAAAACATGCAACACGTAAAGCCCGAGAAAACAGTACCATCTCTGCCCATGAGGATCATCTTTCACTGTCCTGCCCTCACTGCCCCCACACATTCCATGTAAAGAACCTGTGGCTTCATCAGCCACCTGAGGACACATCAACAACAACAACAATGGATGCCTGAGGTCATTGGTAAAGATGGTCATCTTCCCTCAGGAAGGACGAACGAGTCTCTCCTCAAAACGATGCCAACTAGAACATCAAGGACGTAGTAGCTCATCTGGCGTGCCATCAGTACAACCATGACTACCAAAATGTCAAACAGAACTGAAATGTGATAATGTGAGAGAGGACCAACCTCCACAACAAATTGTTTACAACAGGAAAATCAACAAGCAAACGGCCAAGTTTTGTTCCCTGAGGGAAGCTCTACCCAAAACATTGATCTGAACTGAAATCAGGTGACAACTACGAGAGGAGATCCAGTTCTAATGAGAAGTCCCAAAATTCGTTAAGGTGACCTAATTAGCAGTTCGTTAGCAAATATTTGACAATTCAATGACCAAGTTTTGTCCAGAAGGACTAGTTCACTCACATAAAACAATCAGAACTGAAATCCATTGAGAACTGAGAGAGGAAATACGATTTAACTGAAAATAAGCAAAGTTGTAAACAAACTGTTTACAACAGGAAAATCAACAAACAAATGACCAAGTTTTGTTCCTCAAGGGAAGATCTACCCAAAACATCAATCAGAACTGGAATTGGATGTGAAATGAGAAAGGAGATAATATGTTAGTGAGAGGCCTGGAAAGTTTGTTAATTTAGCCTAATTACTAATTTGTTAGCAAAACATTTGACAAAACAACAACCAAGTTTTGTGCGGAGTGAGGAGTTCTTTCAAACAAAACAAACATTCATAACAGAAATCCATGGAGAATTGATGGAGGAGATATGGTTTAATTGAATTGTGGACGATGGATGGACGACGGCGCTACGCCATGGCAAAAGCTCATTGGCCTTACGGCCAGATACGATAACTAGTCATGAGTTTCTGTGAGTTCTTGTATGTAGAAGATGGCAGTTGGTGTTGCCAAGCGTTCCCCTGTACTGTGATGCAGCATAAACAGCAGTTTGAAAAGATGTGGTGATTGACTTCCTGCTTGCCCTCACCCTCTCCTTCTCTGATTGGTAGCTGTGGTGTCATAAGGTGCTTTCAAACCAAACATTTCTTATTGAGAACTTATTGAGAGTAACCACCCACTGAGGAGCTCCCCAGAGACCTAAGTACCTTCAAGGGCTCTTTCGTTTGCATTTGGACCACCAGTAGGAATGCTGAAGTGATATGAACCGGCTTGCTAGTGTGACGTTAGCAAGAAATGACTGCGAAGATTTTTATATTTCATTTAGACACATCAAAATCATGCTGTATTTCCTTCATCGCATAAAGGATCAATAAAGCCTGGACTTCTCTGTTGGTCCATTTGTCCTTTTTTTTTTTTTTACATACGCTTACGTCACTCATGGTTCCTCTTGTGTTGGAAAAGTACCTACCATGAAGTTGGAGCTAAAAAAGTCCCTCAAAATAGCATTCTAAGAACTATTCTAAGAACTATGATCACTCTTGGTTCCTGTAGTTTGGATGCAAAAAAGGGAGAACTTCCTCCAACAGTTCTAAGAACTATGAAAAAGTTCCTCCAGTCTGAAAGCACCTATGGAGGACTTTCACATGACATTATCACAACTGTGGATTTGTTTACGCAGCCATATTGCTGGGCAAGCTTTGTGTTTGCCAGCAACCGGCACAAGTGTACGCAAGTGATTGTAAGCCCAATTCAGTAAACATCTACAGATAAACTTGTAAAGTTACATCTCCAAGAACAATGCCAGGGACCTGTAGTGCTTTTGGATGTAATAACAGATGCGGAGATAAGTTAAACCAGGCTTTTCATCGCTTCCTGGCAAACCCAGAAAGATGAAAAAATGGCGAGCTGCAGTTAAACAGAAAAACTGGATGATTAAATATTCCTGTGTGTGTGGAGAACATTCTATATCAGGTTGGTGTGGATGCTCTATGCAACATTAAAATGTATATCTGAATGTGAGCTTTGGACGTGATATATTTTATTAGACCTAATGCTTGGCTTGGCTAGGCTAGCAACGTGTTTGTTCTGTACTAATAATGTAGACTCGGCTAAACACCATAAAAATATGCTAGATCTAGGCCCTGGCTTATTTATTACTACAGTGGTGCTTGAAAGTTTGTGAACCCTTTAGAATTTTCTATATTTCTGCATAAATATGACCGAAAACATCATCAGATTTTCACATAAGTCCTAAAAGTGGATAAAGAGAACCCAGTTAAACAAATGAGACAAAAATATTATACTTTGTCATTTATTTATTGAGGAAAATGATCCAATATTACATATCTGTGAGTGGCAAAAGTATGTGAACCTCTAGGATTAGCAGTTAATTTGAAGGTGAAATTAGAGTCAGGTGTTTTCAATCAATGGGATGACAATCAGGTGTGAGTGGGCACCCTGTTTTATTTAAAGAACAGGGACCCATCAAAGTCTGATCTTCACAACACGTTTGTGGAAGTGTATCATGGCACGAACAAAGGAGATTTCTGAGGACCTCAGAAAAAGCGTTGCTGATGCTCATCAGGCTGGAAAAGGTTACAAAACCATCTCTAAAGAGTTTGGACTCCACCAATCCACAGTTAGACAGACTGTGTACAAATGGAGGAAATTCAAGACCATTGTTACCCTCCCCAGGAGTGGTCGACCAACAACGATCACTCCAAGAGCAAGGCATGTAATAGTTGGCAAGGTCACAAAGGACCCCAGGGTAACTTCTAAGCAACTGAAGGCCTCTCTCGCATTGGCTAATGTTAATGTTCATGAGTCCACCATTGGGAGAACACTGAACAACAATGGTGTGCATGGCAGGGTTGCAAGGAGAAAGCAACTGCTCTCCAAAAAGAACATTGCTGCTCGTCTGCAGTTTGACAAAGATCACATGGACAAGCCAGAAGGTTATTGGAAAAATGTTTTGCGGATGGATGAGACCAAAATAGAACTTTTTGGTTAAATGAGAAGCATTATATTTGGAGAAAGGAAAACACTGCATTCCAGCATAAGAACCTTATCCCATCTGTGAAACATGGTGGTGGTAGTATCATGGTTTGGGCCCGTTTTGCTGCATCTGGGCCAGGATGGCTTCCCATCATTGATGGAAAATGAATTCTGAATTATACCAGCCAATTCTAAAGGAAAATGTCAGGACATCTGTCCATGAACTGAATCTCAAGAGAAGGTGGGTCATGCAGCAAGACAACGGCCCTAAGCACACAAGTTGTTCTACCAAAGAATGGTTAAAGAAGAATAAAGTTAATGTTTTGGAATGGCCAAGTCAACGTCCTGACCTTAATCCAATCGAAATGTTGTGGAAGGACCTGAAGCGAGCAGTTCATGTGAGGAAACCCACCAACATCCCAGAGTTGAAGCTGTTCTGTATGGAGGAATGGGCTAAAATTCCTCCAAGCCGGTGTGCAGGACTGATCAACAGTTACCGGAAACGTTTATTTGCAGTTATTGCTGCACAAGGGGGTCACACCAGATACTGAAAGCAAAGGTTCACATACTTTTGCCACCCACAGATATGTAATATTGGATCATTTTCCTCAATAAATAAATGACCAAGTATAATAATTTTGTCTCATTTGTTTAACTGGGTTCTCTTTATCTACTTTTAGGACTTGTCTGAAAATCTGATGATGTTTTAGGTCATATTTATGCAGAAATATAGAAAATTATAAAAGGTTCACAAACTTTCAAGCACCACTGTATTAGAAGTCCACATTTGAGCTTACCTTTGTCATAATAAGGTATTTTTCTTTACTGTGAATTTCCCATAACATTCCGGTCCAAAACCTGCCTTGAAATATTGGTCAGCATCTGTACTTTTAGCATCTCCAGTGTATTTAGAAATTCCAAATAGTAAATAGTTCAGGATGTCATGGTGTCCCAAATCCAGTAGCTGGTTTACCGAACACTTTTCACGTGGAACAAATACATTTGTGGGTAAATTAAGAAGAAGCAGTAGCCTTTATTTTTGTCACATGTACGCTCTAGCACAGTGACACATTCCTCCTCTGCATTTAATCCATCTGAAGCTGTGAACACACACACACGGCGAGAGAGAGGAGCAGTGTGCAGAATAAATAATAAATAAATACATTTGTGGGTAAATTATATGGATCTGTGATGCCTGCATGTTTCAGCTTTTGGATGTAATGTGATCTCCTGGTATAAAGTACATTTTTAATAGTTTCAGAGAGATTGTACTGACTGCAGTCATTTTGATTTTCATTTTTAACAGTCATGGCTGTTTCTTTGTTGCCTGGCAATATGGCGGCTGCTGCGTGAAAATCTGTGACATCGGTGAAAGACCTCTATAGCTAGCTAGTGTGTGGGAACTGGCGAAATGACCAAATTGGGAGAAAACGGGGTCGATGGGGGGGGGGGGGGGGGGGATTAGTGTGTACACATGGAGGAGAGCCGGTGAAATTGTAACCACTAAGATTGTTGCCAGCAAAGTTTATGCTGGATATGATACAAATCAATCCAGTTGTCTTTGTATAGCACTGCTTTACAGAAATCCAGATGTAGATTTAGATGCCTAATGATGAAGCCAGAGGAAAGCGTGACAACCTGACATGAGGAAGAAGCCTTCCAAGGAGCTAGACTCAAAACCGAACCCAAACATTATCTCTGATCTGATGCTCCATAAACCATGCATGAAGCTGAGGTGAGCACATCTGAAGCGGAGACACCTGCTCCCGATGGACTCGTGATCATTTTCAGGTCTGCGTCAGGCTGAAATGTCTCGCAGTAGCAGGTCAAAGTAACTGGATAATTGTGGCAGAATCTTGGGAGAAGCTACATCTCTTCCAGCAGTGCGTGTAAATTGGAGCTGTGAATGACGTGCTTGTTCAGATCGGCACAGCAGAGCTCTTTGTGAGTCAGAGCAATAAAGGGCACACTGATGTGTGTGTTTGGGTGAGAGCTAAGAACACAGGGAGCCTCTCATACAGCAACTCAGGTGCACACAACACGCTCTAGAATACGCCGTCTCTCTACTCTGCTGGTGCGTTTCTTCCTGACAAAAATTCATGCTTGTATGTGCACATACTAAATCATGCAAACATTAAGCCACACCGGGTTGATGGGGTCCTTTTAAAACTGCACTCAGCGTAAAATATCCTGCAGGTGGCTTTAGACAAGCAAATGATCAGATCAGCTAAAGAGCAATTATTACTCAAATTACACATACATCAGCCACACTGGGATACAGATTCAACAAAGAGCTTTATTGTCAGTGGCCAAGAAAAAACACTTGAGTATTATCTCAAACATCTCAAGGATAACATATCAGCAAGCAGTCAACGTAAAATCGAACAAGCGTGCAAAACACAAACATACCTCAGAGTCACTGTTTACTTCGCTGGTCGCTGCCATGTGCACGGCTTCACCGCCAAACAAACAAGTGAAGGCGTTATCAAGCAGTCAAGAGAACGGCCACACAGAAAGCAAGTAAACATGGCCCGGTGTTTGGCTCTGTCTGCCCATCAAGTCCCTGCATGTGGTCTCATTTGCATAGACACACCCCCAACACATGTAGCTGCAAGAGTGTCTCTCGGTTTTCCTGCTGCTGGAGGTTCTTCCACAACATCTGTGCAGCTTTAACAAGCCACTGTGCCTGCATTCTGAACATATGATACTCACGTGCAGGCATATTACGAACGTACGATGGATTTCTAAAAATGCAATATTTCTGGGTGTACAATTATTTATTTCACACATGAAACCAGAACCAGCAAAATATCCTCACTGGAGGATCTTCGCACTTCGCCCTGCTCATCTAAGTGTTGATAAAAATGGGTCTTTCATCTAGTTGTGCTAGGCTGTGCGCGTCACCGCCGCCAACCTCAGTAACCTCACAGTCCTGCCACATCTGTAAGATCTAAACACAAAAGATGTCAACACACAACCGCTGTCCATGAACGGACAACACTCAACACTGATTTTCCTCCAGAATTACAACCCAAATCAGAAAAAAAGTTGGGACCATCTGGAAAATTTAAATAATAATAATAATAATTAAAAAAAAGAAAAAGAAAAAAAAGGAGGAGGTCGTGATTTCTAAATTTACTTTGACTTGTATTTCATTGCAGACAGCATGAACCCAAGATATTTCATGTTGTTTTTCTGGTCAACTTCATTTCATTTGTTAATATACATCCATTCCTGCACTCAGGGCAAAAAAATGTTGGAACGGGGGCAATTTAGGATTAGTAATGAGGTAAAACAATTAATTAACGATGTGATTTGAAACAGGTGATAACAGATAACTGTAGTCATGATTTGGTACAAAATCAGTATCCATATTGTACTGTTTTGAGAGCAATACAGGTCAAAGATTACTTTAACCTGCATGGCGGTGTAGTGGTTAGCACTGTTGCCTCACAGCAAGAAGGTTCTGAGTTCAAGCCCGGGGGCCTTTCTGTGTGGAGTTTGCATGTTCTCCCCGTGTCCACGTGGGTTTCCTCTGGGTGCTCCGGTTTCCCCTACAGTCCAAAGACATGCAGGTTAAGCTAATTGGTGGCTCTAAATTGGCCATAGGTGTGAATGTGAGTGTGAATGGCTGTTTGTCTCTATGGCCCTGTCCACACGGCAACGGATTCAGGTGAATCTGATAAAATTGTTTATCATTTCGGCCTGGCGTCCCCACGGCACCGGCGTTTTGGGTGCCCCAAAATGAAATCTTTTGAGAACGGGTTCCAGAGTGGAAAAATCTGGCAACGGCCCCGTTGCGAAGTTGTCTGGATGAGTAGAACGGATTTGTTTACGATGACGTCACAACCACATGACTGTCAGTGCTTCACGCCGGGTAGAAGTGTAACGAACTCGATGCGAGTTGTCAACAAATGCTATAACTTGGTTCATGAAACGCGCTTACAAAATATTTTCACTGTGAACATTTGTGTAATGGTGCAAAGTGAGAGAGAGAGAGTGAGAGAATAGCCCTTAGGGCAGAGTCTTTAGTCCAAACACTGCGGAAGTACTGAGTATAACCAAACCGCGCACCGCCCGTGCGCTTTCCAAAAACAAAAACAATCCCGCCAGCAAAAATAGGGAAAAAAAAAGGAGCGATCTCACCTCTTCAGATGTTGGTTTAAGTCCAACAATACATTCCTCAAAAAGGGCATAGAAGAACAAAGTAATCCATCAACGTGTAGCATTCAATTTATTCCGGACCATTAAAGAATTCTGGAGGATCTCAGAATGTTGGCGTACCGGCTTCCATCTACCCCCATTCATTCCTCTTTCCGCGTCTTTCGTTTTATGCTACTGATTTAATAATCAAAACTTTGTGGCTGATGCTACAGAAGAAGGGGTTTATGCGCATGCGTCTACTTCTTCTATTGTTCTGGTGTCTCCGATGGGACCGTCTTACAGCGCACGTAGAGGTGTGGCATGTGTATTGCATCGTTTTCAGCAAGCATTGCCATATGAACCTGATATTTTACTGATCCGTTGCCCATGTGGACGCGATATTTTAAAAAAAAATCTCGTTGCCGTTGTCGTGTGGATGTAGCCTAACTGTCAGCCCTGCCATGACCTGGCGACTCGTCCAGGGTGTACCCGGCCTCTCACCCATAGTCAGCTGGAGAGGCTCCATCTTGCCCGCGACCCTGCACAGGATAAGCAGTTATGTATAATGGATGGATGTTTTCAGTTTTAATTTCAACATACCATCCCTTCGTTTTGTGATATGGGGTTGTAGGACATGATCACAGAATTCTCAGGAGTCCGTTTAAAAACTCTTAATACAAATCACATGCAGGGTTCTAACTAGACCAAAATATCAGTGTATTGGCACCAGTCATAACAGCCTTAGGCCCTTGAAAGCTCACGGGTTCTACATGCTCGGAGATGCATTCTAGTGCATTTCCTGGCACTTGCAGGTGTAGGTATCATGCCGCCATCTTGTGTCAGAACTACAATTCCCAGGCAACTTCCGTGTGACCTACGTCACGCGTGGGCGGGATCACCTACGTCAGTCTGCCATGCACGCATAAATCCAAGCGGAAGCTCCACCATCTTTGTCTCTCACGTCTGGCTTCCGATGAATCTGGACGTATAAAGAGGCGCTCTCCACCCAAAAAGACGTCTTCTTTCTTGCAAGATCCATCACTCAGCGCGATTTTTCTTTCTTACCCTTGGCAAAGGTAAACTCTAGAGTCGCGCGATCTTTAAACTCAACCTGAGTTACAACCGGTTTACTTGCATTAGAAGTGACGTCACGACTGCAGCCCAGGCAGTTAAAAGTTAAGAAGCGATTGAATCCTTTTTAACTCAAAAGCGCTGTGCATCTTATTCTGATCAGAGACTTTTCCTCACGAACGCTGAGGTTCGGACCAAGAATCCTCTGCTTTCCACGGGAACCACCCAAGCGCTCCGCTGGATCCGAAAGTTTTCTACGCCTCCATCACGAGCGGCTCACGTGCTCCCATGGCGAGGCCCGAAACTACACCGGCGAATAGTTCTTCATATCTTGCTAAAGGCAGGATTAAGTAAGATTTTGGCATTTGGGCATAATTAGGATAGTCTTAGGAATTTGCTTTATTTGAAATAGTGTGAATTTAAACCCAGGTTTATCTGTTACACTGTTAGACACGCAGCGTGTTGATTTATTTTGGTTCTATGTTCTCTCAATTGTTTTTTTTTTTAATAGATAGGCTGTGCATGCTTTTCTTTACTACTAACATGTAGTTCTCTTATTATACATCTTGATCTCAAGATTTCAGTGGATTCAGTATGGTTATGAGCTAGTGGGTTAGCTACAGCTTCCCTTTTGTCTGCTTAGCAACACAAAGCTAATCAAGGCCTACCATGTGCTCAGCAGGTCATCAGGCCTGATAAACCACACCTCAGTTAGAAATCCACAAGCTAGCTTTTAGTTAGCTACGGCTAATACCCTTGTCTTTAGCAACATGTGCTCAGTAGGCCTCACCAGGCCTAACAAACACACTTTTTAGCTAGGCCATAGGGCCTTTAGCAAACTCACACTAGCAACACAAGGCTAAACACAGAGCTAATCCTTTGTTCTGTTTAGATAACATTCTTTTGTTTAGCTACCAACAAGCTAGGCTTCCACCACGTGTAGTTAGCTACACGAGGCTAAACACATGGTTAAGTCCTACACACACACACACACCTCACTGCTTGTATATATTGATTTATTATTTTTATCTTTTTATCTTTGTATAATAAATTCATTTATTAAACAAACTGTGTTTATTTGTGTGAACAACAATATCTGAAGTCCCCAATCTTCTCAAAGAATTCAAAAAGGGTGCATATAAAAGTTATGTAATGTGGTAAGTGATTGTAATAATTTGGAAATATACCATAATTTAGCTGTTTGGTAATTTATTATTAAGCACCAGGATTAATGGTATGATTCACTAAATGATTCATTGAACGATTCACTAAATGATTCACTAAACGATTCATTGAACGATTCACTGAATGACTCACTTCAAATGAGACTGATTCTATGGTATGATTCAATTCAAACGAGTCAAATTAAACGATTCAATGGGATTGATTCATTTTAATTATTGACCTTCAAAATTTAATGAGACTGATTTAATGAGATTGATCACTTAATATCAATAATTAACTGATTGCACCCACAGTTAAATTGGTGCCCCGTGTGAGGCGATTGGTTTTGTTGACTTCTGGAATATTGTTCAACAACAAATAAACTATCAGTTGATTCACCAACTGCTAAGGTATATCCCCAGGTGTGCTAAAACGGTTAACAGTAGTGTGATAACCATATCACAAATACTCATAACCTATTTAACTTAGGATAAGAGAGCATTTCCAAATAAACCTTATTAATTACATAGTTAATTAATAATGATTAAATTAATAATTAACTCATTTATTAATTATCTAGTATCCAGCCTAAGTAAATTGGCATCCCCTCGCATCTCAGAAATGGAAGACATCGCTCAAGACGTGTCTCTCCTTGAGGTCATCGCAGACCTCCTTCACTGTTCTGCCTCCGGAAAGGCAAACATTAAGTACACGAGTGAGAGTGAATGCCAAAACAACATAGACAATTCAAACAAACATATGAGAGATCCAAAAAGAACAACTATTAGTGTCCAAGCGGCACTAGGTAAGCTATTCCTATCATACTTCCAAAATGCTGATTCAGAAATCAGATGCCTTCGCGGAGAGGTTGAAAGGCTGACCACCAGCAACGCCAAGCTGACAGCCGATAATAATGATTTACACAGGGAGCATGAGCTCTTGAAGACCTCCCTTGATGATTGCACCGAACGGCTAGAGAAAGCCGAAATGGTTGCTAAGAGGGCTGCCCAGGAGCAGACCCCCCAAGAGCAGCGCGAGGGGCGTGAAAGACCCCCAACAATGCGCCAAAGCTCAGAGCGGGAAGAGGCGTCCGAACCGGACACCGTAAATGATCTGGTCGAGAACCAGACATCCCGCCAAACTCCATCAACTTGCTACACGACTCCGTCGTCGTTTAGCCAGGATGGAGCCGCCCTGCGCTCATCCCGAGCCCAGGCCCGTAGCACACCTAGGTCAGTCAGTGCGCTTCAGTTTCACTGATCCATCTCCAGATGAATCAGACCACGCATCTCGTGCGAAGCGGGAGCGATTCCAGAGTAGCTCAGACAGTGAGTACTCAGGAGAGCAAAGGAAGTCGCGTAAGGACGCGCACCAAGCCCTCCGCCTACGGCAAATTGACCTACTTGCCCAAGATATCGAACAATTCGATCCCGACAATCAAAGAACTAACGTAAATGATTATTTACGAGGAATTGACCGATGCCTGATGGACCTGCCGAACACCACAACACGTGAAAAACTGAGACTAATCTGGAAGACCTCCAGTAGTAGCGTTCGTGCCTTTTTAGAGACACTACCCCCAAACATTCGCGATAGTTATTCGAAACTTCGCAATTACATGAGGGAAGAATATGCGCCATACACGGACGAAACCTCCGCGATATTGTGTGCATTACAAATCAAACAAAAACTGTCTGAGGCGCCTCGTGAATATTACAGACGGCTACGTACTGCCTATTTCCAAGGTAGTAACGCACCAGGCCTGGAAGAAGATAGAGGTTTCATATCTCTCTTCTTACATAACCTCCACCCAAGCGTGCGGACCCATGTCACACTGACGTGTCGACAAGGTCGCTATTCGATGAGGGAAATTAGGCGACTAGCCCAAATGACCTGGGAGACCATTGTCAAAACCGCAAACGGAAATGATGACCCCAGAGTCCTTAGGCTCCAGGATGCAAATGGGCCCCCGCTAACCTTAGAAGGAGGCGAAGCTCCGAAAGAGGGACCCACCTGGAAAAATTCCGGTCCAGCCCGATCCTTGCCGAACCATCACAAGGGTGAGTGGAAAAATCGACAAGGTAAGGCCAGGAGGGACCGAGGGCGAGTCCACAGTGACGATGGCAATCGCCCATCACATGAAAAGGGTCGTAGGGAACAAAACGGTTGGCAGCAAAACCGTCATCCCCGCTCTGACCAGAAACGGCAGAAGCGTTCCGACCGTAGCTCTAAACGTAAGGGTAGAGACGACCAACACAGTGACTCAGACCAACCTGGTGAGTTCCCCTCAGAGCTGGACTCTTTAAAAGCCCAGTTGGCTGAGATTAAAGAACTGTTACAGGAGACGTCAGACCCCTCAACAGATAAAACAAAAGAGCCCAAGAAAAATGGCAAAAAGCTATTTGCTGGCATGACTAGGCCAGGAACCACGGGTATATCTCGTGAAAGGGGGAGGAGATCCCTCTGAAACAGCAGGCGAGGGTCAGGATATAGGGCCCCCCCTGGTGGCGAAGGCAAACACACAAAACGCACCTCTCATGTGCGCTAAAGTCTTCACCACCATTTCTCAGACACACGGCTCTCACAAGGCGACCCAATCCCAACCAAGCCCTGCGACATAAACTTAGTCAGCTTCACACAAAACCCCACAGTCGTTGGATCCCACAAAATATGCACAAAACCGTTGTGACGAGATTAGTGCGAACACCGATCAACCGAGTGCCACGCAAGATCAAATTTCTGATGAACTTCAGTTCATGTCTTTGCACACCGAGTCCGGTGTCTAAACACCCGACATCGCGATTCCCCCTAGTGGCCACAATTCTTTCAAAAATCTCTCTCTATCAATCGACTCAGACACAGACACCCATTTCACTGCTGGTGTAATGGCTGCGCTGTGGAACATGTTAGGTGTCGAGGCGAAATTTGATATCGCGCACCACCCTCAATTCTCTGGTCAGGCTGAACGCGCCATTCAAACCATTGTGAGCATGCTGCAAAAGTATATCACAACCCATGGTAAAATTTGGGACGTGAAACTTCCCTTGGTGCTAAGGGCCATTCGGTCCACCCCTCATTGCGCCACTGAAGTCACACCCTTTGGGATGATGACTGGGCGAGAGTCGGTTCTTCCCCCGCATCTCCTATACAAACCAGAGGCCATGAGCGTCGCGATTGCATACACTGCACATCAACATGTCGCCGACCTACGACGCCACCTACAGTCAACCTTTACAGGTGCCCAAAAGAATCTCGATTCGAGAGTAGAAGGACACAGCCTACTACGCCCGAATCTCAGAGAAGTTCCTACCACCCTGGTCGAGACCTTTCGATCGCGGGAAAACCGTTCCCCGTCGCGTATCACATTAGGACATCTAGGCCTAATCAAACGTTTTCATATCGATTTCCATGATAATCGAATCAAACCTTTTGAACAGTCCTCACTCCAAAAGGGGGTGGACGACAGCTAGGCCCATCATGTCCACCTAGCTTGTACGCATCACTCAAGCATAAGCGTACACTAACATTCCCGGTCAGACTTCACCAACCCAATGAAGTAATAACCCTTCAGTATAACATGGTAGATAAAATACTAAAATCCGCTATTATTACTAGTGTGTATTCATCGCAAATACACCTGGCATATAGTCTTGGCAGTGCTATCCTCATTTTTGTGAATCCACAAGACTTAGAGATATGCACCCCCACTAAAGACATCCACTGGGTCTGCCCAGGCAACCCATACATAACACTACACGCCTAGCTAGATAAGATGGTCTGTGTCCCCGACAGCTAGCCGCAGTAGCGCACGCTTTCTAGCCAGACCACCCACTGCTATCACCTTCCCAGAAGATTAGGTTTGCCAACCCAAACACTAATACTTCTTTCCTTTCTTCATTTCTTCTTTTTTTTTTATGCATAGGAAATTGAATACTACATGTTTCATGTTCAATGTTTAAATTTTTTTTTGATGTGGTTTTGATCTAGTTAGTTAGATAATGATTATATGCCCAAAATGCCCATAGTGATATGCCCAAAATGCCTCTGTCTCCAACTGTCTTACTGGAACTCACAAGTTTACACAGTCTTCGCAGGACACTATGAACTGCACAGAGCAAGGCTACCTCAAGAACTATGGACACGGCGATGATATGATACGGTGCTCTCAGTGCTACGACTCCGTCATACCCCTGAGACCAAAAGGGGGACTGTAGGTATCATGCCGCCATCTTGTGTCAGAACTACAATTCCCAGGCAACTTCCGTGTGACCTACGTCACGCGTGGGCGGGATCACCTACGTCAGTCTGCCATGCACGCATAAATCCAAGCGGAAGCTCCACCATCTTTGTCTCTCACGTCTGGCTTCCGATGAATCTGGACGTATAAAGAGGCGCTCTCCACCCAAAAAGACGTCTTCTTTCTTGCAAGATCCATCACTCAGCGCGATTTTTCTTTCTTACCCTTGGCAAAGGTAAACTCTAGAGTCGCGCGATCTTTAAACTCAACCTGAGTTACAACCGGTTTACTTGCATTAGAAGTGACGTCACGACTGCAGCCCAGGCAGTTAAAAGTTAAGAAGCGATTGAATCCTTTTTAACTCAAAAGCGCTGTGCATCTTATTCTGATCAGAGACTTTTCCTCACGAATGCTGAGGTTCGGACCAAGAATCCTCTGCTTTCCACGGGAACCACCCAAGTGCTCCGCTGGACCCGAAAGTTTTCTACGCCTCCATCACGAGCGGCTCACGTGCTCCCATGGCGAGGCCCGAAACTACACCGGCGAATAGTTCTTCATATCTTGCTAAAGGCAGGATTAAGTAAGATTTTGGCATTTGGGCATAATTAGGATAGTCTTAGGAATTTGCTTTATTTGAAATAGTGTGAATTTAAACCCAGGTTTATCTGTTACACTGTTAGACACGCAGCGTGTTGATTTATTTTGGTTCTATGTTCTCTCAATTGTTTTTTTTTAATAGATAGGCTGTGCATGCTTTTCTTTACTACTAACATGTAGTTCTCTTATTATACATCTTGATCTCAAGATTTCAGTGGATTCAGTATGGTTATGAGCTAGTGGGTTAGCTACAGCTTCCCTTTTGTCTGCTTAGCAACACAAAGCTAATCAAGGCCTACCATGTGCTCAGCAGGTCATCAGGCCTGATAAACCACACCTCAGTTAGAAATCCACAAGCTAGCTTTTAGTTAGCTACGGCTAATACCCTTGTCTTTAGCAACACGTGCTCAGTAGGCCTCACCAGGCCTAACAAACACACTTTTTAGCTAGGCCATAGGGCCTTTAGCAAACTCACACTAGCAACACAAGGCTAAACACAGAGCTAATCCTTTGTTCTGTTTAGATAACATTCTTTTGTTTAGCTACCAACAAGCTAGGCTTCCACCACGTGTAGTTAGCTACACGAGGCTAAACACATGGTTAAGTCCTACACACACACACACACACACACACACACACCTCACTGCTTGTATATATTGATTTATTATTTTTATCTTTTTATCTTTGTATAATAAATTCATTTATTAAACAAACTGTGTTTATTTGTGTGAACAACAATATCTGAAGTCCCCAATCTTCTCAAAGAATTCAAAAAGGGTGCATATAAAAGTTATGTAATGTGGTAAGTGATTGTAATAATTTGGAAATATACCATAATTTAGCTGTTTGGTAATTTATTATTAAGCACCAGGATTAATGGTATGATTCACTAAATGATTCATTGAACGATTCACTAAACGATTCATTGAACGATTCACTGAATGACTCACTTCAAATGAGACTGATTCTATGGTATGATTCAATTCAAACGAGTCAAATTAAACGATTCAATGGGATTGATTCATTTTAGTTATTCATCTCATCTCATCTCATTATCTCTAGCCGCTTTATCCTTCTACAGGGTCGCAGGCAAGCTGGAGCCTATCCCAGCTGACTACGGGCGAAAGGCGGGGTACACCCTGGACAAGTCGCCAGGTCATCACAGGGCTGACACATAGACACAGACAACCATTCACACTCACATTCACACCTACGGTCAATTTAGAGTCACCAGTTAACCTAACCTGCATGTCTTGGGACTGTGGGGGAAACCGGAGCACCCGGAGGAAACCCACGCGGACACGGGGAGAACATGCAAACTCCACACAGAAAGGCCCTCGCCGGCCCTGGGGCTCGAACCCAGGACCTTCTTGCTGTGAGGCGACAGCGCTAACCACTACACCACCGTGCCGCCTCATTTTAATTATTGACCTTCAAAATTTAATGAGACTGATTTAATGAGATTGATCACTTAATATCAATAATTAACTGATTGCACCCACACAGGCCTCCCTGAAAGTCACTCTTTTTTGGTAATGAGGTTTTTTGGGTTTTTTTTCCAAAAGTTTCTGTGATTGTTTTTGATCAAAGACTTATATTCAACTATATTGGTGATATATTGATGGGATAAGAATAAAATAACCAGTTGATGTTCACCAAGTGTCAGCTTTATTTTCAGCTTCAGCCATTCAATTACAATACATGACTATCCAGGTCTAATTCGGGGACCGGCATGTATTATGTGCATGGCAAGTAAGCGCTTCTTAACACGGATGGCACTTGACCACGAACACAGCATAAGGAAGGAGATAAACTGGACTAGCATGATCAGTGACAATCTCCACAAGGAACTACTCGGGTAGCTATGCACTGGGCGCTTACGTGGATGGGGAGTGGAGTATGTCCAAATGTAGAACATTCGCAGGGCGGCTGTGTGGGGATAACAAGAGCAAATTAAACAAAAGACCACATTTTCAAGACTGACAAGTCTTTTTATTCGTGTAGCGGCAATTTTTACAGGCGTGTCGGTAATATTGTGGGCGCAGCGGTAAGGAAACATTACGTTTCAGCCCGATATGTTGAAAAGGTCTAGTTAGAACCCTGTACATGTATTATCGCAAGCTGTCTCAAGAATCAAGGTCTTAGAAAAACCCTGTTTACACCTGGGAGAAATTTAAGAATCATGTAAGGAAAAAAACACTAGTTTTATATATGGGGTGTGCTGATTATTTTCCTCAATCAATCAAGCAATCAACGATGAGGTGTTGTGAAGCAGCCCGTCGAGAAGTGTTCCCGTTTCCAACCTGAAGCTGATTATTTTCCGATAATGTCTTATTCGTCTTATGTTGCTGCAATTTGCCAACCATTCCAATTTTTATTCATGAAAGAATGATGTAATTTTTATCCATGCTGAACATCCTCGAAATACGTTAGCTCCTGAGATCGCTTACGTTGCAGCAGATATAAACAGCTGTCCATATTTATTACTTGCTTCCAAGTTTAAAGAAAGCTGATTGGCATATCACGTTACAGCAATAGGCCGATCAGATTTCAATCTGTAAAGTAAAATGCATTACTTTTTAACTGAAGATTTGGTGTACTAACCGTGAGTTGGCCTAGTGGTTAGCGTGTCTGCCTCTCGATCGGAAGATCGCGAGTTCTACTCACGGTCGGGTCATACCAAAGACCATCATAAAAATGGTACCTACTGCCGTCTGTCAAGGCACGCTGCAATACAGATGCAAGTGGAGAGTCAAACTCTCGCGGTTACCAGAGGACTAGCCCCCCACTGTAACCCTAGCTATGTAATAGGCGAGAGGCTGAGGGCTACGGAAACAGAGATCGGCACCGCCCTATGCGCCACATGGCATGGGAAGGGACTTTGAAGATTTGGTGTATATGGTTAAAATCTCAACAAAATCAATCCAGATACAATGCATGGCACAACTAGACATGAACTTGGTTTAAAAGAGATGGACAATAAGGCCCAGTGTTCATCATATACTTACGCCTAACCTGTTTTAGTGACTGCTTAAAGGAAATACACAACTGAGAAATTCCATTTATTAATAATCACAGAAAAACTGTGACAGAAAAACTGCAAGAGCATCAGTCCACAATAGATTAAAATATAGAAGTAGATTATGGAGAGACATATGTTGCAGATTAAAAAGACTATGGCCAGATTGTGATGTATAGGCAACTGCAGCGTTTTATATATGAGTCAGTGTCATTCAATCGGTCTTCAAAATATCAAAGTGATAATAAACTGTGCAGATAATAGACTGCAACCCAGCTTTAACGGACTCTTACTACAAACTTTCGCATATAACGAACTAAGTTCGTGTCCCCTGCCTTTAAAGTGCATATCCTGGACCAATTTAGTGTTTTTTTTATATGAAAGTATGTCCCTTTACACACTCATCCAGAAGGGTAATTTTGCACAAGACCATCTGTCTACAGCAAAAAATAAAATAAAATAATAAAATAAAATAACAAAACACATCTGGAAAAATCCGAAGGGAGTCTGGAGTCATACTGATCCAGATTTGTGACGTCACGTGCGGATCTGCCAGCAGGCAGAGAGATCCTGCATGGGTTCAGTGCACAGTCTGTGTAGGCCAAGTTTAGCAGCTAGTGATTTTGCATTGAAATGATGATAGTTAAAAGCTTCAGCTTCTAAACCCATGGATTCATGTATCAATGCTCATCTACCTATTATTACATAAATCATATTTTTTCTAATTACTATTATATTTCTTCATTTAGAAGAGTACTGGCTACTGTAGGAGAAAGATTTCATAAGCTACACACATGGAATCGGCTAAGCAGGGTTGTATATACATTTAATGTGTTTGACAGGTCCCAAGATCTCAAGCCCTGACACGCATATCCCTTGATACATGTGAAGTAAGTGTATTATCGCCCAGCACTTTCATGTTGTTTACTTTTGTGTGTGTCAATAAATAACTTTATCCGTGTACCACACAAACACAGGAACACCTAATTAGTATGCTTGCTCAAGCACACAGCAGCTCTTCTTAAGTTTACTTATTCTGCCTTATTCCGACACGTTTTTTGGATCCACTACTCCTCCTAGGGCGTTCAAGATAGAGACACCATTCCAACTCTGAGACGTCTGGCCCGAAGTGGTGTAGTGTGCTTGTATACAGCTTTTGGATCAACGCGCCCGTTCTCTTGTTCTTGTCGTTTATCTTTTGTTTTTTTCCCATAGAGAATGAATAGGGCTCATGAATCAAATCGTCCTACTCGGACACGCTCCATCGCAGATGCACCAAACCTCATGTGATACTTCAGGCCAACTCCCCCAACACATACATGCAATCGGTTCTGACCCGCACTCATATTTTTCCTTTCTTTTTGCTCATCCCTTTTTCCTCCATAGGCTTGCATTGATTTTTGGCCCCAATGAAAATGAATGGTGTTTCAGGAGAAAAACTTTCACTCTCCATCAATTTTTTTAACCAAGTGACCAAACTTCAAGAAACTTCACTTGATGCCTCAGGCCAAGTCCCCACACAGATCCATCCCCTCATCTGAGACCTGCACTCGTCTTTTCCTTGGTTTTCACGCATCTCTTTTTATCTCCATCGGCTTCCATTGATTTTTGGCCCCATTCAAATGAATGGAGTTTTGCTCAGTAACACTTCACCACACATCCACCAAACTTCATACGGCTCCTCAGGCCAAATCACCCATCACACACATGATAACATGCTAATGGTGAACATGCTAACAACTCGTGAGCTAACAGCAGGCATGATATCGTAATGGGTAACATGCTAACATGGTAACATGCTAACATGGTAACATGCTAACATGGTAGCATGGTTCTGACCTGTACTCGTCTTTGTCTTGCCTTTCATCCGTCCATTTTTTTCTCCATTTTGCCGCTAATCAATGGAAGCTTGACTGAGTCATTCCTCCCTTCCCCCATAGGTGATGATGCATTTGGCAAGGATCTGTTCATTTGAGACTTT
This sequence comes from Neoarius graeffei, assembly GCF_027579695.1. Lineage (NCBI taxonomy): Eukaryota > Metazoa > Chordata > Actinopteri > Siluriformes > Ariidae > Neoarius > Neoarius graeffei. The sequence goes on along the minus strand of NC_083591.1, from coordinate 12,825,688 downwards.
GACAGCAAATCAACTTCAACTCAATGGCCACTTTATTAGGAATACTTACACGCACACACGATAGCAATTAGCATATAAGCATTCACGTGTTACCATGTTAGCATGTTACCCATTACGATATCATGCCTGCTGTTAGCATGTTAGTATGCTAACTGTTAGCATGCTAGTTGTTAGCATGTTGGCATTAGCATGTTGGCATGCTAGCTTTTAGCATGCTAGCATGATAGCTGTTCTGCTACAGCTCAGCAAGCACACTTTGCATTTTCTCTGCGGAAATGCAGTCTAGTTTAGAGTATAGTCTCTCTTATTTCTTACCCTGGCAACAGTCAACTTGTGAATTGCTGATTTTCTTGGTCTTTTTCTCGGCTCTGCTTGGTCCTCGGCTTTGAGGGCCTCAGTGGATGCGGCATTTTACCTTCTGTCAGGAGAGACAAACATGGCTGGCTCCTTTGGTGATGCTGACACAGATGTAGACAGTGTTGCTTTGGGCATTCTAACAGATGGAACTGCGTCTTTTTTCAGATCAAGTTGCTTCTTGAAGCCCAATTCGCACTGCAAATAGTTCTCAAAGTCGTCGGGCTTTATGAAGTGAGTCCCGCATATGATGCTGTGGTCTGTTGCATGTTGCCAGTTTTCCAGGTGCTTTGCACGAAGCGCTCCCATTTCTCTCTCATTGTCCGGTCTTTTGGGAAATGATGAGTACTAATCCCATCAAGACTGGTGTTGCTACACCCTCCTACGATACATCTGTTAACCATTTTAATAATTACGTGATAATGTTGAAGAAATTTGCAGAAAACCACCAGGTCGTATTCTCATAAACAAACCAACGCTGTCATGGGATTCAGAAGGAGGTGTCCTGCATGTGACGTCACAAAAATCAATGTTTGCTGGGAAATCCAAATGCCAAGTTTTTTCAGAGGCAGACCAATTCGCCTCAAATGGCTTGATTTCAACTGAATTTTTCTGGTATTGCGCAAGGTAAAAAAATTGCACAAAATGTGACCGATATTTGACCAAAGTCTCATCTCATTATCTCTAGCCGCTTTATCCTTCTACAGGGTCGCAGGCAAGCTGGAGCCTATCCCAGCTGACTATGGGCGAAAGGCGGGGTACACCCTGGACAAGTCGCCAGGTCATCACAGGGCTGATACATAGACACAGACAACCATTCACACTCACATTCACGGTCAATTTTAGAGTCACCTAACCTGCATGTCTTTGGACTGTGGGGGAAACCGGAGCACCCGGAGGAAACCCACGCGGACACGGGGAGAACATGCAAACTCCACACAGAAAGGCCCTCGCCGGCCCCGGGGCTCGAACCCAGGACCTTCTTGCTGTGAGGCAACAGCGCTAACCACTACACCACCGTGCCGCCCTATTTGACCAAAGTTTAATATAAAATAAGAAAATTACATTGATCTTGCTCCTTAATATACCCAAGATGTTTCCTTTAATGACAATAAGTCAAAGTCTTAAAAAAAAAAATCACTGAGCCATGCATTCCTCTTCCCACCAGAGACAAACAATTAAGTCTTCAGCCAAGTTAACAATACGTCTTAACGCCATAAAACAAAGGCTTAACGAGCCTCACTTAGGTGTTGATCACTGACAGGTATTGAGAATGGTGATCATTGACTTCAAATCCCTTAAAACGACTTTACTGTACAAGATAAAAGCAGTTTTAATCGAGTCTTTACTCCATAAGCATTGCTGTCATGGCTACTCATAAATGTAAGATACTGTCTATCTGTCAGAAAATACAGGTGATAGACGGATGTAATCGCTGGAAGAGTTTTATTTAAAAAAAACACACTGGCAAACAGATTCAAATCAGTGATCAGAAATCAGAGTCGAGAAACAGGCAATGGTCAGGCAAGGCACATACAGGATATCAAAGGTGGAGACAAAGGGCAAAATACAAAACAGAGTCGGAAACCAGAATATCAACACTGTGCTACAAAATGCTAGGTAATGTGAGACACAAAGTACAGCGTGTATACTTTGCAGTGTCTGTGTGTAGTGAGAGTCCTTATAAGTGTGTGCTGTGATTGTGTTCTACAACCCTAATTCCAAAAAACAAGTTGGGACACACTGTAAAACATGAATAAAAACAGAACATGAATATTTGCAAAATAATGAAAACCCTATATTTCATTGAAAATAGTACAAAGACAACATATCGAATGTTGAAACTGAAAAAATTTTATTGTTTTTTAAAAAATATATGCTCATTTTGGGCGGCACGGTGGTGTAGTGGTTAGCGCTGTCGCCTCACAGCAAGGAGGTCCGGGTTCAAGCCCCGTGGCCGGCAAGGGCCTTTCTGTGCGGAGTTTGTATGTTCTCCCCGTGTCCACGTGGGTTTCCTCCGGGTGCTCCGGTTTCCCCCACAGTCCAAAGACATGCAGGTTAGGTTAACTGGTGACTCTAAATTGACCGTGAGTGTGAATGGTTGTCTGTGTCTATGTGTCAGCCCTGTGATGACCTGGCGACTTGTCCAGGGTGTACCCCACCTTCCGCCCGTAGTCAGCTGGGATAGGCTCCAGCTTGCCTGCGACCCTGTAGAACAGGATAAAGCGGCTAGAGATAATGAGATGAAATGCTCATTTTGAATTTGATGTCAGCAACACGTTACAGAAAAGATTAGACGGGGCAACAAAAGACTGAAAAAGCTGTGTAATGCAAAAAAAAAATTTAAAAAAATAATAATAATAATAATTTGGTTAATTGGCAACAGGTCAGTAACATGATTGGGTATAAAAAGAGCATCCTAGAGATGCTGAGCCTCTCAGAAGTAAAGATAGGGATGGGCTCACCCCTCTATGAAAGACTGCGTGGGCAAACAGTGCAACAATTTAAGAATAACGTTCCTCAATGTAAAATTGCAAAGAATTTTGGGATCACACCATCGATGGTACATAATATCATTAAAAGATTCAGAGAATCTGGAGAAATCTCTGTATGCAAGAGACAAGGCTGAAAACTGACATCGGATGCCTGTGATCTTCAGGCCCTCAGGCGACACTGCATTAAAAGCAGACATGTGTCTGGAGTGGACATCACTGTATGGGCTCACCATCGTCTGCGAAAACAGTTCATTACTGTATCCACAAATGCAAGTTAAAACCAGATATAAACAATATCCAGAAACACCGCCACCTTCTCTGGGTCCGAGTTCTTTTACGATGGACTGAAAGGCAAAGTGAAAAATTGTCCTGAGGTCTGATGAATCAAAAATAGAAATTCTTTTTAGAAATCATGGACACCACATCCTCCAGGCTAAAGAGGAGAGGGACCATCCGGCTTGTTATCAGTGCACAGTTCAAAAGCCGGCGTCTGTGATGGTATGAGGGTGCATTAGTGCACATGACATGGGTAGCTTGTACATCTGGGAAGGCATCATTAATGCTGAATGATATATACATGTTTCAGAGCAATATGCTGCCATCCAGACAAAATCTTTTTCAGGGAAGGCCCTCCTTCTTTCAGCAAGACAATGCCAAACCACTTTCTGCACAAACTGCATGGCTGTATAGTAAAAGAGCACAGGTGCTAAACTGGCCTGCCTGCAGTCCAGACCTGTCTCCCATTTAAAACATTTGGCACATTATGAAACACAAAATGTGACAAAGGAGACCCTGAACTGTTGAACAACTGAAACTGAATATTAGGCAAGAATGGGGCAACATTTCTCTTTCAAAATTACAGTAACTGGTCTCCTCAGTTCCCAAACATTTACAGAGTGTTGTTAAAAATAGACGTGATGCAACACAGTGGTAAACATGCCCTTGTCCCAACTTTTTTGAAATGTGTTGCTGACATCAAATTCAAAATGAACGTATATTTTTCGAAAAACAATAAAATTTTTCAGTTTCAACATTTGATATGTTGTCTTTGTACTATTTTCAATGAAATACAGGGTTTCCATGATTTTCAAATTATCACGTTCTGTTTCTACTTACAGTTTACACAGCGTCCCTTTTTTGGAATTGGGGTTGTAATCCAGAACAGGTGCATGGTAATTAGTCGTAATGCGCTATGCACATGTACGCAAGTAGCAGTTCGAGGAGTGCCGCTGTGCATGCGCGGACATTACACCATCGATCCTGGACTGTCTAAAGTATGGTGAGAAAGTAACGAATTTGTCTAAAGAATATAGTATCCTGAAAAGCTTAATTTCAACTTTTAAAGCAGGGGGCGGCACGGTGGTGTAGTGGTTAGCGGTGTCGCCTCACAGCAAGAAGGTCCAGGTTCGAGCCCCGTGGCCGGCAAGGGCCTTTCTGTGTGGAGTTTGCATGTTCTCCCCATGTCCGCGTGGGTTTCCTCTGGGTACTCCGGTTTCCCCCACAGTCCAAAGACATGCAGGTTAGGTAAACTGATGACTCTAAATTGACTGTAGATGTGAATGGTTGTCTGTGTCTATGTGTCAGCCCTGTGATGACCTGGCGACTTGTCCAGGGTGTACCCCGCCTTTCGCCCGTAGTCAGCTGGGATAGGCTCCAGCTTGCCTGCGACCCTGTAGAAGGATAAAGTGGCTAGAGATAATGAGAATGAGACTTTTAAAGAAAAAGAAAAAGAGCTCTGAGACTTCGTCCATCACTGCAATCAACATGATGGGCTCAAAAGAAAGAAGATGCGGCAAGGAAATGACGGTGAGTGTGACTTATTTCCTTTACTTCATGAATATGTAAGTGTATTAAGCATGAATATAAATTAAACACAGTTAGTCTTGTTTTACGCAAGAGTGAGTGTTTGGTGTGATAAGTGGGTCCGTTTCAGGATGACAAACTTTTCGGTATCACAAATTATTTGGACGTCCCCAAGGAATTCGTTGCAGCAGGGTTGAAGTGTAACTTGAAAATGTTTATACAAGCCTCTCCTAGTTCAACTCAGAACAAGACATTACAGGTAATAGAGCACTTTTTTTTCAACAATAGTAAGATATCACAATGAATCATTCCTAATTAGTTAATAATATTCTTACAAGTATTCTTTTTGTTTGAAGTCTTTCCAAAAGATTAGCATTCGTTTATGCAAATAAGGCTGCGTGTTATCTGATTTTCATGAATTTGCATACTAATATCCAGTGTCTGGATGGCGCCGAATTAAAGTTTATTATGCTATTAAGACACTCTAGTGAAAAGCTTTTACAGTGTTTGCAGGTATGCGGGTCTTTGACTGTAGGGAACTGAACATCCCTGCCCTTGCATAGTCCTCTGCTGCCTTGTGGGACAGACTTTTGTTAGAACCAAAGGCTAGAAGAAGGAAAACTCCAAAATCAAACCGAGCCGGTGCATTCAGCTGAGAGGACAGTCTATGGTCTCCATGGATCCTGGCCAGTTGCTACATCTGTGTCCATCATCTATACCCTGCGGAAACATACCTGTAGTCCCTGGTGTCCATGAGAAGAGAGAAGGGTGGCGGGCCTGCACAACCTCGTTATCCTTCCATTACTGTGCAGCTATTTCTCTCTGAGAGCCCTATGGTGAGGGACAAATGACGACGGGGACATTGGGAGGATACCACTGGGAGTCCTTAGTTATGAATCTCTACCCAGGTGACTCGGGTATGATGGACATTTTGGAGTCGAATTGGAACAATGGCACAATTCATTTCCTGTCTGAGTGGCAAAGCAGTCCAATTTTGGAAGAGTACTGCTTTCCCGGGAAGGTGATGGGACGTGAAAAAGACTCCTAAACAAAGCTCGTTCCATACAGATCTGCTCACTAACCGCTGCGAACTGGTTATCTAATCATGCGCTCGAAAGAACAGAAGTATGAGAAACAAGAAAAAGTAAACTTGAGCTCAGAGAGAAAGGAGACCATTTGATGACTGTGACTCAGTCCATCATCATTTTACAGCTTTTACATTGTTGGCAAATTATTATTATTATTATTATTATTATTATTATTAAAGTGAGACAGCCTATCAATTTCATAAAATCGGTGAAATTTAGTTCCCTCTGAAATTTGGTCATTGTGATATATGTTTATTTTTGTAATATCTCCCAAAATATCAGGCCATTCTGTGGCTGGGAAGTTTTTTAATTTGAGGGGATTTGAGTAATGGTTGATTAGGTTAGTTTATGAGTACGTACTGTATAAAAAAAATAATTCCCCTTTGAAGAAAAAAAAGTGACACATGAAAAAAGAGGAAAAGGTAGGTTCCACTTCTGCTGGTCAGTTTTCTTTGCTGAAAGTTTCATTAAATACAGCATGACAGTCTATTTTGGACTCATTTCTCATTTTTGCTCACTGGTTACTGAGCTGGATAGCTTTATTTAAGATTGCTAAACATGAGAGAGAGAGAGAGAGAGAGAGAGAGAGAGAGACTTTGCAGCAACACAGAAAAAGTCGGGCTCGTCCACTCTGCTTTATTCCCAAACATAATTAAAATGACTCTCTTATTGATGTTTACTTTGGAAGGGCAGTGGGCCAGAGGGCCAAAGTAGTCTCCCTGATAACAATCACAAACACACAGAGTTTTGTAGGATGAGATCTAACCTGCCATGGTCACATTTTGATCCAAGGAATAAAACATAGGAAAAGAATTTCCGTAAATATGACGCTAACATTAATGTAGCTTAAAGTGCATATCACGGGTAAATTCAGGAGCAAGATCAATGTAATTCTCCTATTTTATATTAAACTTTGGTCAAATATCTGTCACATTTTGCATTTTGTGCAATTTTTTTTACCTTGCGCAATACCAGAAATATTCAGTTGAAATCAAGCCATTTGAGGCGAATTGGTCCGCCTCTGAAAAAACTTGCCATTTGGATTTCCCGGCAAACATTGATTTTCGTGATGTCATCTGCAGGACGCCTCCCTCTGAATCCTACGTCAGCGCTGGTTTGTTTATGAGAAAATGACCTGGTGGTTTTCTGCAAATTTCTTCAACGTTATCACATAATTATTAAAATGGTTAACAGATGTATCGTAGGAGGGTGTAGCAACATTACATTCTTCATCCAAAGGTGAAGTAACATTACGCTCAGGTGACAATTCCATATTTCAATGCAAAATCGCTAGCTGCTAAACTTGGTCTACACAGGCTGTGCACTGAAACCGTGCAAGCTCTTGCAGCCTGCTGGCGCTTCCGCAGGTGGCGTCACGAATCTGGCTCCAGACTCCCTTGGGATTTTTCCAGACGCGTTTTGTTATTCTGCTGTAGACAGATGGCCTTGTGCAAAATTACCCTTCTGGATGAGTGTGTAAAGGGACATACTTTCATATAAAAAAAAAAAAAACGAATTTGGTCCAGGATATGCACTTTAATATGCTAATTTTTTCCTGTTTATAATATTCCACATTGTATAAATTGATATACTATTGATATATATATTTAGCCAGGTCAGTCATTGTGTGTAGTTTGCATTTTTCTTCTTCATCTTTCAGCTGCTCCCATTAAGGGTTGCCACAGAGGATCTGTTCTGCATATTTGATTTGGCATAGGTTTTACACCGGATGCCCTTCCTGATGCAACCCTCCCCAAGCTATCCAGGCTTGAGACCGGCACTAATGCCGCTTTTCCACTACAAACACGGCTGAGTCGGGCTGAGCCGTGCCGTGCTGAGTTGGGCTGAGTCGAGCTGAGCGGGGCTATTGAAGTTGCATTTCGACTACAACCGCGCTGAACTGTGCTGGCTGGAAGTGGGTGGACACATTGGGTGGAGTTAGCGAAAGCGGGTGGACGTCACGTGATGTCGTTAAGCGGCGCAAACAGTGACATCAGTGATCTTTTAAGCGGTAGTCTCACGACCCGAATAGTAAACAATAAACATGGAGGACATGGAGTCGTTAGTGTTGCTGGTCTTGGTGCTGTGGCTTGTTGTCACCGACAACGCCAACAGATACTGGCAAGAGCGTATAGATGAGGCGAGGCGCATAAGGCTTCAGAAATTCTCGTAATTCGTAATTCTCCTTCTTCCGGGTTTACGGTGTTTACAGATCTCAGCGTGCTCGCGGGGCGTGTGTGGGCATGTGAGGACACTCCTCCTCACCAATCAGTGCACAGGGGAGTGTCTGCTCATGCCCCCAGCCTCACTCAGCTCGCTTTGGCTCGCTTCAGGCCTACTCCAAAACGGTGCGAGTTTTAGGGGCTAAGCAGGGCTGAAGCGAGCTGAGTCGTGCTGTTCTTTGGTAGTCGAAACGCGAGCCGTGTCGGGCTGAAGTGAGCTGAAAAAGGGTAGTGGAAAAGGGCCATAAGTATGCACTGGCTTGTACAACCCCAGTGGCTGGGTATTTTACCTCATTTGCATGTCTTTGAATGGTGGAGGAAACTGGAGCACCCGGAGGAAACCCACACAGATACGGGGAGAACATGCAAATTTTACACAGAAGGGCCCCCGTCAGCTGTGAGGTTTGAACCTGGAACCTTCATGCTGTGATGCGACAGTGCTAACCACTACACCACTGCGCCGCCCATCTACAGTGGGGCAAAAAAGTATTTAGTCAGTCACCAATTGTGCAAGTTCTCCCACTTAAAAAGATGAGAGAGGCCTGTAATTTTCATCATAGGTACAGTGGTGCTTGAAAGTTTGTGAACCCTTTAGAATTTTCTATATTTCTGCATAAATATGACCTAAAACATCATCAGATTTTCACACAAGTCCTAAATGTAGATAAAGAGAACCCAGTTAAACAAATGAGACAAAAATGTTATTCTTGGTCATTTATTTATTGAGGGAAATTGTCCAATATTACATATCTGTGAGTGACAAAAGTATGTGAACCTTTGCTTTCAGTATCTGGTGTGACCCCTTTGTGCAGCAATAACTGCAACTAAACGTATCCGGTAACTGTTGATCAGTCCTGCACACCGGCTTGGAGGAATTTTAGCCCATTCCTCCATACAGAACAGCTTCAACTCTGGGATGTTGGTGGGTTTCCTCACATGAGCTACTTGCTTCAGGTCCTTCCACAACATTTCGATTGAATTAATGTCAGGACTTTGACTTGGCCATTCCAAAACATTAACTTTATTCTTCTTTAACCATTCTTTGGTAGAACGACTTGTGTGCTTCGGGTCATTGTCTTGCTGCATGACCCACCTTCTCTTGAGATTCAGTTCATGGACATATGTCCTGACATGTTCCTTTAGAATTCGCTGGTATAATTCAGAATTCATTGTTCCATCAATGATGACAAGCTGTCCTGGCCCAGATGCAGCAAAACAGGCCCAAACCATGATACTACCACCACCATGTTTCACAGATGGGATTAGGTTCTTATGCTGGAATGCAGTGTTTTCCTTTCTCCAAACATAACGCTTCTCATTTCAACCAAAAAGTTCTATTTTGATCTCATCCGTCCACAAAACATTTTTCCAATAGCCTTCTGCCTTGTCCATGTGATCTTTAGCAAACTGCAGATGAGCAGCAATGTTCTTTTTGGAGAGCAGTGGCTTTCTCCTTGCAACCCTGCCATACAGACCATTGTTGTTCAGTGTTCTCCTGATGGTGGACTCATGAACATTAACATTAGCCAATGTGAGAGAGGCCTTCAGTTGCTTAGAAGTTACCCTGGGGTCCTTTGTGACCTCGCCGGCTATTACACGCCTTGCTCTTGGAGTGATCTTTGTTGGTCGACCACTCCTGGAGAAGGTAACAATGGTCTTAAATTTCCTCCATTTGTACACAATCTATCTGGCTGTGGATTGGTGGAGTCCAAACTCTTTAGAGATGATTTTGTAACCTTTTCCAGCCTGATGAGCATCAACAACACTTTTTCTGAGGTCCTCAGAAATCTCCTTTGTTCGTGCCATGATACACTTCCACAAACGTGTTGTGAAGATCAGACTTTGATAGATCCCTGTTCTTTAAATAAAACAGGGTGCCCACTCACACCTGATTGTCATCCCATTGATTGAAAACACCTGACTTTTATTTTCACTTTCAAATTAACTGCTAATCCTAGAGGTTCACATACTTTTGCCACTCACAGATATGTAATATTGGCTCATTTTCCTCAATAAATAAATTACCAAGTATAATATTTTTGTCTCATTTGTTTAACTGGGTTCTCTTTATCTACTTTTAGGACTTGTATGAAAATCTGATGATGTTTTAGGTCATATTTATGCAGAAATATAGAAAATTCTAATGGGTTCACAAACTTTCAAGCACCACTGTATACCTCAACTATGAGAGACAAAATGAGAAAAAAAATCCAGAAAATCACATTATCTGATTTTTAAAGAATTTATTTGCAAATTATGGTGGAAAATAAGTATTTGGTCAATAACAAAAGTTCATCTCAATACTTTGTTATATACCCTTTGTTGGCAATGACAGAGGTCAAACGTTTTCTGCAAGTCTTCACAAGGTTTTCACACACTGTTGCTGGCATTTTGGCCCATTCCTCCATGCAGATCTCCTCTAGAGCAGTGATGTTTTTGGGCTGTCGCTGGGCAACACGGACTTTCAACTCCCTCCAAAGATTTTCTATGGGGTTGAGATCTGGAGACTGGCTAGGCCACTATAGGACTTTGAAATGCTTCTTACGAAGCCACTCCTTCGTTGCCCGGGCAGTGTGTTTGGGATCATTGTCATGCTGAAAGACCCAGCCACGTTTCATCTTCAATGCCCTTGCTGATGGAAGGAGGTTTTCACTCAAAATCTCACAATACATGGCCCCATTCATTCTTTCCTTTACACAGATCAGTTGTCCTGGTCCCTTTGCAGAAAAACAGCCCCAAAGCATGATGTTTCCACCCCCATGCTTCACAGTAGGTATGGTGTTCTTTGGATGCAACTCAGCATTCTTTCTCCTCCAAACACGACAAGTTGAGTTTTTACCTAAAAGTTCTATTTTGGTTTCATCTGACCATACAACATTCTCCCAATCCTCTTCTGGATCATCCAAATGCTCTCTAGCAAACTTCAGACGGGCCTGGACATGTACTGGCTTAAGCAGGGGGACACGTCTGGCACTGCAGGATTTGAGTCCCTGGTGGCGTAGTGTGTTACTGATGGTAGCCTTTGTTACTTTGGTCCCAGCTCTCTGCAGGTCATTCAGTAGGTCCCCCTGTGTGGTTCTGGGATTTTTGCTCACCGTTCTTGTGATCATTTTGACCCCACGGGGTGAGATCTTGCGTGGAGCCCCAGATCGAGGGAGATTATCAGTGGTCTTGTATGTCTTCCATTTTCTAATAATTGCTCCCACAGTTGATTTCTTCACACCAAGCTGCTTACCTATTGCAGATTCAGTCTTCCCAGCCTGGTGCAGGTCTACAATTTTGTTTCTGGTGTCCTTTGACAGCTCTTTGGTCTTGGCCATAGTGGAGTTTGGAGTGTGACTGTTTGAGGTTGTGGACAGGTGTCTTTTATACTGATAACGAGTTCAAACAGGTGCCATTAATACAGGAACGAGTGGAGGACAGAGGAGCCTCTTAAAGAAGAAGTTACAGGTCTGTGAGAGCCAGAAATCTTGCTTGTTTGTAGGTGACCAAATACTTATTTTACCGAGGAATTTACCAATTAATTCATTAAAAATCCTACAATGTCATTTCCTGGATTCTTTCCCCCCATTCTGTCTCTCATAGTTGAAGTGTACCTATGATGAAAATTACAGGCCTCTCTCATCTTTTTAAGTGGGAGAACTTGCACAATTGGTGGCTGACTAAATGCTTTTTTGCCCCACTGTAGTTCATATTTGACTCATTAGCATAATTAAAAAGGTCTGTCTCTTGAGTAAGAACTCAAAATGGTTCATACCCCCTGGGTCTTCCAGAACTTTCTGGCTTCCTCGAAAGGTTCCTGTGATGCAAATGCATCCATTGAAATCCATCCATTTAACCCTCTGGGATCAAGTGGCAGGTTTAGAATGAGCAGGTTATGTATTTAGATAAATATCTTTGTGACGTTTTATCATACAAGCATGATAAACATATTGTCAGAAACTATATACTTTACACTTTCCTCTTTTCCCACTGCCAAATAATATTATATTTTTAAATTACCTAAATTAGATGAAACTTGTCACCTTCCTCAGTCACATCAGAGTCGGAGCACGGAGTGCGCACTTACGCATTCATAAAAGGCTATTCACATGGTAGTGGCATGATAACCACTTTCAGTCTTTCAGTTTCAATTGGTTTCTCTTTCGCCATGGGAACGCCCACCGTAAACAGGATAAAATCAGTCAGCCATAGTTTAGACTATTTGGAGGTAAAACTTGTTGAGAGATGGCACACGGATTTTATTCAGGGCAATGATTCAATTTCAGGACAGCGAATCAATGCATGATTCAATTAATGATTCAGGACAGTGATTCAATTCAATCTTGAGAACTGCAACACTGATGAGTAGTGCCTTTTTTTTAACTTTGACTCAATCGAGCCAAAGATCAACTCGAGTCTGTGTAAATATTTCTTCTATTTCTGATGATCAGATCGGTTGATATGCGTGCGCTATAGTGCGTACACAGGAAAAAATGAATGAGCAGTTTTTCCATAATTAAAAGTATTTTCCTCAAAAATAGTTAATTTTGCTCTATTTTGAGTTTAGAGAGTAAAATTTGGAGTTGGAGTAAAATTACAGAGTAATTGTGTACGAGTTGGTTGTGGTGCTGAACTGAGTAAAATAGTACAAGAGTTTATTTCAAGACACACAGAATAGAGTCAAATACCAAAATAAAGAACCTGTTGTAAAAGCAGTTTTAGAACTGTGTTGGAATGTGTGAAAAAAAAAAAACATGACCTTACCCATTGTGACGAACTGTTTTGATCACTTGACCTGATGGGATTAAGAGTTGGCAGTAGGAGAGGTTTTCACTTTTCTCACTGAATGGAATGGAATTTTTTACTCTTCTCATTGAATACTCCTCCCACTGCCAGCCCTTTATCCCAAAACAATAGGACATAAATCTTTTGATGGCCAGTTAATTGTCCAAATCAGTGCAGCAGATTGAAGTTTGTTTTTGATAAATTCCTAAGACTGAACAGAATCGCCTCAAGTGACCAAAATGGTTCATCACAATGGGTAAGGTCATGTTTTTGCATACATTCCAACACCGTTCTAAAACTGCTTTTTACATCATCTTCATTTATGTTATTTTTTAAGTACAATCGTGACATATATACAGCATATTATTGTAGCTGAACTTGTGCTGAACACAAAGAAAGTCATATGACTGAAAATACTGCTTAGATTTGTTGAAACTGACAACAAAATCAGAGCATACCAAAATCATTAGAGCACCAGAAAATACCCTCAGACCCCAGAGAGTTAATGCTGCCCTCTGTTTTTTTTTTTTTAAACATAATATGCAGTTTTCTTAGCTAAGCAACCCTGGTTTAAAAAAAAGAAAGCACAATCACTCGCACTCTGGTAAAAACCCTAGCGTCTAGACTACTCCTGGCTACGACATGATGAAAGCCATTGCTGTTTTGTTTTTCACCCTGAGGACATGATGGAAAGAGAAATGGATACAATGAAAAGACCTTTCACATTGATTCATGAGTCTCTCATTTCGGATTCGAGTTTATATGTGAATAACTGACTAACACAAGACGACTGAATGAAGGACACCATCTTCTGTATTCTTTAAGAAGCCGCCCTTGCCAGATGTGCCTACACCACACACAGCAGCGCTTCTGTCTAGCTGACAGTTCTTTACGATTAGTTGCTTCCATTTGCTTTCAATTAATCTTTAATTCTTGCTTGTTTCATCTTTCCTGCTCTTTTACAACACACACTGTACTCATTAGCTCACTCCACACCACTGAGCTTTTAAAACCTCCTTCTCTCTCTATACACTTTTACAGCCTGTCAAACGTGTGCAGACGTATGCACACCCATACATCTCCTTTGCACTGGTGAAACACGGCAGTGACGAGAGGATGAGAGACATTGGCTCAAAGCGCTATTAATATCCTGTTTCCCTGCAGTTCCACACAGAGCCAGGTGGAGGAATGACGGGGTGAGATTTTACATCTCTCTCTTTCACACACACACGGCTCAGCCAAATTCTTCAGTCTTATCGCACAGGCCATCAGGATACACTGAACTATGAAAGATAAAGAAAGACTAAATGGAGAAAAAATACAGACAATGATTAATTAATCCCAGGAATTAAATACATCATTCTGCTGCTGTGAGGGAGGGAGACCGCAGACAGATACAGAGAGAGAGAGAGAGAGAGAGAGAGAGAGAGAGAGAGAGAATGAAAGAAGTAAAGAGTGACAGAGTGAACGAAATAAGAAGCAGCGTGAATGAAAGAAGTTGAGTGAAGAAAGAGTGAGCAAGAAAGCAGAAGAAAGGAAGAGTGAAATACCTAAACCTTGAGCAAAAAAGCAGAGTGGAAGAAAGAAAGAAGAAATTGAACGAAAAAAGAAATGAGTGAAAGAAAAAAGAGCAAGAAAGCAAGAGTGAAAGACCTAAACCTTGAGCAAAAAAGAAGAGTGAAAGAAAGAAAAGAAATGAGTGAAAGAAAAAAGATGAGTGAAGAAAGAGAAAGAAGTGACATTCCATGTCCCAACAGCCAGCCGCTGTGTCCGGGGATCAGGTCATCGGGGCCCCTGCCTTCGACTGCTACCCAATCCACACTGCACCAGTCCCCTACTGCTACCTCTGTGGGTGGTGAACCCACAGGAGGTTGGGCCCACGTCACCTCTTCGGGCTGAGCCCGGCCGGGCCCCATGGGCAAAGGCCCGGCCATCAAGCACTCGCATATGAGCCCCAACCCCGGGCCTGGCTCCAGGGTGGGGCCCCGGCTGCGTCATACTGGGCGACGTCACAGTCCTCGTTTTTTTCTTCATAGGGGTTTTGGTGGAGAAGTCCTGCCTCAAGTGGAGGAGTTTAAGTATCTCGGGATCTTGTTCACGAGTGAGGGAAGGATGGAGCGCGAGATTGACAGGCGGATTGGTGCAGCCTCCGCAGTGATGCGGTCGCTTTACCGGTCCGTCGTGGTGAAGGAGCTGAGCCAAAAGGCGAAGCTCTCAATTTACCGGTCAATCTACGTTCCGACTCTCACCTATGGTCATGAGCTTTGGGTAATGACCGAAAGAACAAGATCGCGGATACAAGCGGCCGAAATGAGTTTCCTTCGCAGGGTGGCTGGGCGCTCCCTTAGAGATAGGGTGAGAAGCACAGTCACTCGGGAGGAGCTCGGAGTAGAGCCGCTGCTCCTCCACATCGAGAGGAATCAGCTGAGGTGGCTCGGGCATCTTTTTCGGTTGCCTCCTGGACGCCTCCCTGGGGAGGTGTTCCAGGCATGTCCCCCCGGGAGGAGGCCCCGGGGAAGACCCAGGACACGCTGGAGGGACTATGTCTCTCGGCTGGCCTGGGAACGCCTCGGTGTTCTTCCCGAGGAGCTGGCCAAAGTGTCTGGGGAAAGGGAAGTTTGGGCTTCCCTGCTTAGACTGCTGCCTCCGTGACCCGGTCCCGGATAAAGCGGAAGAAGACGAGACGAGACGAGAAAGAAGTAAAGATTGAATGAAAAAAGAAGTACTTGGAGAGCGAAAGAAAGATGAGTGAAGAAAGAAAGAGAAAAAGCTTGAATGAAACATGAAAGTAGAGTGAAGACAGAGCAAGAAAACAAATGAAAGAAAAAAGAAAGAAAGAAAGAAGTAAAGAAAGTGCCAGAAAACAAAATAAAGAGCAAGAAAGCGCGTCAGTGGAGGAAAGTATTCTGGACCGCTAACCCTTTAAGAAGGATGTTTGAGTGAAAAACGAATGGGTTTCAGTCAGTCCCTTAAATCTCTTCTGATGATAGTTCAGTAAGAACAGAGAAACTACGGTGTATAAAATGTCGTCTCCTACTTCAGTTGCTGTGGACAATATGAGAGACGCGTCACACCTGATGTACTGCACTGAACAGTAAATCCTCTCACATTAACGCTGGTCTTTTTAAAACATTACTTTTCCAACACGTGCTACTGGGAGGTGTGCTATCAAAACAAAATATTCAAATAATAGTGATAATTTACCTTAATAGCAAATATGTGGTAATAATTCCTTAACAAATGTGTCTTTGGCTCAGGTTTGTTTGTTCTTGCTGAATACTTGGATAATAAACAATTTTAAAACATACCGAGCAGCCTTTTCTGCTTTGAGGCCCACCTATTCATATTGGGAACGAGTCAGGGCCCATTAAAAAGATCCACAATTATTTTGCCTCATCTATTCTATTAGAATGTAATAGTCTGTTGTAATGTGTATTAATGGGATGCAACATCACTCCCTGTTACAAATGGAGCCCAGGAATTAAATAAATGCAATAAAAAGAAGAAGCCAAGCCAAGAAGCCTTTATTTGTCACACGGACACTCAAGCACGCAGTGAAATTTAACCCATGTGAAGCAGTGAACACACACACACACACACACACACACACACACACACACACACACACACACACACATGTACATACCCAGAGCAGTGGGCAGCTATGCTACAGCGCCTGGGGAGCAGTTGAGAGTTAGGTGCCTTACTCAAGGGCACTTCAGCCCAACCTCAGGCCATGGCTGCCCCATGTTAACCTAACCACATGTCTTTGGACTGTGGGGGAAACCAGAGCACCCGGAGGAAACCTACACAGACATGGGGAGAACATGCAAACTCCACACAGAAAGACTCCTGTCAGCCACTGGGCTCAAACCCAGAACCTTCTTGCTGTGCAGCGACAGTGTTAACCACGACACCACCATGCCACCCAAAACCCAACCATTTTTAGTTGTAGGTATTGTATTTAAAACTGTATGGATGTGCCAGAAGCCAAACCATGCATGCGGGTCATTCTCAGTCAAAAGGGATTAATGATCCAAAAGTGGAGTCTGGTCCATTAACACAAGAACTTATTGCCATGTTTGTGTCCAGCAAACAAGCAAGTTATTAAAACCAAGAAGTACACTCAAAAGAAGTGGCTACAGAAACCACTCAATAGGATTAGACCCTTACAAGTTAACAAAGAAGAATTTTTCCTACGAGTTGAAAAATGATCCATTTGTTGAGTTCCCCGACATCTCAAACTACCTGGTGCTGCAGACGTCGCTCTATGCAGACACACAGATGAAAACCTGGAAGAGTATGGAGGAGTACAACTTTTTATATGTGGCTGGGTTAAAGATTTGGAGATCAGGACAGTAGTGACTATCTTGAACTGTGCACTGTGACTTTGCTTGACTTGTAGTGACAAGATAGACGGCGGTAGACAGATCTAAGTGCAGGAAGGGTGTTTATTAGCAGGCATGATATTTACAAAAGCAAAACACAAACGAAAGCAAAGTGGAATCAAAAAGCAGATTATTTAAACAACATTATAAACATGGATAGAAACAAACGTGATAATGCTTTGCAAAGCCTCTATGAAAACAGCTTCTGTATCTGCAAGTACAGACTTTGCTCAAATCAGTATCAGGTGTTTCCCATAACAAATGGGTCCCAAGCGCACGCACAATGCGCTCCATGAGCACACGTGGAGATTTGAGCTGTGCCAGACTCAAGTGCTCAAAGGTGTGACAGTCAATTGTTCACCTACTGTGTGATCACAACTTTTAGCTCATGTGTATATTGCCACAAAAATGCCTCATTTTCATTGATAACCCATCGCAAAGCATCATGAGCTGCAGTGTAACCGTAGCTTAATGAGGCAGATGTGACGTCAGAGGCAATCCAACAATTGTACCATACTATGAGTAAAAATTAGCTTCAGACAGATTGTGTACAAATGGAGGAAATTCAAGACCATTGTTACCCTCCCCAGGAGTGGTCGACCAACAAAGATCACTCCAAGAGCAAGGCGTGTAATAGTCAACAGGGTCACAAAGGACCCCAGGGTAACTTCTAAGCAACTGAAGGCCTCTCTCACATTGGCTAATGTTAATGTTCATGAGTCCACCATCAGGAGAACACTGAACAACAATGGTGTGCATGGCAGGGTTGCAAGGAGAAAGCCACTGCTCTCCAAAAAGAACATTGCTGCTCGTCTGCAGTTTGACAAAGTTCATGTAGAGAAGCCAGAAGGCTATTGGAAAAATGTTTAGTGGACGGATGAGACCAAAATAGAACTTTTTGGCTTAAATGAGAAGCTTTATGTTTGGAGAAAGGAAAACACTGCATTCCAGCATAAGAACCTTATCCCATCTGTGAAACATGGTGGTGGTAGTATCATGGTTTGGGCCCGTTTTGCTGCATCTGGGCCAGGATGGCTTGCCATCATTAATGGAACAATGAATTCTGAATTATACCAAAAATTCTAAAGGAAAATGTCAGGACATCTGTCCATGAACTGAATCTCAAGAGAAGGTGGGTCACGCAGCAAGACAATGACCCTAAGCACACAAGTTGTTCTACCAAAGAATGGTTAAAGAAGAATAAAGTTAATGTTTTGGAATGGCCAAGTCAAAGTCCTGATCTTAATCCAATCGAAATGTTGTGGAAGGACCTGAAGCGAGCAGTTCATGTGAGGAAACCCACCAACATCCCAGAGTTGAAGCTGTTCTGTATGGAGGAATGGGCTAAAATTCCTCCAAACTGGTGTGCAGGACTGATCAACAGTTACCGGAAACGTTTAGCTGCAGTTATTGCTGCACAAGGGGGTCACACCAGATACTGAAAGCAAAGGTTCACATACTTTTGCCACTCACAGATATGTAATATTGGATCATTTTCCTCAATAAATAAATGACCAAGTATAATATTTGTCTCATTTGTTTAACTGGGTTCTCTTGATCTACTTTTAGGACTTGTGTGAGAATCTGATGATGTTTTAGGTCATATTTATGCAGAAATATGCGCATGCACAAAATCATTTCTTTGTCAGCCGAGAAAGAGAGAAGATCCAATGCTAGGTTTAAGCAATAAATAAATAAACTGAAAACTGAAACTAAAGACATGCTGAACACCAGAAAGGCTACCAAAACTTCACTGTATATTCTTCACACATATTTACAAAAGAAAAAAACATACCAACAGAGACTGAAAACTGGAAAAGAGACGCGTCAGAGATATAAAACTTCTGCACTCGCGAGTGACTGTGACAGTTTGTAAACAAACATGTCCATGAGGTTTGCTTCATTAAAAGCAGAAGATTTAAAGAGAAAGACATGCTGAACACTTGAAAGGCTACCAAAACTTCACTGGATATTCTTCATGCATATTTACAAAAGAAAAACATATCAACGGACATCGAAGAACTGGAAAAGAGAGCAATAGTGGAAATATTGTCAAAGTTCTACTTGGAGGTGAGGAAAAGTGACAGGGACTTTGACAAGAGGACTTCACCCGTGGACTTCACTCAGCAAAGCCCTTTTGTTTTGAACAACTGCAATGTAACAATTAACTACGACCAAACGTAACTTTAAGCTTGAACTTTCAACCTGGATATTGCTTGTATATAAGTTAGTTTTTTGGACTTGCACCATTTTTATTGTTAGAACTTTGACTTTGTACATTGGATTGACAGAGCACTGAATTACATTCAATCAGAATCAGCATTCAATATTGGCAAGTTACCCCCCTGTTCTTAACTTTTTGTAAAATCTATAACTGTTCCATCAAATGTATAATAATAATAATAATAATAATAATGGCTTTTTTCATGATATCTCAGATATATTCCATTCAGCTAGCATGATACTGAACAAGTTGAAGATGAGTTCAATATCTCGCTAGCCGAATGGAATATATCTGATATACTACTCAACACCAGCCAATATTATTTAATAATTTTTTTCGCAGTGCAGTTTCCATCAAATTCTGCGCTCTGATTGGCTGGTGAGCGGGGCCGTATCCTACGATACAGACCCCAGTTATGGACCTCTGGCGACTCGCTCATTCACAACAATAACAAACATAGTAGCAAATTTTGTCAACGTTTATCTTTTTTATAAGATTTTTATCAAAAATCTTAAAAATGTTTGCCAGTATTTCTCAGCATAATAGCATTAATTTTACAGCATGGATAATGATAACGAGTCTTCACAGCGAAAGCGAGTTTTACTACCCTGAGGAAGAAGAAATAAAAGAAAACATTTCAGGAGAAAGCTAAAAACCTGTAACTGTTGCTAACGCCGAGCAAAAACATGGCTGAATCCTGAATGACTCAATTTTGTATAAATAGGGGACTACATAGACGGCAAAATGTAGTTTTTTTCCTGCCATGGAAGTGCACTTGTATACCGAGGAGGAAGCAATTTGCATTACAGGCGTGAATGAGGATTCAAAATGGAGGCTCGGCTCGGTTTTCCCATTCGGGCGCTCTCGTTTTCTCTTAGAATTTAGTAAAGAAAAAAATTTATATATTAATACCCAGCTTAAGGTCAGTCTGTATGGTGAAATACCATGACCTCGGCCTTGAATACTGGCCTCGGCCCAGAGGGCCTTGGTCAGTACTTTCAAGACCTCGGTCATGGTATTTCACGATACGGACCTCCCAGCTGGTAAATAACATATTATATATACACACACATATATATATATATATATATATATATATATATATATATATATATATATATACACATATATATATATATACACACACATTTTATATATATATATATATATATATATATATATATATATATATATATATATATACACACACACACAATATATATATACACACAGACACACACACGTCACTCAGATCCACGATGTATTTTGTATGAAAAATGAGAGTTTTTCAACATGAGAAGATAAACTTCATATCTTCAAGCCAACGTGTGATTTTCTTATTATATAGACACATTCACAAACAAAAAGTACCCAAATTTATCAAAACAAATCCCCAATTTCCTCACGAGTAACATACAGTTAGGTCCATAAATATTTGGACAGAGACATTTTTCTAATTTTGGTTCTGTACATTACCACAATGAATTTTGAACAAAACAATTCAGATGCAGCTGAAGTTCAGACTTTCAGCTTTAATTCAGTGGGTTGAACAAAATGATTGCATAAAAATGTGAGGAACTAAAGCATTTTTTTAAACACAATCCCTTCATTTCAGGGGCTCAAAAGTAATTGGACAAATTAAATAATTGTAAATAAAATGTTAATTTCTAATACTTGGTTGAAAACCCTTTGTTGGCAATGACTGCCTGAAGTCTTGAACTCAGACATCACCAGACGCTGTGTTTCCTCCTTTTTAATGCTCTGCCAGGCCTTTACTGCAGCGGTTTTCAGTTGCTGTTTGTTTGTGGGCCTTTCTGTCTGAAGTTTAGTCTTTAACAAGTGAAATGCATGCTCAATTGGGTTGAGATCAGGTGACTGACTTGGCCATTCAAGAATATTCCACTTCTTTGCTTTAATAAACTCCTGGGTTGCTTTGGCTTTATGTTTTGGGTCATTGTCCATCTGTATTATGAAACGCCGACCAATCAGTTTGGCTGCATTTGGCTGGATTTGAGCACACAGTATGTCTCTGAATACCTCAGAATTCATCTGGCTGCTTCTGTCCTGTGTCACATCATCAATAAACACTAGTGACCCAGTGCCACTGGCAGCCATGCATGCCCAAGCCATCACACTGCCTCCGCCGTGTTTTACAGATGATGTGGTATGCTTTGGATCATGAGCTGTACCACGCCTTCACCATACTTTTTTCTTTCCATCATTCTGGTAGAGGTTGATCTTGGTTTCATCTGTCCAAAGAATGTTCTTCCAGAACTGTGCTGGCTTTTTTAGATGTTTTTTAGCAAAGTCCAATCTAGCCTTTTTATTCTTGAGGCTTATGAGTGGCTTGCACCGTGCAGTGAACCCTTTGTATTTACTTTCATGCAGTCTTCTCTTTATGGTAGATTTGGGTATTGATGCGCCTACCTCCTGGAGAGTGTTGTTCACTTGGTTGGCTGTTGTGAAGGGGTTTCTCTTCACCATGGAAATTATTCCGCGATCATCCACTACTGTTGTCTTCTGTGGGCGTCCAGGTCTTTTTGCATTGATGAGTTCACCAGTGCTTGCTTTCTTGCTCAGGATGTACCAAACTGTAGATTTTGCCACTCCTAATATTGTAGCAATTTCTCAGATGGGTTTTTTCTTCTTTTTGCAGCTTAAGGATGGCTTGTTTCACCTGCATGGAGAGCTCCTTTGACCACATGTTTTCTTCACAGCAAAATCTTCCAAATGCAAGCACCACACCTCAAATCAACTCCAGGCCTTTTATCTGCTTAATTGAGAATGACATAACGAAGGAAGTGCCCACACCAGCCCATGTAATAGCCTTGGAGTCAACTGTCCAATTACTTTTGGTCCCTTTAAAAACAGGGTGGCACATGTTAAGGAGCTGAAACTCCTAAACCCTTCATCCAATTTTAATGTGGATACCCTCAAATGAAAGCTGAAAGTCTGGACTTTATGTCCATGTCCATTATATAACTATAACTTGAATATGTTTCAGTAAACAGGTAAAAAAACAAAATTTGTGTCAGTGTCCAAATATATATGGACCTAACTGTATGTCACAGTTTTGAATTTCAATGTCCCGGATGTAGCTCATGCAAAAATAAATAAATAAATAAATAAATACGAGTGGTGTATTTTAAAACGCAGTAAAACACTCATGTCTATATAATAAACAGATGTATGCAGTAAAATTAACCAATTTCAGTTTGTTTCTCAGAGCACTATTAACTGAACATGTGAAAAGCCCCGCCTCATCCGCTCCGAATCAAGTGTTCATATATCACCTCAGTTAACCTAATGACTCTTTTCCTCCTTTTTTTCCTCCACACTAGTCCAATTTTTCTACAGATTACAATGCATACAATAGAAATAACTGGCGATACATCATTCAGTTTGACAGAGGTGCATTACAAATAAACACAAACTCCTTTTAATGCTTGTAATTGGCGGAAAACTGGTCTGCTTTCAATGTCTGAAAGCATTGTTGTACTGCTTCCCGCATATTTGGCTACTGCTGTTTCGTTATCATCAACAGCCTCTCGAGGAGACTCAGACTGAGAAAAACACTTCCTCTGCTTCCTGTCCCATTCAGTTAGGTCCCTCTAATTGTACTGGTTTAATGTTCCTGTTGAAAGTCGGGGCAGCTCGGGAGCTTTTTGACTTCCCTTGGCTTACGAGTAGAGTGAACGATCGCTTGTGTGGGCTCTGCTGATGAAGCACATCCCCATGTGGGCAGAACAGAGACTACTGGAGCTAAACTCAGAGTGATGCGTGGTTACAGCATGCCTGTGCAGTAAATTTATTTACAGCTCTACCGCTGCATGTTGTAGGCTCTACTAAAGAGGATCCATCATCCTTCATATACTTTGTCCACTCACAATAACTAACTCCTTATATTATTTGTAATATTAACCTTTAATAATCAAATATGTTAATAATCAAACCGAAGTTCCCAAGCTAGGGGTCGCGACCTCATGTGGAAGTTTCTAGTTTTACAGTTGGAACAAAAAATTGAAAGAGAAACACACACACACGCACACAATTCCTCCTTTGTTTCAGTTGTTTATTTTACAAATTAATATTCGAAATATCAAAGACGTTTTTTGTCTGCTAATACTTTGAAATGTTCATATTCAGTAAGCCACATTTATATTAATAAGGAACATGATAGTTTAGTCTTTTCACTATAAAAGAGTTCAGCAATAAAAATTTGCGTTTCAAATGGCACTACTGTCGATTGTCTTTGAGTACCAACAGTACCTGGTTTTTTGTTCAAGTTAAAACTTCTCAAATAACCATCAAACCTACTGAAAGGTCCGTTTTGTATACCAGTCTTCTGAATTCTCTAGAACAGTACACTGCAACCCCGCTATAACAAACTCCTTGGGGGACGTCCACTTATACCCTGTCCACACTAGGGATTTTGTACCGATACGATACTACTTTTGTACCGCAACACCTGTCCACACTAGCAACTATACCGGTACTGTAGCGGTATAACTGTATTGGTACGAAACCCACAAATGTATGGGTTTCATACCGGTACAGTATCGGTACTGTAGCACTTCGCTGTAGTGTGGACAGATGAAGCGGTTCTGTATCGATACAAATATAATGCGCATGCGCAATGAACCATTCCTACTTCTTCCAGGTTATTCATACAATACAATACGCACGTGCTTTCCAGCTGTAAATAAAACGTCAAAATGGCTCAAAACGACCGTGGAGCTACACTATTTTACTGAATAAAATAGTGAAGAACGGAGATTCATTTTCTTTGTTTCTTTCTCAACTGCCTCGCGCGTTTTATACGATTCGACTGAATAAATGACCACCAGAAATACAGACTGTACATTGACAACAAAAAGCACACACACGTTGTTTCATCCGCCATATTCTAGGAAGGAAGTTACTCGGTAACCACGGAAACATTTCGCGTACGCGCATTTCAACTACCGTGAAAGAAAACCGCAAACATTTCTCACTAGTGTGGACAGATGCACTAAACTGTACCGGTATACTTTGTATCGATACAGTTATACCACTATCGTACCGGTATATATGTGAACACAGCTATAGTCTGTTATACTGAAAAGTGAGGAATACTGAAATGGGCCCACTTGTCATAACAAACAAACACTCATGTATATGAGAAATTTTAGGTACATTCTCCTCATCATTAATCAGGCTTGTAGCACTCGAGTCCACGACTCGGACTCGAGTCCGACTTGAGCCCTAATTTTAAGGACTTGTGACTTGACTTGGACTTGAGCACTGATGACTTGGACTCATGCATTAACTGCATTCGGACTTGTAAATTGGAGACGAGAACTCAGATTTTTTCTTGATTTTTGTAACCTGCCATAATAATTTAGCATAAGATATTTATATCTACATTAAATTTTTATACTCAGTTTGTGCAAGAGAATGCACATTCACCTGTTCATACGTCATGTTCAGGAACAAACTAACGTTAATGGCGCTAAAATGCCCGGAGAGAACACCCCTAGGATTGTCCGCTTTGCTTATACAGACTTCTCGTGCAGTGGGAAAAAATGCACTGCTATGTATTCCATATGTAGAAGAACAATCGAGGAGACGACGGGGACAACCTCGAACTTCAATCATCTGGCAAGACTCCACCCAGAGAAGGAAGTGACATGCTATGTTGATTGCTCTGTTGATAGCAGGGCTTGCTGAGTGATGAACTAGCGAATGTTAACCCTCTCCCATGTTATTTGCCCTGGTGATAGTGGGCGGGGCTTGCTGAGCGATGAACAAGCTTTTTATCTGTAGCCTATTACAGGAGAACTGAAGGCAAATTTTTTATTTCAAAATTCTCTCATTTTATTAAATATCGGAATGCATTTTTGATAGCCATTTTGTCACTGCAATAGCAAGTTATGAGTGTTTGAAATATGCTATGTAATATATCAGTCCGTATGTCAAAGCAATGGCCGTAAACGAGATTCGTTGAGACCTGTGCGAGACATCGTAGGATGGAAGTAAAACGTACAGCAGAAATCAAAGTCACCAACATCTGCCAACGTTGTCAAAAGACGCGCGCACCCTCTTTTGAATGCTGATGTAATCAAGCCGGAAGTGTTATTTGTTTTGATAGCAATCAAGAAAGTTTGAAAAAAGCAGGCAGCAATCATCATTTAAACTTGTTTTTGTGCAATATTTCATTTGGAAAAAACAGTTTTCAAAATGGTGGCACTGACACCTGGCTGACGCCTCACGTTTCGAAGTCTCGCACAAGTCTCGTGAAGATCGCGCGGATAAGCGACGCCTGCCGTGGACCAAATGAACTAAACTCAACATGGCTAAAAACCTAAATAGGCCGATAAGTATAATATTTAATTACAATTAGTTGCCAATACGAGTCATGATATAAGGTTACTAAAACCAAAAACGTAATTGAATAACACGTTAATTAAGAAATAAAGCAAGTTTAAAAATGACTTCAGTTCTCCTTTAACTAAAATGGGGCAGTCAAGCAGTAGCGTTAGTCCAATACAGTAGCAGAGACGGTTTCACATAAAGGCAGCAGCAGCCACAATCAAATGGTCTTGCTCTTGGACTCGACTCGAATCAGTAGTGGACTCGAAATTTTCTTTAATGACTTGGACTTGAACACTAGGGACTCGAGACTGGACTCGGACTCGAGGTTTAGTGACTCAACTACAACACTGTCAGTAATTTCTTCTTCTGAGTCACTATTGCAGTTCATCAACCGAGTTAAAGGATTGCGAACAGAGCCTCTGACAACTTCATGTGTTCTGGAAGTGATGGAGGCTACCAATGTATTGTTGTCAATGTCCACGCACTGACTCGCTCATCTCATCTCATCTCTAGCCGCTTTATCCTTCTACAGGGTCGCAGGCAAGCTGGAGCCTATCCCAGCTGACTACGGGCGAGAGGCGGGGTACACCCTGGACAAGTCGCCAGGTCATCACAGGGCTGACACATAGACACAGACAACCATTCACACTCACATTCACACCTACGGTCAATTTAGAGTCACCATTTAACCTAACCTGCATGTCTTTGGACTGTGGGGGAAACCAGAGCACCCGGAGGAAACCCACGCGGACACGGGGAGAACATGCAAACTCCGCACAGAAAGGCCCTTGCCGGCCACGGGGCTCGAACCCAGACCTTCTTGCTGTGAGGCGACAGCGCTAACCACTAAAAAAGTTCTATTTTGGTCTCATCCGTCCACAAAACATTTTTCCAATAGCCTTCTGGCTTGTCCACGTGATCTTTGGCAAACTGCAGATGAGCAGCAATGTTCTTTTTGGAGAGCAGTTGCTTTCTCCTTGCAACCCTGCCATGCACACCATTGTTGTTAGTGTTCTCCCGATGGTGGACTCATGAACATTAACATTAGCCAATGTGAGAGAGGCCTTCAGTTGCTTAGAAGTTACCCTGGGGTCCTTTGTGACCTCGCCGACTATTACACGCCTTGCTCTTGGAGTGATCTTTGTTGGTCGACCACTCCTGGGGAGGGTAACAATGGTCTTTAATTTCCTCCATTTGTACACAATCTGTCTGACTGTGGATTGGTGGAGTCCAAACTCTTTAGAGATGGTTTTGTAACCTTTTCTAGCCTGATAAGCATCAGCAACGCTTTTTCTGAGGTCCTCAGAAATCTCCTTTGTTCATGCCATGATACACTTCCACAAACATGTTGTGAAGATCAGACTTTGATAGATCCCTGTTCTTTAAATAAAACAGGGTGCCCACTCACACCTGATTGTCATCCCATTGATTGAAAACATCTGACTCTAATTTCACCTTCAAATTAACTGCTAATCCTAGAGGTTCACATACTTTTGCCACTCACAGATATGTAATATTGGATCATTTTCCTCAATAAATAAATGACCGAGTATAATATTTTTGTCTCCTTTGTTTAACTGGGTTCTCTTTATCTACTTTTAGGACTTGTGTGAAAATCTGATGATGTTTTAGGTCATATTTATGCAGAAATATAGAAAATTCAAAAGGGTTCACAAACTTTCAAGCACCACTGTACTTGGCTTGTTAAATGCGAAAGTTCGTAGTTAGAGTTCGTTATTGTGGGGTTGTCGTGTAAATATTTTTGAAGGTGAGGCCAGAGTTTTCAATTTGAGATGCAGCCCATAACAACAATCACAAAGACAGTGTAAAGTTTTAAGAGACAGAGCTCATCATTATGTTTTCGTGTCACTGTGTGTGAAATTGCTAGAGATTTTACAGTTAGACTTGGAAACCTGATGGACAGGAAACCTGATGGACATGTTTTTGCTATGATGCATCATCTCATGAATGTTGCTTTAAATTCTTCCAGACATACATAATATATGCAGTGAAAGTATCAATAATGCCACTCGTGGTTTTGCTATTCCTGTCTGTACCTGCAAAATCACAAGTCAAGTATAAACCAGATCATCCATTTGTTCACGTTTATGACTCTGTAATAAATGTTTAAATTAAATTTTTTTCTGTTTTATTCACTGTACATGCTCACTACATAGGTTCTAAAACACAGTTATGCTATACCCTCGGTAACGTACTCGGTGACTGAAGGATGTTCAATATACAGCTTCTACTACTTACACATCACCTGCAGTAAACATCTTATTTATTTAATGTTTAATTACAATTTGTTGTGAAACATTCCATAAATGGTTATTTGCCAGAGATGGGACCAAGTCACACATGTGCAAGTCTCAAGTAAGTCTCAAGTCTTAACCTTCAAGTCCCAAGTAAGTCCCAAGTCTTTTTTGTCTTGGGCAAGTCAAGTCAAGTCAAGTCACAGGCTATGTCAAGTCAAGTCAAGTCCTATAATAAGTCAAGTCCAAGTCAAGTCACCTTACGCGTATTGGCGTAATTTTAGCAGCAGAACATGAATTTAATACATTGAAAAGGCAATACATAAGTAAATGTCAGTAAACATCCCTGGCACATGTGCCCAACCTGTTAAATATTTGCATTTTAAATACTCATGTTCTGTAAAATACATCATGGAATAAAACAAAACAGTAATAATGTCACAAAGTTATTTATTGATGGCAAAATTGATTGCAAGATTGAAAGCCAACTAAGTTTCTCACATTGTCATCAGCCAACAAGAAAAATAAACAGAGAATTGGCATTCTGTTATGTGCGTAGTTAAAAGAGGGTAGGACGACACCTTGGGTTAACAGGGGCATGAGCTCCTTCAATCTCTAATCACGTCAGATGAGATGATTATTATTAATAAGATACACGTGGAGAAACCTGAAGTGACTTCGATGTATGTTTGCGCCAGTAAAAAAAAAACCCAAAGGATAGAGAAATGTGTCAGACATAATTTAGGTCTCAAAAAGAAGACCTGTTCGCCCGTGCAAAAGTGACATCATCTTACCCCATATGACAAGCTACAGAGGTGTGTGCAAAAGCGCTCTCTCCCTCTCCGAGGCTGCCTCAGCCTGTGCGGAGCGTGGACATATGACTTTGGCGCGGGAGTCTTGGTTCCCGCTATAATGATTGTTACGAAAATAAATGTTAAATGAAATATGCATCCCGCGCATTCCTTTCCACAGGAACTTTGCTCACAACGTTTCGGTCGTGGCTAACGCGCTGTCCTCCTTACCACAAGTGCAACGTTTCGGGAACAATACGTAAAGGACAGTGCGCGGGATTCATCTTTCCTTGAACAATTACCCAGAGACTTTTTAAATTACCTCACTGGGAAATATCCAATGCACCTGTTCAGTTACAGAGTTGTGCTCTCTAAATTGTAGTCATTCAAACCATTGTTTTGGCGGCCTGGTAGCCTGATATACTAAATGTAAATTCATGGTTTGGATGACTGCACAATTTATTTTCGTAACACTCTGTTACAGCGGGAACCAAGACTCCCGCACACAGTCAGCCTATTTTGCAGAGTTTAGTATTGCTGCTAGCCTGTATTCAAACAGCGAGTGGCATGCCGGTGAATCCAAATTGTGGCGCTTTTTTCAATAGTGCATGATAGGCAGTGGGACGGAGTTTTCTTTTCTTTTTTGATCGGGTAGTGTGACGAAAAAAATGTGCAGGTTGCTGCACTGCTATTTCAAACGGCTATGATAAACTCCCCTGCCTCTATGCTCTATGGACAGTCTGGCTAATGTACACGAACACACTTACACGAATTTGTACTGCTCATGAACGTGTACATGTTCACAAGCTGACCATTAGCTTAACCCTGAAACAGAACAACAGGGTAGGAAGCTGCTTATGTTATTCAGCATCATGACTGCAAAGTGCACAATCAACTTACTACTACTGATATACAATATCATTAAACTTGACGTAACTACATTGCTTACCAGCATTCACATAAGAATTTCACAATAATAAGCTGAATCCCTAGCTACATCTGCAACGGCTAAAATCCTCCTACCGCTCACTCTCGTGGCTAACATTGGCTAATGAGGAGTTTAGCTGCTATCACCAAATAACAACACATTAATAAACTTACTGGGCAGAATGGATCTTCAAATGCCAGACGAAATTGGAGGTCGTGGTCTGGCTGTCAGAAATCGTCACGTTGCAAATCTTGCACTGCGCCGTTCGTCGTTTACCTTCTAGGCAGTAGCCCTTGAAGCCGAAAGTGACTACTCTTGGGATGGCTGACATGATGATATGATGTGAAATCTGTGAACACATCGTGGCATGGGGAGTGGTATATAGCCCACGCAGAGAGCGTGCCTGATGGACAGGGCGGTGACAACGCAACGGCAGTGCAATCAAAATTACTGAAGTATGTGCATATTACATTTTATTTTCACAATAAAAACACGATGGAAATAACACTCAAGTCACTCAAGTCATCGTGTGTCAAGTCAAGTCAAGTCCCGAGTCTTAAACTTTCAAGTCCGAGTCAAGTCTCAAGTATTTTCATGTTTTGTCAAGTCAAGTCACAAGTCATGAAAACAGTGACTCGAATCGACTCGAGTCCAAGTCCCCAAGTCTCAAGTCCCCACCTCTGCTATTTGCATTAATGTATTTTATTAATGCTCATTTTTATATATCAATCCACAAAAGGATAATTTAGCCCAAATGTTTAGGAAATGTATTTCACTAGAGTTAGACAACCAAAAGTATTGGATCTTTGTTGAGAAATTTGAATGTGGATTTTTTTTTTTTGCCTTTGAATATTAGAACGTACATGTTGAGTACAATTCAAATGATCAAATTCATTCCGATAGCTCTACTACACTATATATTACAACCAAAACATACACAAGGCTTGTTTGTCTTGGTGTTACCATATTAACAAACGACTTCCTCCAGGCTATGGCGCTCATTTTTCATAGAAGCCATGGGGAAGCCACAGCCTCATGGTTAAAGAAGCAGCTTTGGAACCAAAAGGTTGCTGGTTTAATTCCCTGGACCAGCAAGAATGGTTGAAGTGCCCTTGAGCAAGGCACCTAACTCCTGACTGCTCCCCAGGCTGCTCTGGATATGTTGTACGTTGCTCTGGATAAAAGCATCTGCTAAATGCCTGTAATGTAATATAATGTGACAGGATATGTGGTGTGTGAAGAATAACTAGTTTATGGGTCAACTTCTGACATACAAAACTGTAAAAGTGTTTTGGTTGAACAGGAAAAGGTACCCTTGCATTCAAAAAACAAGGGAATATACTTTTTTTTAACCTTAAATCCATCCCTCAGTTTTGTTTTTGCACTTGATGAAGTCATCTCACTACTTATCTCAAGGATTATTTGAATAAAGTTAAACTGACATTTTATCTAAACTACAAATACATTTTTACCCCTTATTTAATTCAACATCAGCCTATTATAAAATTGATCACCAACTACAGTCCCAAACACCAATAATAACCAACATGTACGCTAAATATTGTATAAACACACACATGCTGATACATGACTATATTTTCCAGCAATTCCATACCGATTTGCTTGCCTGAGCCGAGATCGTAGTGTGTAAACACGCACCTGGATTTTAGGAACAATGCCAGACCTCATTCTGCACAGGCTACGACATTGGCTTCGTAGACACAGAGTGCGTGTGCTTGACTGGCCTGCTGCCAGTTCAGATCTGTCTCCTATTGAGAATGTATGGTGTACCATTAAAAGGAGAATCAGACAACAGTGACCAAGGACTGTTGAGCAGCTGAAGTCCTGTATCAAGCAAGAATGGACAAAAAAAATTCCAACTGCAAAACTGCAACAATTAGTGTCCTCAGTTCTCATATGATTAAAAATTGTTATTAAAAGCAAAGGTGATGGGATACAATGGTGGTAATGCCTCTGTCCCAACTTTGAGTGTGTTGCAGGCATCAAATTCTAACTTAATTATATTTTGTGAATATCAATATATTTTGTGTAAACAAAGTTGGTCAGTAAAACTATTGAAAATCTTATCTTTGTACTTTGTCAAATAAACAGAGGTTCATGTGAATTAACAAATCACAGATTTTTGTTTTTATTGCATTTTGGAAAATATCCCAACTTTTCTGAAACTGGGGTTGTTATAATAATAATAATAATAATAATAATAAGTTAAATTTATATAGCACCTTTCTCATACCCAAGGTCGCTTTACAATTATAAGGGGGGGGGGGGGGGGGGGAGTCCATCAAAAGAAGGTCAGGATGTCATTCCAGTGGTGTAGCAGCCACAGTCCCACCAAAACAAGTCCCATACCGCCTGCACAGCTGCCGCGCCACCGCCAGGCAACACTGCCCGGAACACCGTGCCATGGATCCACAAAGCGAACACAGAAGCACTGGTATGTCCCAAACTACCTGCACAGCCGCAACGATGCCACCAAGCAACATCGCTCAGAACACCACGCCAAGCATAAGCACCGTCGCACAGAGTGCTGGACAACCCTGATGTTAAAAAGAGCAATGAGCTCACTGCAGTCCATAGCGAGGAGCACAGGCATCACCGATGGCGGACCAAGGCCTGGAGGGAACCAACACCCAAAACTGGGTCTGCAGCTACACCACAACAGGCGGACAAAACACTCAAACAAAAACAAAAAACAAAACATCAAACTACACAAACATAAAAAAGAAAAGCAAAAGGGAAAGTAAAATAAAACAACAAGCTCCAGTGAGAAGCGGCAGCCAGAATGCACACAATGTACTCTCAACTGGAAACGGAAAAAATGTTGGTACTTCATATAATAATAATAATAATAAGAAGAAGAATAATAATAATAATCCATCCATTATCTGTAGCCGATTATCCTGTTCTACAGGGTCGCAGGCAAGCTGGAGCCTATCCCAGCTAACTACGGGCGAAAGGCGGGGTACACCCTGGACAAGTCACCAGGTCATCACAGGGCTGACAAATAGACACAGACAACCATTCACACTCACATTCACACCTACGGTCAATTTAGAGTCACCAGTTAACCTAACCTGCATGTCTTTGGACTGTGGGGGAAACCGGAGCACCCGGAGGAAACCCACGCGGACACGGGGAGAACATGCAAACTCCACACAGAAAGGCCTTCGCCGGCCACGGGGCTTGCTTTGAAATCTATAAAATAAAATTACAATTCCACCTTACCTTTGAATCATTTTAGACCAAACTTTGTAGCATTTTTAGGGCTTTTAGGAACAGCATTTTCGTTCGCAAATTTCTAATTCTCCCTCACTTATGGTGATAAAGCAATTGTCCATCGTTTTCCTGAGTCACTCAAGGTGATTATTGAGAAGTAGTCTGAATTTCTCAACCAATCAGCGCGCACAATTTCCTATAGTCACCTGCGTATTAATACTAAAACAATAGAATGTCAATATTGTGATATAGTATGCAACAATATACTTTTGTGAGATAAACACAAGTTATTGTGATACATTATTATAATGTGTTTTATTAGAAATATGTTTCATTTTTAGCATTTTTTAAAGTTTTTTTTTTAAATGGAGGGGTTTTTCTTAAGCAAACCTATATATTGTGATTTATTCTATCCACATTCACTGGATATGAGCAATCACGTGCTCTGATTGGCTACTCAACTACTAGGTTATCAGCTCATATACCGTGAGTAGAGAAAATCAAAATGGCGGCGCGTGCTGCTGAACCAACCGAGGACGAAATAAAAACTACTCGAAAACAAAAACCTAAAAAATTTTTTAAAAAAGCAACAAAATATGGAATAAAAGTATTTGCTGGTCAGAATGTCCATCCATTATCCGTAACTGCTTATCCTGTGCAGGGTCGTGGGCAAGCTGGAGCCTATTCCAGCTGACTCTGAGTGAGGCGGGGTACATCCTGGACAAGTCGCCAGATCATCGCAGGGCTGACACAGAGACAAACAACCATTCACACTCGCATTCACACCTACAGTCAATTTGGAACCACCAATTAGCCTAACCTACATGTCTTTGGACTGTGGGGGAAACCGGAGCACCCGGAGGAAACCCACGCAGACACGGGAAGACCATGCAAACTCCACACAGAAAGGCCCCTGTTGGCCACTGGGCTCGAACCCAGAACCTTCTTGCTGTGAAGCGACAGTGCTAACCGCTACTCCACTGTCTGTTTCTCAAACTCCAGTGAATGTGGATAGAAAAGTTATTCCACTTAATCTCGTCGTAGATGGCTTATAGCTAACTCCACGCTCCATGACTCATCGATTATCAGCTCATGCACGACACGATTTCGAGGAATAACCGTTTTATATATCATGTACTGGAATAATCTTTTTGTCATATCACCTACTCCTAGTACTGACCCACTTCAAGCATCAAGGGCATGATTAATCTACTGTAAAGGCCTATCTAATATATCAAGACAAAAATATAAGGATGTTTGAACTGATATTTAAGTCAATATGCAACTCAGGAATCCAGTTTTCATTATCTGAAATCAAATCATCTAAGCTGAAAAGATCAGTACAGACAACTAACAAGAGTGCTCTGAGAGCACAATAACCCCCCCTGACAACTATGCCATAACTCTGGTAAAATACGACTGAATTGAACGAAATTGCAATCTGCGCATTACCGATATATAACAAAGAATCCTGTCAAGTTTATGAAATTCCTCCAAAAATTCTGAGAGGAGTTGATTTCAGAAGGTGAGCACCCTTCCTGGGACGGATGGACACCGCCACGACATTACGGCACCGTCAGGCCTTTCGGCCAGCGGGGGATAAAAACTTTTTGCCAAATTACATGAAATTCCTCCAAAAATTGTGAGGGAAGTTGATTTCAGAAAGCAAGCACACTTTGATGAAATTGCCAAAGTACAAGTTTGTTAATATTCAAGGGCAGAACTCTGGTAAAATTTGCCCAAATTAAACGAAATTTCAATATGCGTAAACTATCATATAACAAAGCCTTTTGCCAAGTTTGGTGAAATTCCTCCACAAATTGTGAGAGGAGTTGATTTCAGAAGAACGTACACCCTCATGCATTTGTCAAAGTACAAGTTATTTAATCAAGGGTCAAAACTCTGGGAAAATTTTCACAAACAAAATTAAATCGCAATATGCGTATTACCGTCATATAACAAGGCCTTTTGCCAAGCTTCGAGAAATTCGTCCAAAAATTGTGAGAGGAGTTGATGTCAGAAGGCGAGCACACCTTCAGGAAATTGGCAAATTATAATTTTGTTAATCAAGGGCTGTAACTCTGGTAAAATGTGACCGAATTTAACGAAATTACAATATGCATATTATGGACAGATAACAAAGAATCCTGCCAAGTTTTGTGAAATTCCTCCACAAATTGTGAGAGGAGTTGATGTCAGAAGGTGAGCACACCTTCAGGAAATTGGCAAATTATAATTTTGTTAATCAAGGGCTGTAACTCTGGTAAAATGTGACCGAATTTAACGAAATTACAATATGCATATTACGGACAGATAACAAAGAATCCTGCCAAGTTTTGTGAAATTCCTCCACAAATTGTGAGAGGAGTTGATGTCAGAAGGCGAGCACACCTTCAGGAAATTGGCAAATTATAATTTTGTTAATCAAGGGCTGTAACTCTGGTAAAATGTGACCGAATTTAACGAAATTACAATATGCATATTACGGACAGATAACAAAGAATCCTGCCAAGTTTTGTGAAATTCCTCCACAAATTGAGAGAGGAGTTGATTTCAGAAGGTGAGCACCCTTCCTGGGATGGACGGACGGACGGAAATCGCCACGGCATAATCCCCCTTCGGGCCTTTCGGCCAGCGGGGGATAAAAACTGCTCTTTTAATATCCTGCAAGGGAAAATGCAAACACATTATGAGAGTAACTAAAATAAGGCTTGTTACAAAAGTGATTAATGGGGCAAAAAGTGTGGGCTGGTTTGAGACCTCCAAATAGCAGTACCATAGTGCAAGAGCATCCTCTGAAACTGGTGTGTGCTGGAAAGATATTAATGTATAGTGCTTGTTTTGTGCTATTTTGGTCATATCCAACTTTAAGGCAAGGCTTAAGAAAACACTGCCTTATGGAGCAAGACCTGGATCGCTACCAAAGGTACAGTTAGCTGAGCTACATACAAAAGAATGTTATGTGATCTAAGTAATTGCCCCCAGTAGAATGCCTTTAAAAGTGTGGCATTCAATAAATCACAGGATGGAGGGAAACTCTAATAAGCCGTTTAGAATAATGAACAGGAACTGAGCCATTCATGCAGCTGCACTCTCACTTTCATCATCTGCAAGGTTCCAAAGGAAACCTGGGATTATTCTGTCTATTGCTTTTCAACGTGCCTGAAGTTACTGTAAAGGTGGAATTTCATTTCACACAGGAACAAAGAGCAGTGGGGGGTTCGAGAGCTTTGGGGACGAAAACGATGACTGTAGGCTCGACCCAAGAGCAAAACAATAGATTTACACATAGCAGCTATGGCAT
This sequence comes from Neoarius graeffei, assembly GCF_027579695.1. NCBI lineage: Eukaryota > Metazoa > Chordata > Actinopteri > Siluriformes > Ariidae > Neoarius > Neoarius graeffei. The sequence continues at coordinate 12,789,478 of NC_083591.1, read as the reverse complement.
GCTTGAAATAACAATCTGATTTTGGCCTTTGTAAGACGTCTCTGTGTTGTTGAATGGGGTCGAAAGCATTCCAGGTTTCCTGCAACACCAAACAATACATCAGCCTTAGGATAGCTTTTGGTTCTTTGATGTGGCTGAGCAGTTTGTTGTTATTCTATTGAATAGCAGTCTTGAGTTGTGAAAAAAAAATGGAGGATGTGTTTCACCACTGAGGAACGTAAAATGTGATTTTTTGCTCCACTGGCTGCCAGCATTAAAGGAAAATCCACACAGAACTCCTTGCACATTGATCTTTATATTATAATTTGTGATCTTCAATCGCCTTGATCATGAAATGCGTTTACTTTAGTTTCACGCGTTTCCACTTTGCTTTATGATTTTCTGTATTACCCACAATGTCATCTGACTACATTCTAATAATGGCACCAGTGGGAATTACTCCTTGCTTCAGCTGTAACGAAAGCGACCAGTGCAGCAGCGCTTTAGTCCTTTAGTCTGTCTAGCTCTCTTGCCTTCTCATCTGTAAACACTGCTCAAACAAGTCAGTTTCTAAAGCTTTTAACGCCAATATACTGGTCATGTCGTAGATCGCCAGCAAGGTGAGCTGATTCTGTGCCGTAACTCAGCATCGCACTGCATTCTGGAACTTTAATATTTGTTTTCTTCATCACATCTATGGTACATCTCAGTAATAAGGCATTGAACTTAAATGGAAAATGGTGAGTGAAAAACAAAGCTAGCTTTTTTTTTTTAGGAGCTAACAGCAAAACTTGCCTGAGATATGCTAACTTCTCATGAGAATAACAAAAAAAAATACAACAAGTTGCGACAGAATTTAAAATGTATTCGTATTTGTATTTCAAAAGTAGTAGGTTCGTTTTAAGTTATTTTTGCCTTGTTACTTTCTTCAATATAGTGGAGTGAAAAAAAAATTCAGGTGATTACAGGCTAAGGCCACACCAATTTAATTAGTTGGTTCTTGGAATTGCCGCTTGAAAAAAATGCAAAATGAAAGAAGAAAAAAAAATCGAAATCAATGGGGGCGTCGTGGCTCAGGTGGATAAGGCGCCATACCATAAATCCGGGGACCCGGGTTCGATTCCGGCCTGAGGTCATTTCCCGATCCCTCCCCGTCTCTCTCTCCCGCTCATTTCCTGTCTCTACACTGTCCTATCCAATAAAGGTGAAAAAAGCCCCAAAAAAATCTTTAAAAAAAAAAATCGAAATCAAACTCCCGCCAACAGAAAAGGTCACGTGACGTTGAAAACCAATCAAATCGCCCCTTTCACTTTAGATAAAACTTGTGGAAGAAACATGCCTGTGGAGGGGAGTCCTGCAAAGCCTGTGTTTGTGATTGTTAGGATATTCAACGAACAGAAGTGTAAAATCTTTGACAGGTGTGTTGAAATTCTGTTTACTGGTTTGCCTGTATTGTTTGGTCTATTTCCACCGCTAATTTTACCATCAGAGCATTTATTTATTTTATTTTTATTTCGCCCGCTCGCTTCATATTTTCCTGAAAAAATCTGAGAACCAACTAATTAAATTGGTGTGGCCTAATCTGGTGTTTTGTGATTTTAGAGGTAACACTACAGTCATGCACCGCAAGCTGGCCATGTGTCTGCCTCTTGACCAGGAGAGCGGTTGGGTCGTACCAAAGACCACCATAAAAATGGTACCTAATGCCATCAGGCAAGGCACGCTGCAATACAGATGCGAGTCAGGAGTCAAACTCTTGCACTTACCAGAGGACCAGCCACCCCATCCCCCACTGTAACCCTTGCAATGTAATAGGCGACAGACCGAGGGCTATAGAGAGCGTGCACGTGACGTCACAAGGTCACGTGATATTTGTTTATCCGCCATTTTGAACGGCAAGGTCGCGCATAGAACTTAGACGAACCCGTTCTAATTATCAAGTGTGTGGGAGTAGATCTTTCGAGAATGGTTATATCTCGTTCAGCATTTGGTTGTACCAATAGACAGGGCCAAAAGGAGGGCCTGTCATTTTATAGATTCCCCGCAGACGAGGAGAGACGCGCAAAATGGGTGTCCGCTGTGCGAAGAGAAAACTGGAACCCCAGTTCTACCAGCCGAATTTGTAGACAACACTTCATATCAGGTAGGTGTAATCTTCTAATTCAATACTCCTAGTACATCTGTTAAGTTGATTTTCGGATTGAATGATAACTGCATACTTAGAAACTAGACAGTCTCTAACGTTTAAAATGGCTATGCCTAGCCCTACTACCCTGGCCTAGTCTATGACAACATTTTATCTTTTTGGCTCATATATGCCTTTGAAAGGCCAATCCATAGTAGGGATGGCGAAAACTAAAAAAAATCTTGACCGACCACCGAGCCTCATTAGCCGGTTAAAGTCGGTTAACCTATGAGTTTAAACAGGGATGCAGATGGCAGATGCGCCTTTTTCACGGCTGAATCGCGCAGATCCAATTTTTTTTTTAGGGGAGGCGTTGGAGTGTCTGAATAATTTCATCAAAGTAAATTATGTATTAAAATTACTAAATGAGCAAATGCTGTTACAGTCCATGAAACATAGGAAGTATTAGCATGAGAAGAAGGCAGTTGGTTAGAAAGCTGCGCACATTTGCGCAGCTTCTGCGCAGGCGTGCGCGGCTGTTTTTCAGACAAAAGCATACATATTTACAACCCTGTCATTATCTGGAACTGAGTTTAGATTTCGAACATTCTTAAGATAAAACGTCCTGCATAGTCTCTTTATGATAAACGTCTTAATGCCACTTACTCGTGAGGTTATCAAGTAGACTTCCTTCTTCGGAACCTTCCAGAGGTATAGTTGGGATACCCATCCCGCAACAAAATATTTATAAGCTTCCAGGCTCTTGTAAACTTTGAGTGTTTTGCCAGTGTAACACGATTCACGATTAACGAGAAAATTGTAAATGTCGTGGTAGGCCAGATCGGGCAAATCGCCGGCACCGCAGCTCCGAATTTCCCTGAACAAGGATTGTGGCAAGTTGTACGGACCTGCAATCCCCAACCTGGAACACTTTTCCATGTAACGCTGCCTCACGTCACCTTCAAGATGCTGAACAAACTTAGACAAGTTATCGCGCGATGTAGATGGGGTATTTTCCGAATTTTCTTGGGGATTACTGCCTGGATCCATTACGTTCGCGCAAGGTAAACTATCCTGATGCCGTCCAATGTGGCGGAGTGGGCAGAGTACACACGTGCGGGTCATGTGACTGCACATCCTCTATAGACCCCTTTCACATGACGTCACCGCGCCGCGAGATTTTGTTAGGCGCCATATTGGAAGACCAAGTACATGCACTCACAATATAAAACAAAGTACGAGCGAGAGTAAAGTGACACGATGGATGATAATTCGGGTTATGTGAGTACATTACCAGTTGCAGAAAGGGCACGGTATGTGGAGAAACTGGCTGTGATTGATGGGTTTGACCCATATGATAAGACTCAGAAAAAATTATGTGAATCCAAGCACACAGTTTAGCGCAAAAGTTCGTTTATATCCCGACCTTGTCAGCTGTCAGATTTATGTTAATGGACCCGGTAAGCTGGTAAATAATATATTTTTTTTTCTTTACCAAATTCTAACAGAAAACGAGAGCACCCGAAAGGGAAAACTGAGCCGAGCCGCCTCACGGCTGTAATGCAAATTGCTTTCCTCCTCGGTATACAAGTGCGCTTCCATGGCAGGGAAAAAGAAACTACATTTTGCCGCCTATGTAGTCCCCTATTTAAACAAATAGGAGTCATTCAGGATTCAGCCATGTTTTTGCTCTGCATTTTTACTCGACCAAAGTTATACAGTATTATGAGCTTTAAATTGCATAAATAAAACCATTTGGTGAAACTTTGAAGAAGAGATTGTACTGGTTTAAAGTTTTTACCGAACGTTTTCATGTCGACTCCAATTAATACACTAGTAGAATCGATGACTAGTTTAGTAGGCCAAAACTTTTTTCAATTTTTGACTGTACCAGCCTGAAAAAACTTGCGACAGTCAAATGGAAAAAAAGCAAGCTGGTCATGTTGTACTGGACTAATCTATGACTGATGAGTATAGTAAGTGATACTAGTACTGATACAATAAAACAGACGACTGTAATCTGGTAGGCAGCACGATTTATATTATTTCTCCGTGTCAGATACATAAGGAGGACCGAACACCAATTCTGCCATCTGTTTGCTACCCAGACATTGTAAACTATTTGTTGTTTACACCCAGTGCCTACACTGCTGATGACTTGAAAGCCTACAAAGGGCTACAGGCTTACAATTATGTTGTTAGTGGCTTGGTTCGTGATATTACAGCTGTTATTAAGAATAACCTACACATAGTTAAGGTAATCTTGTTGATATTTATCTTTTAATAATATATCTTTTCAGTTGAAAAATTAATACTTTTTGTTACTATTAAGGTATCCATAATTTAGGTTAATTTATCCAAATTATGCATATGTATTTATGATATATGCCTACACAACAACTATGCTTTATTTATATAATAGGAGGAAGAGCAAGCCCCAAACCATCCTAAATTATTATTATTATTAAATTGTAGAAGTCTGGGAGGCTTGCTCCTCATACAGTTATCAACTTGAGGCCAATTTAGCATGTTTTAAATCTGAATTTCTTGCGTTTGCTTACCTCAAAGTGTCCACAGATCATGCACAGACTTATCCATTATATCCACAGTTTTTTGCCAAGTCTCACACAGGTTTCTTTCAAGTACTGTTGGGCCAATAAATCATAAATAATAAAACAGCTCAGATTTGTTTAAGTCGTTTGCCACTCCACTTTATTCTCGTGGGTTCACATACCACTGCCGTTATTATCCCCAATCACGAGTTTGTTGGTCTTCCAAAATGGCGCAGGGTCGGTTTACTTCCAATTTCGGGTGACGTCAGTGAAAGGGGTCTATAGAAAGGGACACTGGTGCCATTGGCTTGGTTAGTACTGAGATGGGAAACTGCCTGGGAAGACAATGTCCTGGAACAGGAAGGACTTTGATTTCTCACTGCAGTCATGCTCGTTAGCAGTAGTAGATTACTGGTTAGCTAGATTTTTTTTTCCCACTAATATGGTTTGCAAACCATAAGTGTGACTTCTCCATTTTGCTTTTTCAGACATAGGTCTGTTGTCTTGTTTCCATTAAAGCTAGACTGCTTTTCAGATTTTTCAAGTGTAGGTCATAAAAAGAATTTTCCCCGACACACAGTTATTTTTTTATAGTGGACCGAAAGCTACTGAATTCAAATCACAGACTTCAAATTTTATTAGTTGTTTGTTTTTTTTTTAACAGAATGATTAATGAATTTAGGGCCACATGGCCCTAAATTCTCCGCTATTTTTTCTTGCTTCACCTCGACCCAGTTCAAGATACTACGTCATGCATCACGTGGTGGGCTTTCTTTACCCGTTTACACAAGGCATCGTGGGATACAAATTTGAAACAGGACAGAAAAATGGAGGACGCGAATGAAACCTGAAAGACCGACTACAGTAACGGAAAATGAGAAGAAAAGGCGTTATATATGAAAGAAAGGAAACGCAGGACCAAACTAATAAACATCCGCGCTCAGTGAGCACCTCGGTGTGATCAGCTGTTTGTTTAGTGAAAGAATGATGGAACTGTCAGTGCACAGTCAAAGATAAACCTGTAGATGGCAGTAATGCAACACTGTGGATTCCAGCTGCTGTAAAACCCAAAAGAAGAAGGTAAGCCTGCACATGCGCACACGGACTTCCTCTGTCTGCTTGACTGTGCAAAGCGAGCGATTTCATGCACATTATTTGCTTTAATCCCCTCAAACTAAATAACTTCCCAGCCACAGAATGGCCTGGGTTTTTGTGAGATATCTCATCTCATTATCTGTAGCCGCTTTATCCTGTTCTACAGGGTCGCAGGCAAGCTGGAGCCTATCCCAGCTGACTACGGGTGAAAGGCGGGGTACACCCTGGACAATTCGCCAGGTCATCACAGGGCTGACACATAGACACAGACAACCATTCACGCTCACATTCACACCTACGCTCAATTTAGAGTCACCAGTTAACCTAACCTGCATGTCTTTGGACTGTGGGGGAAACCGGAGCACCCGGAGGAAACCCACGCGGACACGGGGAGAACATGCAAACTCCGCACAGAAAGGCCCTCGCCGGCCACGGGGCTCGAACCCAGACCTTCTTGCTGTGGGGCGACAGTGCTAACCACTACACCACGGTGCCGCCTTTTTTGTGAGGTATTACAGAAATAAAATTTTTTTTTTCGCAGTCCAAATCCTGCGCGCTGATTGGCGAGCGGGTCCATATCCTACGGACCCAGGTTAAGGACCTCTGGCGACTCGCTCGTTCATAACAACAACCACCATCGTAGCAATTTTTGTCAACATTTATTTTCGCATTTCTCAGCATAATAGCATTAATTTTACATCATGGATAGCGATAACGACAGTCTTCACAGCGAAAGCGAGTTTTACTCCCCTGAGGAAGAAGAAATAAAAGCAAATATTTCAGGAGAAAGCTAAAAACCTGTAACTGTTGCTAACGCCGAGCAAAAACATGGCTGAATCCTGAATGACTCAATTTTGTATAAATAGGGGACTACATAGGCGGCAAAATATAGTTTTTTTTCCTGCCATGGAAATGCACTTGTATACCGAGGAGGAAGCAATTTGCATTACAGCCGTGAATGAGGATTCATAATGGTGCCTCGATTCGGTTTTCCCTTTTAGGCGATCTCGTTTTCTGTTAGAATGTGGTAAAGAAAAAAATAAATATATTATTTACTAGCTTAAGGTCGGTCCGTATGGTGAAATACCGTGACCTTGGTCAGTACTTTCAAGACCTCGGTCACAGTATTTCACGATACGGACCTCCCAGCTGGTAAATAACAAATATATCACAGTGACCACATTTCAGAGGGAACTAAATTTCACCGATTTTATGAAATCGAAAGGCCGTCTAGCGTTAATATGGATTAATACAGTTGTGGAATAGGGCTATTTGGTGTATTTTTATTATTTACTGTTTGATCTCAAACACATTAAGAAGGCAAGACATTGCACTAATTAACGTTTGACGAGGCATACCTGTTAACTGAAACGCATTCCAGGTGACTACCTCATGAAGCTGGTTAAGATAATGCCAATCGTGTGTAAAGCGTCAAGGTAAACACTGGCTACTTTGACGACTCTAAAATATGAAACATTTTGCTTAACACTTTTTTTTCGTTTACCACATACAGTTGTACAGTCTTCAATTTTGTTTTCCAGCTTAAACAACGACAAAAATTAAACAAAATCAACCATCACAAACTGATTCTTCGGTAAATAAAGAGTCAAAATGTGGGTGCAAGTGTACAAGACAGGGCGTGGTCGAGCACCACAGACAGGAAGCGGGTCAAACCAGCAGGTAATGTGTGATTGTTCCCACCTGTGTGCTATTCCCAACAACTGACTTGTGTGTGTTTTATTTCGGGCCACATTCGAAGCCAGAGAGACAAAGTTAACAGAACCGACACAACACAAACACAGCTTGAACTTGAACCAACTTTGACAATTTGCGAATAACTTAGCGTTTCTGGTTTCCCGTTTTTATTTAAGCGGAAGAGGTGTGTGCTGAAAAGCACTCATGGTAGAAATATAGAAACTAAAAATAAAAGAAGCATGAACTGCTGAAATTGAAATGAAGGCTCCTTACGCTCACTCAAACGCACACAACAGTTGTTTTGGATTTAGTGTGCCACACCTCATCTTTCGTCACTACCACACATGCCACAAGTGCCTGTCTGGGGATCTGGGCCTGACTACCGCCCGTCTCGCTGCCATTTTTAACACAGATGTTGAAATGCCAAGGAAACAAAAGCCACATAACACACACATTATTGTCTTCTTATTCTTCTGATGTAGCTAATTAATGCTATGCCATATCTAAAGCCAATTCTAACCGTAACCCCAGGAACCAAAAGGAAACCCTCTGCTTCTTCTCTGTTTTTTGTTTGTTTGTTTGTTTGTTTTAAGTGACACAGGTTGATGTATTAAAAAGATGAATAGTACCCTGTGGAGCTATAAAACCCCCTAGGTACTTGAATCATATGCTATATTGCCCACTGCCTCATGCCTGTGAAGGAGAATGAGCTGGAAAAACACCACACGCTAATGTTTACACTTGGGTACGGAAACGGACGAAGTTTATCCTCATATTATGATGAGCGAGGTCGCAACAAACATGGCGGAACCGGTGGCCTCCGACACAGAAGCGAGCGCTCGAGAGCCAGTAATATTTACTCTGCTTGTCTGCTGTGGTTTTTCCCCGCTCTCTTTTCTGGCGCGTTTTGCCTCTCACAATGTCAGACGCTTCCTTAAAATCATCGGGGTTTTTTTGTCTCGATTTAGGAGTCTTCGTTCGATCTGGGCGATCCGCCATGTTTGCTGTGGCTCCGCGGTCGCGACCTCTGATCCGCACATGACTTTTCTTGAGAGATTACAAATCAAAGATTGAAAAACAGTTTAATTTTTAGAAAACTGCCGTAATATTCTGTATTACATTGATCACATGGTCCAAAATGGGCCTCATTAACCAATGAGATCGATTTTTTTTTTCTTAATAACTTTTCTATTTTTCAAGATATTTACATGGAAATTGGCAGGCACATAGATGGTTGTATACTGAATATAAAATTAGAAAAATTAGTAAAAACAAAATGATGCAAATTAGTATTTAATTAGTCTTAATTGTGCTAATTAGGCAAAAACGTTAAACTGGTACACTCTCTTCTTCAAAATTTCACCAAATGGCTTTATTTGTGCAATGTAAAGCTGATCTTGACTCTCATTTAGACATCACAAAGAAGGAGAAATCAATGTTAATGATAAAATATGCATAAATAAGCATTGAACGTCATTCACATCTATCATTCTGTATCAGATTAAAAAAGTAATAAAAGAGTATTTCTAATCCCCTCTTTGTGCTCTGTAGGCCGGCCTTTGTATTTCTCAAAAGTAGGGCCTACTAGTGTTGATATTAAAGAATATAAATGATTATTTCGATTAATATTCACAGCTTTCGAGGCGAGCCTCGAAAAAACTGTGTGAGCCCCATCCAATAAACAATTCACATTAATTGAACTGAAATTGACACTCGCGTTTCCGACTTCCGGTTTTTCAGAATCTCATTCCGACCACTAAGAGCTCAATATTTTTCATCAAAACAACTCCAGTTATATTCTAATAAGCTATGAAAACTCACTTCAAAGTCTCCCGTGAAGTATAGAGCAGAAAATCACTAATGTGTACCAAATGCGTCTTACCAAGAGCCAAATATTGACCATGTCCTTTCCAGCAGAAACCTATGGTATATTACCACAAATTACGTCTCATACAGTGGTGCTTGAAAGTTTGTGAACCCTTTAGAATTTTCTATATTTCTGCATAAATATGACCTAAAACATCATTAGATTTTCACACAAGTCCTAAAAGTAGATAAAGAGAACCCAGTTAAACAAATGAGACAAAAATATTATACTTGGTCATTTATTTATTGAGGAAAATTATCCAATATTACATATCTGTGAGTGGCAAAAGTATGTAAACCTTTGCTTTCAGTATCTGGTGTGACCCCCTTGTGCAGCAATAACTGCAACTAAACGTTTCCAGTAACTGTTGATCAGTCCTGCACGCCAGCTTGGAGGAATGTTAGCCCATTCCTCCGTACAGAACAGCTTCAACTCTGGGATGTTGGTGGGTTTCCTCACATGAACTGCTCGCTTCAGGTCCTTCCACAACATTTTGATTAGATTAAAGTCAGGACTTTGACTTGGCCATTCCAAAACATTAACTTTATTCTTCTTTAACCATTCTTTGGTAGAACGACTTGTGTGCTTAGGGTCGTTGTCTTGCTGCATGACCCACCTTCTCTTGGGACTCAGTTCATGGACAGATGTCCTGACATTTTCCTTTAGAAGTCGCTGGTATAATTAATTCAGAATTCATTGCTCCATCAATGATGGCAAGCCGTCCTGGCCCAGATGCAGCAAAACAGGCCCAAACCATGATACTACCACCATCATGTTTCACAGATGGGATAAGGTTCTCATGCTGGAATGCAGTGCTTTCCTTTCTCCAAACATAACGCTTCTCATTTAAACCAAAAAGTTCTATTTTGGTCTCATCCGTCCACAAAACATTTTTCCAATAGCCTTCTGGCTTGTCCCCGTGATCTTTAGCAAACTGCAGACGAGCAGCAATGTTCTTTTTGGAGAGCAGTGGCTTTCTCCTTGCAACCCTGCCATGCACACAATTGTTGTTCGGTGTTCTCCTGATAGTGTACTCATGAACATTAGCCAATGTGAGAGAGGCCTTCAGTTGCTTAGAAGTTACCCTGGGGTCCTTTGTGACCTCACCGACTATTACACGCCTGGATCATTTTCCTCAATAAATAAATGACCAAGTATAATATTTTTGTCTCATTTGTTTAACTGGGTTCTCTTTATCTACTTTTAGGACTTGTGTGAAAATCTGATGATGTTTTAGGTCATATTTATGCAGAAATATAGAAAATTCTAAAGGCTTCACAAACTTTCAAACACCATTGTATATACCTGTAAAATTTCTCTCACTAATCTTCAATGGCAAAAAAGTTACATACATTCAAGTCACGGCACTATCAGGGGCCTACAGACACTACATTTTGCCATATTACTTTGTATTTGTGATAAAGAAATGCTATAAATATACTTGCAAGGACAAAATTATTGACAGAAGTTGATTTGGTATGTAAAATCAGTCATGTTAAGAGCAGAGAACAACAATATCTTCCCCGTTACTGAAAAGACTGCTCTCCGCTAATATATGTAGTGTCTGTAGGCCCTTCATACTCGAACAATAAATGAACGTGAAAAAAGACATTGCTTTTTATTCAAGGATGCTTTTCATGTTCCGATTAACTAACAATATTCAGGTCTACAATTTTTAAAAGCCATACTTTGTTTTAACTCTAGCAAGATCAGAATTCTCGGCATGTGGTGGTTTGAACTGTAATTAAATCTTCCAAATATCATGAAAAAAGTTCCTTGTGTATTTGTTTCTGTCTCACAACACAGAAAAGGAATGATTTTTCTTGATTACTTCAATAAGTTGCCTCTAGCTTTTTATGTAACTGACTCTTTGGGTGAGATAATGGGGCCTACGGACACTAGAGGTGGGCTACGGACACTACAAGTGAGTTAACGGTCCTGCATTTTGTAATTCAGCAAGACATTCCGAGTACCATATAGACATATTGTGTTGTTATGAAAGACCCTTCATAGTTATTGTACTGAGCTCATTGTAGGTCTCTCAGCATTGTGTACATAGAGGGGCCTACGGACACTATGGAGATTGTCATACCGTTTTGAATCATACCTCAGTAGTATTAGGAAGTTATATTATGAACATGTTTGGGGTTTTTTTTTTTCCTCATCTGGATACTTTGTCGATGAGAAATTCGTTATAAACTATATATTAAATGCAAATTTGACATCATGAGCTTGATAAATTTGACAGAAAATCATCTCAGTAGTAAATCTGTCACACTGCAGACATTTCATGGTCCAACAAGATGTATATTTTGCAACAAAATGGTGTACTTCAGCCTGAAAGATGAAGAAATATGATACGCTAGCACAAGACGTGCATCCAATAAGTTGAAGTCATATTATATTACAATACAGAAGATGTCCAACTTTCCTCATTGAAGAAATGAGACGAAAAAAAAATCCATGAAATTGTAGCAATTTTGACCCACTTCCTTTGCTGTCACATTTTTATTATTGCAGATATCAACGTGCGGTTTTCGACATCTGACAGTCCTTGCGGTACTTGGTCTGAAAACACTCAAGCACTCGAGTTATTCTGTTTCTATAATTCTGAAATGTGTGTATAACACTGTCAAACATGAAAAGGCCCAACATCAAAAGTAGCAGATGGAAAATTTTGCTGAATACTTCATCAGAAACGGTAAGAGCGAGAGAACATCCCTATAAAAGTTCTGATTGATATTGACGAGTAATCTAGTCGGAAACCGATCAGTTTCATGACGTCATGCGAGCAGAGAGTGAACTCTGTTGTACCAGTAGAATTGTCACTGCACAAATGTACGACGAAATTTAGTTCATTATAGGAGAGCAAAGCCGCTGCATACGTCTGCGCCGCCACTCTTGGGCACTTCAGCACAAGGCCGTCCCATCCATCCATCCATCCATCCATTATCTCTAGCCGCTTTATCCATGTTGCTAAGTGGCGAATGTCTCAGCTTGGGCTTTTCACAACAATAACTTGCTGCCTCATGAAATATACGTCACATCTGATCCGGTGTTGTATTTGAGTCGCTCGAGTCCAGTCTCGAGTCCCAAGTGTTCAAGCCATTACAGAAAACTGAGTCGCGTCCGAGTCGAGTCCACCATTGATCTGAGTCGAGTCCGACACAAGCCCTGCTATCAACAGGACAAATAACATGAGAGAGGGTTAACACTAGCTAGTTCATTACTCAGCAAGCCCTGCTATCAACAGAGCAATCAACATAGCGTTTCACTTACTTCTCTGGGTAGAGTCTTGCCAAATGACGATTGAAGTTCGAGGTTGTCCCCGTCGTCTCCTCAATAGTTCTTCTACATAAAGAACACAGCAGTGCATTTTTTCCCACTGCACAAGAAGTCTGTATAAGCAAAGTGGACAATGCTGGGGCGTTCTCTCCAGGCATTTTAGCGCCATTAACGTTAGTTTGTTCCTGAACATGACGTATGAACAGGTGAACATGCATTCTCTTGCACAAAATTAGTGTAAAAATTAATGTAGATATAAATATCATTATCTCTAGCCGCTTTATTCTGTTCTACAGGGTCGCACGCAAGCTGGAGCCTATCCCAGCTGACTATGGGCAAAAGGCGGGGTACACCCTGGACAAGTCACCAGGTTATCACAGGGCTGACACAGACACAGACAACCATTCACACCTACAGTCAATTTAGAGTCACCAGTTAACCTAACCTGCAAGTCTTTGGACTGTGGGGGAAACCAGAGCACCTGGAGGAAACCCACGCGGACAACATGCAAACTCCACACAGAAAGGCCCTCGCCAGCCACGGGGCTCGAACCCGGACCTTCTTGCTGTGAGGCGACAGTGCTAACCACTACACCACCGTGCCGCCAGATATAAATATCTTGTGCTAAATTATTATGGCAGGTTACAAAAAAAAAAAAAAAAAAACCAAGAAAAAATCTGAGTCCTCATCTCCAATTTACGAGTCCGAATGCAGTTAATGCGCGAGTCCGAGTCTTCAGTATTCAAGTCCAAGTCAAGTCACGAGTCCTTAAAATTAGGGCACGAGTCGGACTCAAGTCCAAACCCTGGACTTGAGTACTACAAGCCTGATCTGATCTCGCATGTTTTACACATCTCGTGCTCCATGGCGTTCCGTTAAATACAGTCAGGTGGGAAAAAACAATATCTGTTACTTTTCCTGAGTGGGAATGAAAATTTTTATCCATCCCGTGTTGTTTTCACTTCATACAATTACAGATTTTGTACATGAAAGGGGCTATGGCCAGTCTTCAGTTTTGACTCTGGCCTGTTTTTTGCTTTGCTTGTTTTTTGACCCTCGCCTACCTCTGTTCTCCACCCACAACCCACACTACACCAGTATTCCAGCGCTGGAGCATGCCGCGACAAGTGCAGTCGTAAAGCAATGAAGAATACAATGAATCAAGCAAAGCGCCTTAGTTAAAGCTATATCTGTATCTATCCACATACTGCAAGAGATTATACAGAACTCAAGTAGGATGGTGGTGGGTGGCGATCGTTCCCCTAAACGTATCCGTGGGTGGAAACAGTGTACAGATATTTGGATTGAGATCAAGCGATAGCACATGGCGAGATCCCATAATCATGAGCTTGGCAAGGGCAGCTCCAATCCCACATACACATACACTTCCTAAAGACAGATAATGCATGGCATAAATGCTAAGATAAGAAGACTAAAACACAACTGGGTACAACGGCTCCCATTTCTCTGTCTGAGTGTAGTTTGCTCTGGAAGTATGATCTTAACCTCAGATTTCTACCAACTTCCCTCCATGTTATCGTGTGTGTACAAATTTGCACTTAATGGCCAAGAACAAAACTTAACATAACTTCTACGAAAGCAAGAGATGCTTGCAGAAGTCCACTTGGCAGCAAACTTTTGTTTACCTGAAAGAAATGTGTGTGAACTTAGCAATCAGTACAAATGTGACATTGCCAACAACTGCTCTAAAGAAAGCAAGAACCATCCTGAGATGTGGCAGGAAGCAACCGTGGAGCTGACAAACATTGGTTTGTCATAAATCCCAATGACAGAGTGGGATTTAAAAAAAAAAAATCAAAATTTTAAACCATTTACACTTCTTCCATTTTTCCCGAAACCTTGGGAGACTAATTCTTGGCAAGTATGATCTTGCTTTTATCTCTGGAGCCTCAAGGTAGAGCACTTGACGTAGGCTGATTTCAGATAACATTCCTGAAGTTTTGTTAGGGATCTCACGTGCAACAAAACCTCAGCTACACACTTGCAGGGTTCGACGTGAACTTTTTAATACACTTGTCTAGTCGGACAAGCAGCAAGATTTTTCACTTGTCCTGGCCGTAACCTTTTTATTCCTATGTATTAACTTGTTCAATGAAAGGAAAGTGCTTAACAAAGTTTATCAAAAAAGCAGATATAATTATGATAATCATTATACTTTAATTTTCCAATAAAACTCTAACAATAAGCAAAAACTAACCAATACCCCACTATGGTGCATGTGGTGTCATAACCCATTACCTGATCTGCAGTTTTAAGAGTTAGCATTGTCATCTTTTTTACTTTCTTTCAATGAAATGAAACTGAAAGAAAACAAGTTGGGTATGATAAGGGGGACTGAATCACGTTGTGAATGAAGACAAGCTAAGTTTCGGGAATTTCGGCATTGTCGTAAAATTCCTGCAAAATGTTATACGACATTTGTGATGGTTAATGTGAACGATACAAAAGAAAAATACAATCAATGTTCGAATGAAATGAAAATTCACCGCAGATATTTATTTTATGGAGGTATCTGATTGCCATTTCAACGATTTTGATGAATTCAAAGTCGAATAATTAGGCAGCACGGTGGTGTAGAGGTTAGCACTGTCGCCTCACAGCAAGAAGGTTCTGGGTTCGAGCTCAGCGGCCGACGGGGGCCTTTCTGTGCGGAGTTTGCATGTTCTCCCTGTGTCCGCGTGGGTTTGCTCCGGTTTCCCCCACAGTCCAAAGTTTTGCAGGTTAGGCTAATTGGTGGCTCTAAATTGACCATAAATCTCATCTCATCTCATTATCTCTTGCCGCTTTATCCTTCTACAGGGTCGCAGGCAAGCTGGAGCCTATCCCAGCTGACTACGGGCGAAAGGCGGGGTACACCCTGGACAAGTCGCCAGGTCATCACAGGGCTGACACATAGACACAGACAACCATTCACACTCACATTCACACCTACGGTCAATTTAGAGTCACCAGTTAACCTAACCTGCATGTCTTTGGACTGTGGGGGAAACCGGAGCACCCGGAGGAAACCCACGCGGACACGGGGAGAACATGCAAACTCCACACAGAAAGGCCCTCGCCGGCCCCGGGGCTCGAACCCAGGACCTTCTTGCTGTGAGGCGACAGAGCTAACCACTACACCACCGTGCCGCCTTGACCATAAATGTGAGTGTGAATTGTTGTTTGTCTCTATATGTCAGCCCTGTGATGACCTGGAGACTTGTCCAGGGTGTACCTCGCCCATAGTCAGCTGGGATACAGTAAGTTCCAGCTTGCCCGTGACCCTGTACAGGATAAGCGGTTATGGATAATAGATGGATAATCTATAATTAGGTATTACTACGTGGTTATTTTTACACACGCACCTGCTGTACTCGGCTTCCCTGGAATTTTGTAAACAACAATAACACGGCTGGACCGCTGAAGGGATTGAACTAGTATTATTGGAAATTTATTGATGTAACTCTTGAATAATTACTAATAAAACGCTGATTTTCAACAAATATTTAACTTGTCCTGTTGGACAGGCAGATGTGTATTTAACTTGTCCGGACCAAACATCTGGTTGTCCTGGACAGTCAGACAACTGTTAATGTCGAGCCCTGACTTGGTCTTTAGCTTTAAAACTGTGTAGCTCTGTAACTGGCCAACCAATCTGGAAAAATAATGGTTTGTCATTGTTACTGTCAGACTGACACATGGGATGTTCGTTTTAGGCATTAGGATGCCTATGGATGTCCTAACATCGATTTCATCTCACTCTTGAAAGTCATCAGTCTCAAGGTTTGACAGTCAACTGTACTTTCAGAGATGCTTTTCTGCTCATCATAGTCGTAAAGACAAGGAAAACTAGGCATTTCAGTTTGAAGACAAGGATATATTAATATTATTGATTTTCATGCTATTCTATGTACACTCAAGGGACTTGCATGGGGGGGGGGGGGGGGAGCCAAGAGAGTTTCACAGCAGTTTCTGAAATACACAAACCAGTCCATCTGGTACCAACAACCAGGAGAAGAAACAACTCTTTGTCCTTATAAGAAGGGTTAATATCAGCAAACTAGTTATATTTAGCTAATGTTTGCAACAACTTCTGCGGAGACAAACTTCCCAGTTATCCCATGATGTCCTTACGTAGCTAACATAACGACGAGGCAGCATGACCGTGAGGATCCGCTCCCACTTGTTAATAACGTACTGCATTTAGTGAAGTATATACGAGGGTCAATTGATTTTTCAGTATAAATAATAGATTTTAAAAAAAGCATTAACACAATCCGTGACGTATATTCAGCCCTCGAAAGGGCAGCGTTTATGAAATGGAAGGATAAATAATAAGAATATTAATTAAATCAATTACGGGAATCTTTTCATTGAGGCAGAATTGTTTAGAGAGAGAATTAAGAAGCATTTAAGAATTTTCTTCTCGGCCCTAAATAACCATTCTGTTGCGCGTTTTGCAGGAAGCCGATAATTTCTTGCTGATCAGCATATTCTACGTGTAGTCATGCACATCTGTGCAACATCTGCAGTTGAGCATTTTCTCACAAACCAGACACATGCCTGCATACATCTGCATGGCTAATAAAGCCCATGCTGAGCCCAGAAGTGATTGCTGTCTCTTGTATACATTACCACCTGTGACACGAGTGTACACTGTCTGCCTACAAAGACGTGCAACATTTACTAGCCAGGCCTGATTCAAAAATATAGATCCTGATAACCAAAGCTGCACGCATGACCACCCTGTACTAGCAGTTATAAGCAAACGTATCTAATTCTGCAATTTATCAGTGATCTCGCCAAAGCACAGTGGTATTGCAGACGGATGCCTTTAGCCACTTACCATACTGCAGACTGCTGATGCTCACACACACACACACACACACACACACACACACACACACACACACATGCACCAACAGCGGCAGGCAAAAATGACCTCAGAGGAGAGAAAGAGGCTCACTCACATACACAGGGACACCGACAGACCAGCAACGTGGGACCCGAGCACATTTGTTAAAAAGATATAAAAATTTAGAGGTAAAGAAAGAAATACTGAAAGCGCTGGAGAGAAAAAGAATGGCAGACTGCTTATGATCTCAGGGCAGGAGGGGACTAATCTTGCCCCAGTGCAAGTACAATCTCCAGGAAATACCATCTTCAGGAAATACCAGCTGCAGGATAAGGAAGGTGGGGATGAGACCGTCTAGGAGGAGACCGAACACCAAAAGCCTCAAGGAAGAAAATGATTCCTGATATGTGCCAGTTAGTGCTTTCAATAATGAGGCTCTTTGGATACCTCTGTCCACTCAAGGAAAAAAAATAAATTAAAAAAAATCATCCAGTTCACAGAACACAATTTTACTGTTGCATAGCTGGTTTGGTAACAACAAAAAGCTCTTCATGACCTCTTGAACCCAAGAACCCACAAATGTTTCATTTCATTTTAAATAAAGAAAATCTATTCAATTAAATGGACAAACTGGTCATGGATGTTTATAAGCAAACAGAGGGAAAAAAAGATACCTGGGATTTTTTTTTTAAAACACATTTGCTTTCGGGCTGCACGGTGGTGTAGTGGTTAGCGCTGTCGCCTCACAGCAAGAAGGTCCTGGGTTCGAGCCCCGGGGCCGGCGAGGGCCTTTCTGTGCGGAGTTTGCATGTTCTCCCCGTGTCCGCGTGGGTTTCCTCCGGGTGCTCTGGTTTCCCCCACAGTCCAAATGGTTAGGTTAACTGGTGACTCTAAATTGACTGTAGGTGTGAATGTGAGTGTGAATGGTTGTCTGTGTCTATGTGTCAGCCCTGTGATGACCTGGCGACTTGTCCAGGGTGTACTCCGCCTTTCGCCCATAGTCAGCTGGGATAGGCTCCAGCTTGCCTGCGACCCTGTAGAACAGGATAAAGCGGCTACAGCTAATGAGATGACATGAGACATTTGCTTTCGTAAATTCCAGGGTCCATGAATATACATAATTATTCTATCCACATTCACTGCATATGAGCAATCGCGCACTCTGATTGGCTACTCGATTACTACGCTATCAGCTCATATACGGTGAGTAGAGAAAAACAAAATGGCAGCGCATGTTGCTGAACCAGTTGAGGACGAAATAAAAACTCTACTTGAAAACAAAACCCCCCAGTATACAAAAAAAGCAACAAAATATGGAATAAAAGTATTTGATGGTAAGAGCGTATCTTTTTTTTAATTTCTCAAGCATTATTATTATTATCATTATTATTATAGCATTTTTCACAAACTGCTACTGTCATTTCACTGGTTTGTTTACATTCTAAGTGGAAATTATTTTGTCGCACATTTTCTATAAAGTTTTTGTTTGTCGAATTTGCAAAAAATAAAAATGCTCCATTTCTCAAAATCCAGTGAATGTGGATAGAATAAAACAGATATTCCACTCAATCTCGTCGTACATGGCTTCTGGCCAACTCGGCGCTACCTGCCTCATTGGTTATCAACTCATGTACGACTCGATTTTGTGGAATAACTGTTAAAATGTCGTCCGCGGCAGCTGTCTATTGCTAGCGATGATGACTGCTTCATTAGGATGCGCAGAAACACAGACAAGCAGCACGAATGGCCCAGCCGAGCCTCCATGGAATGTCTGGCCTCTTGAGCTCTCGCATACTATTCTCCTCTCCTAATGAAGCGCCTTGCACAGTAAGGTAAGACAAACAAACAATGTTGTGCCCCCATCGTGTTGTCTTTCTAGACCTTCAGACCTGACGCCAAGTGGTGCACAAAAGTGCCACAGACCTGACTGGTATGGAAGATGCCCCGCAGTGACAACTGACTTGCCGAATGATGCCATCCGTTGACCATTTGAGTGGCTCTTTGACATGCCATCTGGTGGTGTGCCATTGACCCTTTTGGGTTCATCTGCCACACTGCACCAGAAAGCACCCTGCTGCCAGCGCCTTATTGATGTACTACTTAACCCATAGCTGGAGCCCAGGCAGGTGCTACCACTCCGGGTCAGAGCGGACCTGGGGACAATGGTTATTAAGGGGTAACTCCACTTGCCCCAATACTCAAGTCCTCCTGGACCTGAAACTCACCACTGATTGCCATTTAAAAGTCATACCCAGGACTGTTAAATGTATATCCAATTTGGCAACACCATGGGGAAACACCCTTATGATGTTCTCCTAAATAGCCCAGTATAACTAGCATTAAAATCAATTGGTTAGCTAGCCAGCTTTTAACTGCAAGGAAACTAGTTCACATTTACATGTCGACATGATTGGGGATTTCCCTAATACAGCCTCAAATTGCGTTTTCATATGCTGAGCTATTTTCATTCAGTACTAGAACATAACAGACCAAATCAATACAAATCAGTTGGTTAGCTAGCTTGGCATACAAATTCTCAACGTGAGGTTCAGGGTAATCTCATACCCCCTTTCCATCAATGCAAACTCGGCACTAGTTCTCAGCTGGTGCTTGTGCCGGTTTGGAGTTGGTACAACTTGCAAACTTGTGAAGAACTGGTTTGCTTTTGCACAAGCTGGAGAGGCACCATAGAGCCAGGCCATTACATCACTGTATATACCTGTATACATCTCCACTTTCCCAGCAATGTCAGCATCAAACACAACCACAACAGCAACTGCAGACTACACTAGCTCTGTTTTTTTGTTGTTTTTTAATGGCGGTCACAAAGTTTGAGCTGGTGTTGTTGGTCATGATTATCCCACCTCTATCCTGACCCTGACATTAGCAGTTATTGGTTCTAGACCAACAAAGTTTCGTTCCCATTCTCAAACCAGTTTTTCTGGCCGAGAGCTGGTTCTTTGGCTGTTGAAACGCAAAGAACTGGTTCGAGATTAAACACTGGCTCCAAACCGGCCTGTGAACTGACTTGGTGGAAAAGGGACATCAATGGTTGGTCCAAATCCATGACCATTCCAAAAGGAATTGAGAGTTGTGTTTAAGTATATATTTTACTTTTTAGAAGTAGTTCCACTGCTATCAAATGTGATCCAAATTTTAGCATTATAGTCCTTCAAACTCATTGTTCTTTTTATTGGTTCCAACAATGTTCAATCTGTCTGGTTTTCTGTAATGCTTTTACACAACCTTTGTAAGCATCCCTAAACCCTGTGGAATCATTATTGCATCACAACCTCCAGCTTATTATAACCTTTTAAACACTTCCTGAATGTTCAGACATTCTGTGTTAAGAGTCAGTGAGGCCTCTTGTGAAGTTGCACATGTCTCAACCAGGGGTGGATCCACTAAAATGGGAAGGGGGGGGAGGCGTCAACCCAGTAAGGCTGAGGGTTCAGGGGCTGCCAGAGGCCCCAGGAAGCTCTGCAGTTTTTAAATGCTTGGAGATGCATTTTGAGCTGTCAAAGACATGTTGCAAATGAAATCTCTTGAAGAAAATTATCATAACAACAAAAAAAAAAGTAGGAACTTTCAAAACCATTTTATTACATCACTGAAAATGATACTGTCAGAGTTGCAGGTATATGTGTTGACCATAATTACCACTGATATATGGTAATACTGATGAATGTTGCATTGTCATATAACACACTACCACATGATACACTACAGTGTAGTACACTGACCACAAAACACCTCATATCAATAAATTATTACTAATTTAGCAACTGCAATCTGAGCTCCAGCTCAGGACATTCAGTGTACGGACAGTGAATATACCCAGGGGAACTGACGGAATTTAAGTGGCCACTTAAGACAGAGTTTAATACTGAGCTAACTCTAAACAAAGACTGCAAGAGTTTGTGGTTGGTAGAAGAGAGCAACTGGACTTGCTTGAAAAGTCTTGAAGACGTTTCGCCTCTCGTCCGAAAGGCATCCTCAGTTCTGTCTGTCTAATAGGGAGTATCAAGTATTTATCCTCTCATGGATCATCATAGAATCCGAATCAGAATGCTGATGGCTGCAAACGTCTTCAAGACTTTTCAAGCAAGTCCAGTTGCTCTCTTCTACCAACCACAGATTACTATGTACCTGGATGACTGAGTATCTTCACAGATAAACTGCAAGAGTTGCATGTCTATAATACAAAGTCAGTAACTGCAACCTGAGCTCCTGAGTCTAGCTGTTGTAAAAATCAAAGTGAGGCTCACCCCCAAAACGGCACGTGTCCCATATACGTACACGGGGTATAGTGAGTACAGGGATACCCTATTAATGAATACGAGTGGTAGCCAGACAGCTGACAGATATGTGTGTACGCAGTAAGCCTGCTGCAGCATCTTATCATTTTGGCTTATGAACATGTGTTAACGATACCATAAACATAAAAGGTTGGCGCACACCCTTTACATGTAGTCTACAGTGCAACAGTGCAGTCTGGGTATACAGTATGTTATTACGTAGATGCACGAAGTCCCGGCGCCCTGTTAAAATCCAACAGGACTCGCCCAGCTTGCTTGTCACTGCATTCGTGTCACGAGCGAAAAATCCTATGCTTGGACCTACTATTAAATACCATAAACTCTTTAGCTCAATCCCACATAATGATTTACTATGTTTATTATTTTAAAACCTTATTAATTAACAAACGGCAGGCACATCTCAGTATCTGCAAAACAATTCAGTCACAATTCCAAGTAGCCATATACTAAAACGATTTTTTTTTTCAGACGGGTGACGTGCCCCCCCCCCCCTTAAATCCATGCCTGTCAACACTTTCAAAATGATTGGTAATAAATCTTGCAGTGTGAGCACAGGTATGACACATAGGAAGCACAGCAACGAGGAACGGTTAATGAGAACGAGAGGAACTTGATGAATGAGGAGGAGCTAAGAGTCTAAAAGCAACGTCAGCACAGTTGTACTGCTTCTATCCTAATAAGATCGTGAATGACTGAATGCATGCTTTATAGCAATGGAGAGTTATAAAACGTCTAATCTAAACATGGCTTGCTCTGTGCGGGTATGTATAGTGTTTTTGCACTTTAGTTGTTTGAGTGCTTATTGTTGCAGGAATCCCCAGTGAAATTTATCGATGCTTGATTGCTACATTGCTAAAATAACAGATTGTTATTCAGCTTTACATATCATATGCTAGGCGGCACGGTGGTGTAATGGTTAGCACTGTCGCCTCACAGCAAGAAGGTTCTGGGTTTGAGCCCAGTGGCCAATGGGGGCCTTCTGTGTGGAGTTTGCATGGGTTTCCTCTGGGTGCTCCGTTTTCCCCCACAGTCCAGGTTAGGCTAATTGGTGGCTCTAAATTGACCGTATTGTGAATGGTTGTTTCTATGTGTCAGCCCTGCGATGACCTGGCAGCTTGTCCAGGGTGTACCCCACCTCTCGCCCATAATCAGCTGGGATAGGCTCCAGCTTGCCTGCGACCCTGCACAGGATAAGTGGCTACAGATAATGGATGGATAGATATCATATGCTAAAATTGATTCCCTTCTAGGCTTTAACAACATTTCAGGAAACCAATCTAACAGTGATGTCACAATTGGGCTTTCAACTTAGATATTCATTGGCAGAACAGATCAGTTCATTGACTGTTGACTCCATCATTGGTCTCGAATTCAAACCATTTTTGGAGAATGTGAGTGTGGCTACAAAATGGACGCTACTCACATATTAAGCTCACTCGTTCTCTTCTGATGTCCCCATGCAGTTTGTTTAAGTGAGAAGCATCATGTTGAGTCAGTGTTTTGATACACCCAGTCAGGCACGCCAGCATTTATTCAACAAGAAAATGCACTAATCATGCGTACGGCTTCCCTCAGGGCTAGCGATGCAGAGCAGCCAATTCACCAGCCCAGTCTTCAAATCATCATGAGCTGCTGAGAAACACACACAGTCTAGACTTGGAAGACTTTAAAGCATATACGCAGAGCCATGGCCTCACTTCTGTTTATACATGCCTTGAGACCTCAAGAATGGCACAGGAATAGTTTTAAAAGTGTTAACAATTAATCTAATGTAGTAATTTTTAACGATTAAAGTGATTCATATAGGTAGCGGTCTGAGTGAATGACCTTGACATCCGTAACGTCACAACAGGAAGTCTATCGGTCTCATCGCCATTTCCGCTATACTAAAACACAGAGCTGACTGCAACTCCGATCCTCCATTTTGAGCTAATTTATCGCCATGCCACGTAGATGTGTTTTTGGTCGGTGCATGGGCGCCGCCAGGGGGGGAAAGGTTAGAACAATTCTAGGGGCCCAGCACTGCCATGGGGCCCTTTAAGGGGCTGATAATATGCTTTTAATGATTTTAATAAGACTTTTGAAATAACAACAATGCAATATTCCATCTGGTAAAATGAGCTAATTGAACAAGGTTGTCTATTTCTTGAGTTCTTCAACATACTGTCATTTAACCCTCCCCCTTTTGCGAAATGGTACCGTCCAGTTCTGGTAGAAGCGCGATGCGTTAAATCTGTGTGCTGATCAGTGCAACGCTACTTGCTGCTGCGTTGTGGTGCAGCAGCCAGCCAGTCAGCAGTGGAGTGCGTACAGTCTATGATCGCTAAATATGAAGAGTGGCTGTCAAAAACGTAAAGAAAGGCAGCTGAAAGCTGAGAGGGACCGGAGAGGCAGGCAACTGGTCACTCAGTTTTTCCCAAAGAAAGGTAGCTATCGCTCACGTGTGTTCAAAATATTAGCGAATGGTAAATGAACAGTATGAACGTGGTTGGATTAGCCTATCAAGAGAACACTTTTACAGTTTGTACAGTGACATTTTTTCCATTTTAATAACCAGTTTCATAACTAATGGGGTGCCCTAAATATGCACAGATTCAGCCTCAGGGGGACCTCCGCCCTACCAAACCACTGAACCCCCTTTTGGAGAAGGAGGTAAGCAGCAATACAACCCATAAAAGCTTTAGGATTGAAGTTTTTAATGAGCGAGCGCCATATACAAAAGTCAAATAATGACAATAGTGCAATTGTGACGAGGGTGGGCAAAGTTGGGGGGCCCAAAATTCTAATCTTTCATGGGGCCCAAAATTTCTGGCGGCACCCCTGGTTGGTGCAGCAACACAACAGAAGGTGGATTTACGTTGCAGTCATGGCCCAAGAATGTTCAAACTGGACAAGTTTTGCGAGAAGTTCACGGGCACATTGGGTGCCTATGAAGTGGTCTCTCCTCTGCGCTGCACATTTTACTGAGGACTCGTACGAAACCTCTGATCTGTTGAGGAGCGTTGGCTATAAGCCCGTTTTGAAAGAGGGTGCAGTATCAACAATTAAAGAAAAAGAAAACTACAAGAAAAGGAAAGTATTTATTTTATTTATTTATTTTTAAAGGAAAGTGAGTTCAGTTGCACCAGTCCTCCTGCAGCGAGCCGAGGGTTGTTGCTAAAACCCGGGATGGAACGGGACGGGACATATCACTCGGGCAGTGACCTCCCCGCAGTTGTTGCTAAAACTGGTGACATCCTGCTCCATCCCAGGTTTTAGTAATTGCCTGAGCCCAGCAGTAATGGCGGAATACACAGTATGAAGAAAACAGTGAATGAGTGGACCAGCCGTCTGATTTCTAAACTGGATATTGCTGCCATCTCGCTCTTATGTGGAAGAAGTGAATGAATGGATTACTGAACAAACAACTGAAAGTCAGATTGTTTCAAAAACAGTTGGCCACAAGATCGGCCTTCAAGAAGCGAGAACACAGACGGGTAAGCTGCGACTCATTTGGATAAAAAAACAACACGTCGTTTACCTGCATTTAGATAAATGCATGTAACTTGTATTGTGTGTTTAAGTTAGCAGTATAAGATTATTTAATTTGCTTCAGAATGTGATTGTGTCAGTTCATCTGATTATTTAATTAGCCTTTTACTTTTTATCAGTGAAAACGCATGCATGTACATGTATGCTGCATAAGTTATAACGCCTGTCCTGTTTTAATGAGAGTCAACCCACAATCCATCCATCCATTATCTGTAGCTGCTTATCCTGTCCTAGAGGGTCGCAGGCAAGCTGGAGCCTATCCCAGCTGACTACGGGCGAAAGGCGGGGTACACCCTGGACAAGTCGCCAGGTCATCACAGGGCTGACACATAGACACAGACAACCATTCACGCTCACATTCACACCTACAGTCAATTTAGAGTCACCAGTTAACCTAACCTGCATGTCTTTGGACTGTGGGGGAAACCGGAGCACCCGGAGGAACCCCACGCGGGCACGGGGAGAACATGCAAACTCCACACAGAAAGGCCCTCGCTGGCCGCTGGGCTCGAACCCAGGACCTTCTTGCTGTGAGGCGACAGTGCTAACCACTACACCACCGTGCCGCCCCAACCCACAATCAATGAAGTCAAATCAGTCTTAGTTGAGCAAGTCGGTAACGCTATTTCTTTCTTTCACCATAAATTTTTATTTCTATGACTTTGGTCTATAGCTTAAAAGGTCTCGGCCTTAAAACCGGTTACCGCTGTGACGTCATGCACTCAGGGCTGGCTGGCTCAGCGGGGCAGCTCGAATGCCAACTTTGCGGTCGATTTTAACTCTCAAAAATATATATATTTTTTATTCCCATTTATGCAGCATACAAGAGTCAAGGATGGAGATACTATCCACTCAAAAACGTATTTAAAAATAAAGGTTCTGCGTATCTGCTTTATTAAGACACATGATCGATTCATGCTTAAGACATTCAGGTAGCACCATCCTGCTGTCCTGCTGAGCGCATCAATACCTGGGAGGTGGAGAGATCGAAGTGACTTCAGATCATTAAAGTCAAAGTACACTAAAGTGTATTAGACTGTACTGATACTGATTCGGCCAGTAAGCGGAACTAAAAACAGGGACCTTAAATATATCATCAGTTTGAATATTATATGTAGATTAAAGCTTAATGGACAGATTTTGAAAATGCAAGCATGACCTTTTCATACTGAGTGACATTTCAACAGACCTGGAGTCATACTGTTCAATAATTAGTACACTAAAGGTCAGATACAAGTCTGATATGACACTCGTCTAACTTTTTCCAATTTACTATAAGTGTATAAAATGTTTGCAAAAAAGATATTATAATAATAATAATAATAATAATAATAATAGGGGCGGCACGGTGGTGTAATGGTTAGCGCTGTCGCCTCACAGCAAGAAGGTTCTGGGTTCAAGCCCAGTGGCCAATGGGGGCCTTTCTGCACAGAGTTTGCATGTTCTCCCCGTGTTTGCGTGGGTTTCCTCCGGGTGCTCCGGTTTCCCCCACAGTCCAAAGACATGCAGGTTAGGCTAATTGGTGGCTCTAAATTGACCGTAGGTGTGAATGTGAGTGTGAATGGTTGTTTGTCTCCATTACCCCTTTTCCACCAAATCAGTTCCAGTGCTGGTTCACAACTCGTTCAACTTGTGAGCCAGCTGAGAACCAGTTTGCTTTTCCATAGCTCGTGGTGCTAAGGGGAGCCACGTCATTACGTCGCTGTATACGTCAGTTATGTCGCTGTATACGTCAGTTACGTCGCTGCGTTTGCATAAACCTTGGCGCGAATATCAAAGCAACAACAACACGGAGAAGAAGAAGAAGTAACAACAACAACGACAACAATAATGGATGACTTCACGTTTGTACAGCTGCTGCTTCTCGGCGCTTAAAAATGGTGACCTTTCGCGGTCTTGCAATTGTTGTTGGTCTTAACAACTCCGCCCCCCCACTGACATAAGCGGTTCTTTCCTCTGGCCCAGCAGAGAGTTGGTGCTAGCCTGGAACCGGTTTTTCTGGCCCCAGAGCCAGTTCTTTGTCAGTGGAAACAGAAAACCCGGTTCCAAACTAAGCACTGGCCCCGAACCAGCCCTGGAACTGCTTTGGTGGAAAAGGGGCATCTGTGTCAGCCCTGCGATGACCTGGCGACTTGTCCAGGGTGTACCCCGCCTTTCGCCCGTAGTCAGCTGGGATAGGCTCCAGCTTGCCTGCGACCCTGCACAGGATAAGCGGTTACGGATAATGGATGGAAGTTACCAAGGTCCTCAAAACAACTTCGACACAATTATTACATATAAAGTTATAATGGTGATAAAAAGTTGTTTGTTCACCAGCCCCTTTTATTTTCCTCTCTTGAATTTAGTTTAAAAAAAAAAAAAGGACGCCGACACTGGGGACTCCTTCCAAAAATTCTAAACATCACAGAGAGCTTCACCACGTCATCAACATTAACGCAAGGTTTTTAAATGTTTATGGGGAGTATATGCCATGTACCTCCCTGCAAATAGAAGATATTACATGGTTGCGTGAAGATATGAAGTTTATCTTCAAATGGTTTATATATTTCTGTCTCATTTGTTTAACTGGGTTCTCTTTATCTACTTTTAGGACTTGTGTGAGAATCTGATGATGTTTCAGGTCATATTTATGCAGAAATATAGAAAATTCTAAAGGGTTCACAAACTTTCGAGAAACCACTACCATGGTCACGAGTACTGTTGTGACCACAACCATATACAGCACAAAGATACGGCATAGCTAAAAGAACGCTTAAAGCAGTGGAAAAACAGAGTTGCGCACGCGTGACTATGTTTTGGATGGAATGTCGCTTGACCCTGCATTTGTATCTCCACCAACATGGCCGACATCCGGGTTTCTATTTTGCTTTGATGTCACTTGCAAGTCAAGCATGGCTTCTGGCTATTTGTTTATGTCTGCAAGTCAGTCAGTAATAAAGTGAAAGATACAGTACCTCAGACCTAGCAGCCAGCTGACTTTGGAGAAAATTTGAATAAATAAATAAATAAATGGTGAGTTTGTGTATCATGTGTTTTAATTCTGACCTGGCGTCTGATGCTCATGGGCATTAGAGTTGTGTAAAGATATTAAATAATTCATATTTATGCAGAAATATAGAAAATTCTAAAGGGTTCACAAACTTTCGAGAAACCACTACCACGGTCACGAGTACTGTTGTGACCACAACCATATACAGCACAAAGATACGGCATCCATGTTATTTACCAGCTGGGAGGTCCGTATCATGAAATACAGTGACCGAGGTCTTGAAAGTACTGAGCGAGGCCCTCTGGGCCGAGGTCAGTATTCAAGGCTGAGGTCACGGTATTTCACCATACGGACCGACCTTAAGCTGGTAAATAATATATTTATTTTTTTCTTTACCAAATTCTAACAGAAAACGAGAGAGCCCGAAAGGGAAAACCGAGCTGAGGCGAGCCACCATTTTGAATCCTCATTCACGGCTGTAATGCAAATTGCTTCCTCCTCAGTATACAAGTGCACTTCCATGGCAGGAAAAAAACTACATTTTGCCGCCTATGTAGTCCCCTATTTATACAAAATTGAGTCATTCAGGATTCAGCCATGTTTTTGCTCGGCGTTAGCAACAGTTACAGGTTTTTAGCTTTCTCCTGAAATGTTTGCTTTTATTTCTTCATCCTCAGGGTAGTAAAACTCGCTTTCGCTGTGAACACTGTCGTTATCACTATCCATGCTGTAAAATTAATGTTATTTTGAATCCTCATTCACGGCTGTAATGCAAATGGCTGCCTCCTCAGTATACAAGTGCACTTCCATGGCAGGAAAAAAAAACTACATTTTGCCACCTATATATAGTCCCCTATTTATACAAAATTGAGTCATTCAGGATTCAGCCGGGCGGCACGGTGGTCTAGTGGTTAGCACTGTCACCTCACAGCAAGAAGGTTCTGGGTTCGAGCCCCGTGGCCGGCGAGAGCCTTTCTGTGTGGAGTTTGCATGTTCTCCCCGTGTCCGCGTGGGTTTCCTCCGGGTGCTCCGGTTTCCCCCACAGTCCAAAGACACGCAGGTTAGGTTAACTGGTGACTCTAAATTGACCGTAGGTGTGAATGTGAGTGTGAATGGTTGTCTGTGTCTATGTGTCAGCCCTGTGATGACCTGGCGACTTGTCCAGGGTGTACCCCGCCTTTCGCCCGTAGTCAGCTGGGATAGGCTCCAGCTCGCCTGCGACCCTGTAGAACAGGATAAAGCGGCTAGAGATAATGAGATGAAAAAAAAAGATAAATGTTGCCAAAAAAATGCTACTATGTTTGTTGTTGTTGTGAACGAGCGAGTCACCAGAGGTCCGTAACCAGGGTCCGTATCGTAGGATACGGACCCGCTCGCCAGCCAATCAGAGCGCAGGATTTGGACCGCGAAAAAAATAACTGTGTGTTATTTACCAGCTGGGAGGTCCGTATCATGAAATACCGTGACTGAGGTCTTGAAAGTACTGAGCGAGGCCCTCTGGGCCGAGGTCAGTATTCAAGGCCGAGGTCACGGTGTTTCACCATATGGACCGACCTTAAGCTGGTAAATAATATATTTATATTTTTCTTTACCAAATTCTAACAGAAAACGAGAGCGCCCGAAAGGGAAAACCGAGCCGAGCCGCCATTTTGAATCCTCATTCACGGCTGTAATGCAAATTGCTTCCTCCTCAGTATACAAGTGCACTTCCATGGCAGGAAAAAAACTACATTTTGCCACCTATGTAGTCCCCTATTTATACAAAATTGAGTCATTCAGGATTCAGCCATGTTTTTGCTCGGCGTTAGCAACAGTTACAGGTTTTTAGCTTTCTCCTGAAATGTTTGCTTTCATTTCTTCTTCCTCAGGGTAGTAAAACTCGCTTTCGCTGTGAAGACTTTCGTTATCACTATCCATGATGTAAAATTAATGCTATTCTCCTGAGAAATGCTGGCAAAAATTTTTGATAAAAATCTTATAAATAAATCTTATTAAAAAAAGATAAAACGTTGACAAAAATTGCTTCTGTGTTTGTTGTTGTGAACGAGCGAGTCGCCAGAGGTCCATATCAGGGGTCCATAACTGGGGTCCATATCATAGGATACGGACCCACTCGTCAGCCAATCAGAGCGCAGGATTTATTATTTCTGAAATAAATTGACAGGTTTGTGCAAAATCTAACAGTATTTTTAAAGTGTTTTAACTGCTAATTGAATTCACAGCACATTCGTCTGATATATACCGTGCATATGCTGCGAAAAATGACTTTGGCATGAAACAAACACGCTCATTTTTGTTGACCGGCTGAACTCTCTCGTCATCTGGTCCGATTTAAACGTCCTTAAAAGATCAAAATGCTTCTGATATGAAGTATAAACACACATTCAGCATCTGAATGAAAGAACCTGGAGGGACCGAAAAGGTCTTCCAAGGAAAAGAAGCAGAAGAGAAGCAATACCACATGCTCTGCCAGGACATTTCTGTGGGCTGAGAAATCATTCATAGGAACCTTGATATGGATGTTTAACCACCTGGAGAAGCCCTGAGGTGCCCCGAGTTTGGAGTGTAGTCATGGTTGCAGTCGTCCACAGCTCCAAAGTGACCATTTTTGAAATGAAATGCCATTTCCTCGCAAACCCTCTTGGTATAATCACTTATGAGGCATTACTGTACGTCTTTTTTTTTTAGGGGGGGGTATCTCAGGCAAAAAGACAAGTTAATCTGAATTCAAGGCAACAGCTCAGTCTAGTGTCACAGACTGCAAATCAGACAAAACTTAAAGCCTCAGTTCAGTCAAAAACAAAAGAAACTGCTGAGCAACTTACAATACAGGAACCATTTGCTCCGACCGAATGACAAGCTGGATTTCCTCTCCGTACGAACAACGATGAAAGGGAATTATGTTTAAAGAGGGCTTGTTTTTTTGTGTGTTTTTTTTTTTCCATCTTCTGGTTGGATCAAGTGCAGGTTCTCCAGGCCTTGGGACAGAGCTGTTAGAACGCAACAGACAGGACTGAGAGCCTCGTGTACTTATACAAGTGGGGTACATGCTCACTGGCCCCATTCACATCAGGTATTAACATGCGTCCTAGGTGATCAGATCACAAGGGGACAGCTGAGACACATAGCCATTCACACATGGCATTATAGATGCATCTCCAGAGACCATTTGTGATCAGATTTCCAGAAGGTTGGTGCGAGTTCAAGGTGTAATCGTCATTATTCTATCCACATTCACTGCATATGAGCAATCGCACACTCTGAGTGGCTACTTTACTACTAGGCTATCAGCTCACATACCACGAGTAGAGAAAAACAAAACGGTGGAGCGTGTTGCTGAACCGAGGATGAAGCAAAAACTCTACTTGAAAACAAAAGCCAAAAATCATTAAGTATTTAAAAGAAACAGAAATCGCTAAAATAATATATATTCCCCTCCCCAATATCGCCTATTCCACACTCCAGTCCAGTCGGTGGCGCATTTTTAAGTTGCTTTGCCAACCACAAAAAAAAAACCTAAAGAAGAAGGAAAAAA
This sequence comes from Neoarius graeffei, assembly GCF_027579695.1. Lineage (NCBI taxonomy): Eukaryota > Metazoa > Chordata > Actinopteri > Siluriformes > Ariidae > Neoarius > Neoarius graeffei. The sequence continues at coordinate 12,757,651 of NC_083591.1, read as the reverse complement.
ACCAAACAAAAAAGCAACAAAATATGGAATAAAAGTATGTGATGGTAAGAATGGATCCTGTTTTTTTTTCAAGAATTATTATTATAGTATTTTTCACAAACTGCTACTGTCATTTCACCGGTTTGTTTACCTTCTAAGCGGAAATTATTTTGTCGGACACTTTGTATAAAGTTTTTATTTATTGAATTTGCAAAAAATAAAAATAAAAATGCTTTGTTTCTCAAAATCCAGTGAATGTGGATAGAATAAAACAGTTATTCCACTCAATCGCGTCATACATGGCTTATAGCCGACTCGGTGCTACGTGCCTCATCGGCTATCAGCTCATGTACGACTTGATTTTGTGGAATAATTGTTAACTTTTTTCACTTCTTATTAGTACAAATAATGTGGAAAATTATGTAGAAATATACAAGTTTGAGCCACTGTCTCAGAATTCCATCCATCCATCCATCCATCCATCCATCCAGTTCATCGGTCAGTCAGCAAGCCCCGCTATCAACAGGGCAATGAACGTAGTGTGTCACTTCCTTCTCTGGGTGGAGTCTTGCCAAATGATGACTGAAGTTCAAGGTTGTCCCCGTCGTCTCCTCGATAGTTCTTCTACATATGGAACACATAGCAGTGCATTTTTCCCACTGCACGAGAAGTCTGTATAAGCAAAGCGGACAATCCTAGGGGCGTTCTCTCCAGGCATTTTAGCGCCATTAAAGTTAGTTTGTTCCTGAACATGATGTATGAACAGATGAATGTGCATTCTCTTGCACGAAATTAGTATAAAATTAATGTAGATATAAATATCTTATGCCAAATTATTATGGCATGTTACAAAAAATAAAGAAAAAAATCCAAGTCCTCGTCTCCAATTTACGAGTCCGAATGTAGTTAATGCACGAGTCCAAGTCACCAGTGCTCAAGTCCAAGTCAAGTCACGAGTCGGACTCAAGTACCATAAGCCTGGTAGGCAGCTAATGAACCAATGCTAGGGGCATCCCCCCAGAAAAATTTGAAATTTATACACCTTCTGATGCATTCTCATCTAATAAATTACTCGCCATTTCCCTGTAAAATACTTGCAAAATGTTTATGAAATTTCCTTCCAGATGTATGTGTGCTTGGCTTTATCAGTTACCCTCTGTAGTATGCTGCCTGGCTCTGTAACATAACTACATGGTGTAACATAACTACATGGTTCAACCAAATCAGAGCACGAGAATCGATCGACGTATATGGCGTCATTTCCGGTCTTGCTAGACCCGAATCGGAGACAATTTCATGGTGAAATAATTGGATTTGCAACAAATTATTTCAAGACGATGTAAAAATCGCTTGAACATTGAAAGGCAAGTTTTTCTTCTTTTCTGGGATCGAGTAGCTGGCACAGACCGTCTGTGTACGTGGAGAAAACTGCCGGTCGCCGGCGCTTGTCGACGTCTCTGATGATTAACGCTATCTAGAATAATCAACAATGAAGCATTGCCTAAAGTGGGTGGCATGACAAATCCAGCACAGATCCAGGAAAAGTACTTCTCCAGACCCTGGTCGTTAACTGAGCAGCGAATCACCAAACCTAGGTTTATTTTGAGAGGTGAAAGTCTTGAGATATCATCTGAATCAAATGACCGTCATTTTCAAGTGACTGGTGTTATTTTTCTTTCCGTAATGGAAATGGATCCTAACAGGTTCTTTTCGTTGACATGAAGAACCACATATTGCTATTCCAGATCGCTCATAAAATAACTTCGGCGCTCACAGGAAAACACAGAGTTCACATTCTCCAGTAAATCAAAATAATCTAATATGGCACTGAAGTGTTTAAAAGTCCAAGGAGGAATTTAATCCACAGCCTTCCCAGGACTTGATGATGGAGTATGATGATGATGGAAACTTAGTAACACTGCTCGGGCTTAAACGTTTCCATCTTGACATTTGAGCTACGTAACACTAGTGCGTAATTCTGGTTTTAATTCAAATAGGAATTCTCAGGTTTGCACCAGTAATAGGAGCACAAGGAGCAATAAATCTGCTCTCGATTCTACCTCCCAATATGAGCTCCCGTTTACATTCGATTTGATAGTTACATAGAAAATAACCCTTTCATACGGGAAAATATGAGATATAAATATCTGACAAATCATTTCAGACTGTTATTGTAGTTTAGTATAAAACCATTATCCTGATTTATGTTGTTCTCTCTGGTATACAGTGTTACTCAAATTAGGGTGGTGCAAAAATGAGTACACCCCACAACAAAAACTACTACATCTAGTACTTTGTATGGCCTCCATGATTTTTAATGACAGCACCAAGTCTTCTAGGCATGGAATGAACAAGTTGGCGACATTTTGCAACATCAATTTTTTTCCATTCTTCAACAATGACCTCTTTTAGCGACTGGATGCTGGATGGAGAGTGATGCTCAACTTGTCTCTTCAGAATTCCCCGAAGAAAATAATTTCTTTCCACCACAAAGGTGAAGGCTACAAGAAGATCAGCAAAGCTTTACTTATCAATCAGAATACTGTAGCAAAAGTGGTACAAAAATGTAAGAAAAGATGGAACTGCAACCATCTCACAGAAACGTCCAGGTCGTCCACGGAAGTTAACACCTCGACAGGAGCGTCTTCTGATGAGAAGGGTTGAAGAAAATCGGCAGGTCCAGGATGCGAGTGGACCCCTGCCTGGTCACCTGGATCTCCAGCTACCTCACTGACAGGCTGCAGTACATCAGGCTGAAGGACATCATGTCTGACACTGTAATTAGCAGCACCGGAGCACCCCAAGGCACGGTGCTGGCCCCTCTTCTCTTCACCCTATACACCGCGGACTTCTGCTACAACTCGGAGCTGTGTCACATTCAGAAGTTTGCCGATGACACAGCCATCATTGGGTGTATCAGTGACAACAGAGAGGAGGAGTATAGGAGCCTGGTGAGGGACTTTGCTGCGTGGTGCAACAGGAACCATCTGCAGCTCAACACCTCGAAGACCAAAGAGCTGGTCATTGACTTTGGGAGGTCCAGACCAAGGTCATGACCAGTTCTGATCGAGGGAGTCAAGGTGGAGGCTGTGGATTCCTACAAGTACCTCGGGCTGTGGCTGGACAGCAAGCTGGACTGGACTTGCAACACCAATCACTTATACAGGAAGGGACAGAGCAGGCTATACTTCCTTAGGAGGCTGCGGTCCTTTAACATCTGCAGGAAACTCCTGTGGATGTTCTATCAGTCTGTGGTCGCCAGTGTCCTGTTTTACACCGTGGTGTGCTGGGGGGGCAGCACATCCAAGAAGGACACATTCAGGCTGGACAAACTGATCAGGCAGGCCGGCTCTGTGGTCGGCATGAAGCTGGACTCTCTGGTGACGGTGGCAGAGAAGAGGTCTATGGACAAACTATTGAACATCATGGACGATGCCAGTCACCCTCTGCACACCGTCATCAGCAACCAGAGGAGCCTGTTCAGTGACAGAATGCTCCTTCCCAAATGCAGGACTAACAGACTCAAAAACTCCTTTGTCCCTCACGCCATTAGACTGTACAACTCCTCTCTGGGGGGGGTAACAGGAGGACAGAGGACGGGAAGGAGCAGTAGCCTAGCCTGACAAAAAGCAATACTGGACAATGTGCAATATAAAGTGCAATATCTTTCCTGCTTCCCCCCCACACACACACTTACCCTAACTCCACTTCTCCCCCCTTTCCCCCACCCCTTCCTCTCTTCCCCATATCTTATTCTTTTATATTTGTATATGTAAATACTTAATTTATTTTAATTTATCTAGAAGTTTTCTCTATTTCTTTTCTCTGTTTATCTGTAATGATGCTGCTGGACTCTTAATTTCCCTGAGGGAACCCTCCCAAAGGGATCAATAAAGTTTTATCTAATCATAATAATAAAGTTCAATTTATATAGTGCCTTTCTCAAAACCCAAGGACGCTTTACAATTATAGGAAAAAGAAAAAAAAAGGCCACCAAATAGAGGTTAGGATGTCATTCCAATAGTGGAGCAGCCACAGTCCCACCAAAAGGCGCACGAAAACAAGTCCCACACCGCCAGCACAGCCGCTGCGACGCCGATAGGCAACATCACTCGGAACACCACGCCATGCATCCACAAAGCGAGCACAGAAGTACTGCCACGCAGAGCCCTGGTATGTCCCAAACCACCTGCACAGCCGCCGCGATGCCACCGGGCAACATCGCTCGGAACATCACGCCAAGCACTAAAGCACCGCCGCACAGAGCGCTGGACAACCACGATGTTAAAATGAGCAACGAACTCACTGCAGTCCATAGCTAGGAGCACAGGCATCACCCACGGCGAACCAAGGCCTGGAGGGAACCGACGCCCAAAACTGGGTCCGGAGCTACACCACAACCGACGTACAAAAACACTCAAACAAAAACAAGCATAAAACTACACAAGCACAAAAAAAAAAAAAGAGAGAGAAAATAAAATACAAAGCTCCAGTGAGAAGCGGCAGCCAGAATGCACACGACGTACTCTCAACTGGAAACGGAAACTGAATCTAACAACTATGCTTTATCACACTATCAACCGCGCGCATGTGGGTTTTTTTTTTTTTTTGTATCCTAGTGAAATTCCTTTCTGAAACAATTTACAACATAATGTACTCCAGAACCAAAAATTCATCCCTGTCCTCATCCAAGAGCCCTGCTGGGACGATCCGTCAGTCCTCCTCTAGTTCCTATGAAAACAAGCGTGACCACAAATCTCCATGAGGCCCAAATTTTGAGAAATATCAACAAAAGGCACTGGGCTAAATCAAGATGCCATTGTACTGTACAACTGAACCTCCCTGTGCAGTTAAAATACAGAAATATCTTCTGTTTTGAGTCACGGTGCTGTCAGCTTCTCAGTTTCCTATAAAACTGTTATTGTGGACGTGGGACTGCATAAGCTTGTCCATGTGGTCCACAACTATTGTCTTTGCTCAGCTGTGAATGTAGCGCAAAACTGTGGACATTCATTCTTCCAGAATCAACTGGGTTGACATGCTACAGTCAAGACTGAAGGTGCATCATGAGGGTGCAGTGGTTTTACATTCATCATGTGACAAAACTGATAAGCACCTAGGTTAAGGCCCAGTCCCACAATACCGATAACTATAACTACAACTATAAGTAAATCGCTCCTCTGCAGTTTATGTGGTCGTTGGTCACACCAGACCGATAACGATACCTGTAGCCCAGGCTTGGGTTTATCCGTATCGGTGAGATTGCTTCTGGAGCGATTTTTCCAGGCCTGAACCTGACCTGATAAAACATCTGACCAATCAGGTAATTGTTTACATATGACGCTGTCTGAGCACGTGCTATTTTTCCTGGGAATCTTTGTACGTCCTTGTTGCATCATGAAGTCACGGAAAACAGATTCACAGAAAAAATTTTTGCATTTTTTTCACGGTCCGGTTTTCATCAAATCCGGCACTCTGATTGGCTGGCGAGCGGGTCCATATCCTACGGTACAGACCCCAGTTACGAACCTCTGGCGACTCACTCGTTCACAACAACAAACCTAGTAGCAATTTTTATCAACATTTATCTTTTTTGTAAGATTTATTTATAAGATTTTTATCAAAAATCTTATACATTTTTGCCAGCATTTCTCAGCATAATAGCATTAATTTTAGGTCATAGATAGTGATAATGAGAGTCTTCACAGCAAAAGCGAATTTTACTCCCCTGAGGAAGAAGAAATAAAAGAAAACATTTCAGGAGAAAGCTAAAAACCTGTAACTGTTGCTAACGCCAAGCAAAAACATGGCTGAATCCTGAATGACTCAATTTTGTATAAATAAGGGCAGCAAAATGTAGTTTTTTTCCTGCCATGGAAGTGCACTTGTATACCGAGGAGGAAGCAATTTGCATTACAGCCGTGAATGAGGATTCAAAATGGCGGCTCGCCTCGGTTTTCCCTTTCGGGCGCTCTTGTCAGTACTTTCAAGACCTCGGTCACGGTATTTCACGATACGGACCTCCCAGCTGGTAAATAACACATATAAAAAATATACAGTACGGATCTTTCATTCACAGATATGTGATTTTCCGTGAAATATCAATCATAAATTAATAAACATATAAATGCAGGTAAGATATTTTAATTATGAACTTCGGCAGTCCAAACGTTTAATTGTTTTCGAGTTCTTAATTTTTTATCCATGATGCATCATCCATATGAAATTGGTAACCAGTCTGTAATATACTGAAACGTTCGTGACCAATCCATAAATTATTAGCATCTGTGATGCATCCGTATTAAAATCCATAACCACTCTGTATTTTGTATCCTTTTTTAATTATATTTACGTAGTCCGTGACCTATCCGTATTATATCAACCACTGGAGGATGTGCATGGGTTGTTTTGGAGTCCAAGCTGAACAGGATGACCCGGAATAATGTGCTACTACTTGGAAAAAACTTCCATGACTATTCCTAAGTTGCATGCATTTATTTACCTGAGTGGCAGGACCGACTGATATTATAGTCGGGATTATAGTTGTGGTGTGACTACTCCGGACTGGAACTAAATTCAGGCAGAGGTGTAGTCATAGTTGGGGCGTCATGGCTCAGGTGGATAAGGCGCCATACCATAAATCCGGGTTCGATTCCGGCCCGAGGTCATTTCCTGATCCCTCCCCGTCTCTCTCTCCCGCTCATTTCCTGTCTCTACACTGTCCTATCCAATAAAGGTGAAAAAAGCCCAAAAAAAATCTTTAAAAAAAAAGAGGTGTAGTCATAGTTGTAGTTATAGGTACAGTTATAGTTATCGGTGTTGTGGGACCGGGCCCTTAGACTGGTAGGCACTTTAAATTTACATTCTGGTGAAATTAAGAATCAGTTACATATGTATAATTAAGCAAGCACAAGAGTGTGGTGATGCTGAATACTGGCAGAGTCGATAAAGGTGCTTCTGGCAAAATTGGCATCACTTCATCCTTAATTCAAAGGTTACAGTGTATTCCCGAAAAGTGTCGTTTGCCATGTCCGCTGATGAGGTCACCAACACGACTGTAATAATGGTTTCAAACTAGGAAGTGGAATTTTACGTAGTGAACCCAGATGAGCGGTGTGATACACGCATATCCCTTTTTGACCAACAGTGAATGGGTTCGGTTCTGATTCGCACACCAAATTTTGAACCAAATTTCAGAGCATTTCAATCAAAAATAAATTGGTTTGTAACCTGAAAAGTTGGTTCTCTGCTGGAACCAAAATATTACTGGTTTTTCCAGCTTGAACCGTGACATCAGTGGGCGTGTCATTAGTTTGGAGAGGAAGCAGAGAGCAGCAATGGAGAACACAAAGGAAAAGGGATACATCTTCGGAAAAAAAAAGAAGGACCGAAAATAAATATCTGCAATAACAGAACAAAAGCTCATAGGTAATCGAATCAATGCACTCCACCATCTTGCTATGACTGTTTACTCCCTTTACATTCCATTCATGACGCATCCTTGATTACAACGGTTCCACTCAAAACTGATGAAAACGTGGGCCGGTTCGCTAACCAAGGTACGAAGAATCCTGAACGCAACCGGTTCAAGAATCCCTTTTTAACCAGGGAATGGGTAACAGTGAAACATCCCAGTGCAGTTATAATAAATATAAGCACTATAGGAATGCAGCTCGACCAGTCAAATTAGTGGACTGGAACCAACTGCTGTGTCCTTTCACTCTGTGTAAAGAAATTAAGGCAGTACATACAAAATCATCTTTAGTTAAACATTAGTCTGTACATGTTTCTACACTCCCTATCATCTCATCTCATCTCATTATCTCTAGCCGCTTTATCCTTCTACAGGGTCGCAGGCAAGCTGGAGCCTATCCCAGCTGACTATGGGCGAAAGGCGGGGTACACCCTGGACAAGTCGCCAGGTCATCACAGGGCTGACACATAGACACAGACAACCATTCACACTCACATTCACACCTACGGTCAATTTAGAGTCACCAGTTAACCTAACCTGCATGTCTTTGGACTGTGGGGGAAACCGGAGCACCCGGAGGAAACCCACGCGGACACGGGGAGAACATGCAAACTCCACACAGAAAGGCCCTCGCCGGCCCCAGGGCTCGAACCCAGGACCTTCTTGCTGTGAGGCGACAGCGCTAACCACTACACCACCGTGCCGCCCCACTCCCTATCATAATATTGTTAAATATAAATAATTCACTGTCACTTTTAATAATTAGAATTTATAACTGAATAGGTCTAAAGTGCGACTTCGTTCAACTGGAAAGAGGTTCCGTTTTAAATTTGAACCAAAATCAGATTTGTGAAGCTAATAACAGTAACTTAATCCCAGCCTTAACATTTGTTTGCATCGAAAAACCAGAATAACGATGCCATAATAACAGCGTTTTCCTAGAACAAAAGAAAAGCACAGTAATGCTGACCAACATGACACGCATGGATAGGTTAGTAATGTACTTAAATGCTCGCAAGTGAAATCAATGATCATATACATGACAGCAACAATGATCGAATAGAACCAGGCGGGGCTAGTGTTACAGTGCGTTGCAAAAGTATTCATCCCCCTTGGTGTTTGTCCTGTTTTGCCGCATTACAAGCTGGAATTAAAATGGATTTTTGGAGGGTTAGCACCATTTGATTTACACAACATGCCTACCACTTTAAAGGTGAAAATTGTTTTATTGTGACACAAACGATAATTAAGATGAAAAAACAGAAATCTGGACTGTGCATAGGTATCTCCCCACCCAAAAGTCAATACTTTGTAGAGCCACCTTTTGCTGCAATTACAGCTGCAAGTCTCTTGGGGTACGTCTCTATTAGTTTAGCACATCTAGCCACTGGGATTTTTGCCCATTCCTCAAGCCAAAACTGTTCCAACTCCTTCAAGTTAGATGGGTTGCGTTGGTGTACAGCAATCTTCAAGTTATGCCACAGATTCTCAATTGGATTGAGGTCTGGACTTTGATTAGGCCATTCCAAGACATTTAAATGTTTCCTTTTAAACCACTCCAGTGTAGCTTTAGCAGTATGTTTAGGGTCATTGTCCTGCTGGAACGTGAACCTTCGTCCCAATCTCAACCCTCTGGCCGACTCAAACAGGTTTTCCTCCAGAATTGCCCTGTATTTAGTGCCATCCATCTTTCCTTCAGTCCTGACCAGCTTTCCTGTCACTGCAGATGAAAAACATCCCCACAGTATGATGCTGCCACCACCATGCTTCACTGTAGGAATGGTGTTCTCAGGGTGTTGGGTTTGCGCCACACATGGCGTTTCCCATGATAGCCAAAAAGCTCAATTTTAGTCTCATTTAACCAGAGAACCTTCTTCCATGTGTTTGGGGAGTCTGCCACATGCTGTTGGGCAAACTCCAAACATGTTTTCTTATTTTTTTCTTTAAGCAGTGGCTTTTTTCTGGCCGCTCTTCCATAAAGCCCCGCTCTGTGCAGTGTAAGGCTTAAAGTGGTCCTATGGACAGATACACCCATCGCGACTGTGGATCTTTGCAGCTCCTTCAGCGTTACCTTTGGTGGTTTTGTTGCATAACGTGATTGTTGAATCACGTTACTGGTCACATTTGAAGCAGGAAATTTTACATTCAATCTCAGGAACAATGTTAATAAATAAATCAGACAGATATACAGGCAATTTACTGAAATCCCTGCAGTTGGGGTCTTGATCAGCCTTGAAATAAAATCCCGAGTCTCCATGTCCAAGACCGAGACAAGACGGAGTAAAAATGCGAGACGAGACCGAGACCTTCAAAAAGTGGTCTTGAGACCCAGACCGGTCAACAACACTAATATTCAGAAGCCACACATGCACACTTGTCCTGCACTTTTTTGGATAAGAGTCCCCTCAAGGCTGACTGTTATTCACAACTCTACTGCCTTACAGTGTCGAGACTGTATCATCATCCTTGATCAACATTTCAGACAGTCAAGTGCCTTCACATCAGTTGTGTCTTCTCTTCATGTAGAAGACAAATATCTTCCAGTCCACCGAATCCCCAAGGTCCTTCACTGAACATTCATCAGAGGTAAAAGCACCAATCACGATCCATCAGAGATCAGCAGTCAGCCCTATCAAATGTAATCTCTTCCCAAGCGCTCTACATCACAAACCTCACTTCAGATAAGGATCCACAACAAGTCTTTTCAAATTCAGAATGAAGGAGATGTGACCTGAAGGAGATGTGACTTTCTAATTAGGTCTGGGATACAAGCGTTCCTGTTTCAACCTGCTGTTGATGCAGTAGCATTTATCTGAACATCCAAGTTCATACAGTAGAGCTCAAGATTTCAAATATAGCCTGATTAAGTTTGATTTATAGACGAGGTGCCTGGACTCTTTAAACACATTAACATTCCCTGCAAATTCAAACTAAACCCAAAATATGCACTTTAATGAATAGTGATTATAAATAACTAATGCTGCATTTAATAAGCAAGGAATAAATTCATCAGGGCTCCAAACTTGATTATTCACTGAGCCAAGTCATAAAATACTTTGCTTTCAAATATAAAAATGAATCACAATTCCACCTTTCCTTTGAATAGTTTTAGACCAAACTTCATAGCATGTATAGTGCATTTAGGAACAACATTTTCTTTCGTAATTTGTAATTCTTCCTCACTTATGGTGACAAAGTGATTGGCCGCCATTTTGTCAAGTCGCTCGAGGTGATTATCGAGAATTATTATACAAACGGGCCACTTTTTCCAGGGAATAAAAATGTGTTCTATTCCCTTCAAGTGGGTTTATTGATGGCATGCAATATCATCATCATATCAGTTATTCTCCATGTATTACGCCACTCTCCCTAATGGAGAATGAGCGTGCAATATTGTTATAATATTGCACGTCGTCAAGACAACACAATGTCACCCGGAGCTCATGCATCCAGTGACAAAACTTTTCTGCTGCACATGCGCACAATCATTTCTTTGTCAGCCGGGAAAGAGAGAAGACGAGGCTAATCCAGTGCTAGGATTTATTTAATTGCTAAATAAATAAACTGAAAAATGAAACTAAAGACGTGTTGAACACCCAAAAGGCTACCAAAACTTCATTATATCTTCTTCATGCATATTTACAAGAGAAAAAAAAAAGCATACCGACAAGCACACTTTGATGAAATTGACAAGGTACAAGTTTGTTAATAATCAAGGGCATAACTGGTAAAATTTGCCCAAATTAAATGAAATTTCAATATGCGTATAACTGTCATATAACAAAGCCTTTTGCCAAGTTTGGTGAAATTCCTCCACAAATTGTGAGAGGAGTTGATTTCAGAAGAACGTACACCCTCATGAAATTGTCAAAGCACAAGTTATTTGATCAAGGGTCAAAACTCTGGGAAATTTTTCACAAATGAAATTAAATCGCAATATGCGTATTACCATCATATAACAAGGCCTTTTGCCAAGCTTCGAGAAATTTGTCCAAAAATCGTGAGAGGAGTTGATGTCAGAAGGCGAGCACACCTTCATGAAACTGTGAAAGTACAAGGTTGTTAATTTTCTTCTTCTTCTCTTGGCTGCTCCCAATTAGGGGTCGCCACAGCGGATCTTTCGTCTCCATTACTCCCTGTCTTCTGCATCCTTCTCTACGACACCTGCCACTTTCATATCCTCTCTCACCACATCCATGTATCGCCTCTTTGGCCTTCCTCATTTTCGTGCGCGGATTGAAAGTACAAGGTTGTTAACCAAGGGCTGTAACTCTGGTAAAATGCGACTGAATTGAACAAAATAATGTGCGCAGTACCGACATATGACAAGGCCTTTTACCAAGTTTCGTGAAATTCCTCCAAACACTGTGAGAGGAGTTGATTTCAGAAGGAAAACACACCCTCATGAAATTGTCAAAGTATAATTTTGTTAATCAAGGGCTGTAACTCCGGTAAAACACGACTGAATTGAACAAAATTACAATAAGCGTACTACCGACATATAACAATGCCTTCTGTCAAGTTTCGTGAAATTCCTCCAAAAATTGTGAGAGGAGTTGATTTCAGAAGGCGAGCACCCTTCCCGGGATGGACGGATGAAAATCGCCACGACATAATCCCCCTTCGGGCCTTTTGGCCAGCGGGGGATAAAAACCATTGAATCAGAAGGTGTGTCCAAACTTTTGACTGGTTATAACAGCTATAAAGAGTTGTTCCCTCACCAGCATCTGTTCAAACCAATGTCACTAAGGACCCACAAACTCCTCAATCCTGAAGACTTTCTCGCATCTTTTACAAAATGCAAACACTGGAGACTCTTTTTATAACTACTAAATATACAGCTCTTTCATCATGCCAAAACTTTACATACCCTGCTATCAAAAGTATACCATATTAGAATAAAAGTGCATTAACATGAGTGAGAATTCAACATAAATTTCTATACAGTAACAAGAATATTTCCTCTCCACCCTTCATCCCAACAACTGAAGTGAATACATAGGAGTCTAGAATTACTGGTAGTTCACAGAGCCAAAGAAAACACAGCATCCTTAAAGGGGAACTGAAGTCATTTTTAAACTTGCTTTCTTTCGTAATTAATGTGTTATTCAATTACGTTTTTGGTTTTAGTAACCTTATATCGTGACTTGTATTGGCAACTAATTGCAATCCAGTATTATACTTAACGGCCTAGTCGGCTTTTAGCAATGTTGAATTTGGTTCGTTTGGTCTACAGCAGGCGTCGCTTATCCGTACGATCTTCACGAGACTTGTGCGAGACTTCGAAACGTCAAGTGTCAGCCAGGTGTCAGTGCTGCCATTTTGAAAACTGGTTTCCAAACGAAATATTGCACAGAAACGAGTTTAAATGACTATTACTGCCTACTTTTTTCAAACTTTCCTGATTGCTATCAAAACAAACAAAACTTCCGGCTTGATTACGTCAGCATTCGAAAGAGGGCGAGCGTGTCTTCCGACAACGTTGGCAGATGTTGGTGACTTTGATTTCTGCTGTACGTTTTACTTCTGTCCTACGATGTCTCGCACAGGTCTCGACGAATCTCGTTTACAGCCATTGCTTTGACATTAGGACTGATATATTACAGAGCATATTTAAAACACTCATAACTTGCTATAGCGGTGACAAAATAGCGATCAAAAACGCATTCCTATATTTAATAAAATGAGATAAATAGAATTTTGATCATAAAAAAATTTTTGCCTTCAGTTCTCCTTTAAATGACTGACCATCTGACTACAAAAAACTGTGGGTGAAGAAGGAGAGAGAGAGAGAGAGAGAGAGAGAGAGAAAATGATCAGCTCTAGTGCACTTGTAGCGTTTGTTACACAGAGGTGAAAATTGCACTAGGTGAGTCTGTGCGTAAACTGATCTAAGGGGAGAGCCGTTTGCCCAGAATAAAGAGGACACACACACATTTGTCTCCCCATCCTTGTGAGGACCTTCCATTGACATAATTATTATTGCAGTTAATTAATGCTGTGCTTGCACCAGAACCTAACCTCGGTAATGAAAAGGAAACTTTTTGCCTCTTTTTTTGTTCAAAATTCACAACAGCAATTTCCTTGTGGGGACCATCCAAATGTCCCCACAAGGTCGAAACTGCCACATTTGACTGTCCTTATGGGGACGTTTGGTCCTCAGTAATATATAAACACACACACACGGGAATCTAGGTGTAATGCCTCAGGTATTGCCTTTGCTCCGACAATGAAAAGCACATGATGGGTCTCAGGAATATAATACCCTGTCCACACTAGGGATTTTGTACCGATACGAAACTACTTTCATACTGCAACACCTGTCCACACTAGCAACTATACCGGTACTGTAGCGGTATAACTGTATCGGTACGAAACCCACAAATGTATGGGTTTCGTACCGGTACAGTATCGGTACTGTAGCGCTTCGCTGTAGTGTGGACAGATGAAGCGGTTCTGTATCGATACAAATATAATGCGCATGCGCAGTGAACCATTCCTACTTTTTCCGGGCAATACGCGCGTGCTTTCCAGCTGTAAATAAAACGTCAAAATGGCTCAAAACAACCATGGAGCTACATGCAGCAAAGAAAGGAGGGAGGGGAAAAGAGGGAGGAAGAGGGGAAGAGGGAGAAAGTGAGGGGGGAGAAAGGGAGATTCGTTTTCTTTGTTTCTTTCTCAACTGCCTCGCGCGTTTTATACGATTCGACTGAATAAATGAGCACCAGAAATACAGACTGTACATTGACAACAAAAAGCATACACACGTTGTTTCATCCGCCATATTCTCGGAAGGAAGTTACTCGGTAACCACGGAAACATTTCGCGCACGCGCATTTCAACTTCCGTAAAAGAAAACCGCAAACATTTCTCACTAGTGTGGACAGATGCACTAAACTGAACCGGCATACTTTGTATCGATACAGTTATACCACTTTCGTACCGGTATAAGTGTGAACACAGCTTAACACACAGTAGCGCATGCACACATACACACACACACACACACACACGCACAACTGACTTTACACAATTTATCACTGAATTATGCATTAGTGTAACTAAATCATGTCATGCCTCGACCTTTTGTTTCCTCATACAGACCAAATTGTCGCCATCATGTCAGTATGTATCTGCTTCCTGATTCATCAGGGCTCGTAGAAAAGACTAAAAGCAGTTATCTTACCACTCTCAACAGAATAGGAGTTTTATTCCAGGTTTTTTTTTTTTTTCTAAAAATCATTTGTATTATTAGGCTTTATTATCCTTAAATAAACCTCAGACTGAAAGACAGCACTGGAAAAATAAAGCCAGACAGTTGGTTTACTGGACAATGCACTGCTTTGCCTAAATGACAGATCTGCATTCGTTCATGCTGGAAATATTTACACATGATGACAAGGCCGTGGACATCATTTAGCAACTGTACAGGACACCTTGATGCCAATTTGGGTGAAAGGCTTGCTCGTGGGGAAAATAAAATGAGAAATTAAATGCTAATTCGTCATGGAAGCATTTTGTGATCTGCTGAATGTACACACAAAGGATTTTTTTTTTAAAAAAGAGAGATATTAAAAGAAACTATTTCTAAAAACTCATACATCAGCTTCAGACACACAGAGCAAAAGAGGAAAGCGCAGGCAAAAAAAGTGGGTTTATTAATCTTGTCATAAATGTAATGCCCTATTGTGATATTTCTCCTTATAGGTCTGCCTTAAAAATATTGAGTTTCTTGTTTTCTAGTCATGTATAGCCGTGTGTGTGTGTGTGTGTGTGTGTGTGTGTGTGTGTGTGTGTGTGAGAGAGTGTGTGTCACTGAGCTCTGTATAAAATCTGGAGAGCTCTTAGGCTCGTCAGAGTGGCCGCAATCTTACCATTCGCATTTGGCTTATGTGTTAAACCGTCGTATCCGATCAAACTTGCCCCAAGAAAATTATTTCCTGACTCCCCCCATTACCTCCTCTTATTTTCTCAACTTTTACCCACATTCCTTACATATCTTTATAGCGCTCCGCTTCACTGTTATTCATTCCCCCCTTCCAGACCAGTCTCTGATCATTTTTTTTTTTGAACGACTCTTTTACTACTATAATTATTTTTCGGGAGATTATTGCAGTTTCTCTCTTATACAGCGCATCTTTGCCTTGTGTATAGTATCTCTCTATCTATATTTTTTATTTATTTATGATTTTTGGGGGGCTTTTTACACCTTTATTGGATAGGACAGTGTAGAGACAGAAAATGAGCAGGAGAGAGAGACGGGGAGGGATCGGGAAATGACCCCAGGCCGGAATCAAACCCGGGTCCCCGGATTTATGGTATGGCGCCTTATCCACCTGAGCCACGACGCCCCCAGATATATTTATTTTTATATATTATACCAACACAAAGGCTGTACAAATACTTCCTTTCTGTTTATGACAGTTGTTGAAACAGGATTTTTACCTCCGCCAAGGAGGTTATGTTTTTGGTAGCGTTGGTTTGTTTGTTTGTCTGTTAGCAACATTACGGAAAAAGTTATGAACGGATTGCTCTGAAATTTTTTCCAGAGGTGTGACTGGGCACAAGTAACAATCCATTAAATTTTGGCAGTGATCCGGATCACCTTCTAGATCCCGGAATTTTTTAAAGGATTCTTGGCGGAGGTCTGCGCTCTCCGAGTGCTTTTCTAGTTTTCTCATGTTATTTGCCATTTTCACTTCATTCTCACAGTCACGTCTTAACAGTATTTATTGCTTGCAAGCTGTATGAATATTGTAACAGTGAATTATGTGACCAATAAATGAAAAGTATGGTTCCAAAATGCAATAAACGTCAAATTTGAAAAATTGAAACTCCCGCCATCAGCAGTTATCATATCTTACTCGTACCATATTCAGTTTTCACCAAAACACTATATCTGCCATTGATTTACACACTGTGTTATGGCCTTTCATTCCAAAACACAACAATCGCCATCACCGATTTTTCTCAAAACCAGACATCCATTTGGCCAATCAGAGGACGCCATTGGCGTGAAGTCTTCCAGGATGGCTGCGCCCATGAAGTAGGAAATCATTTCGTCACTTCTTGCATTTATTGGACAATTCTACGCTGAATGATTTCGATAAAATAATCAAAAAAAATTTTAATAATCTATAAAATAAAATAATCGGTTAAATGCACTTTAAATAGAAAGGGAAATGTAGCATTCTGGGGAAAAATGCCATGGTGTGGCTATGAAGCGACTTGACAAAAAAATAATTACTTGGTTCAGTTAAAAGCTGTTAATTAGTTCTGGATTTCATTTTTGAAGTTTATCATCATTCAGGAGCTCCAGTGGTGCTTGAAAGTTTGTGAACCCTTTAGAGTTTTCTATATTTCTGCATAAACATGATCTAAAACATCATCAGATTTTCACACAAGTCCTAAAAGGAGATAAAGAGAACCCTGTTAAACAGATGAGACAAAAATATGCCATGTACTTCCCTGCAAATAGAAGATATTACATGGTTGCGTGAAGATATGAAGTTTATCTTCAAATGGTTAATATATTTGTCTCATTTGTTTAACTGGGTTCTCTTTATCTACTTTTAGGACTTGTGTGAGAATCTGATGATGTTTTAGGTCATATTTATGCAGAAATATAGAAAACTCTAAAGGGTTCACAAACTTTCAAGCAGCACTGTAGATAGATAGATAGATAGATAGATAGATAGATAGATAGATAGATAGATAGATAGATAGATAGATAGATAGATAGATAGATAGAAAACGGTATAGACCCTTTTCGGTCACATGACCTTCGTAAACGCGACCACCATTTTGGACATGTAGGGGACTTCGGCTTGAATCAGTTTGAATGCGAGGAAGGCGACAAACAAAAAACATAAAAGAAAAAGGAGCGAAATGCAGAAAACACCTTCACTATCCAGCGACGTAGGGCATTTACAGGGCGAGCAGAGGGAGAGGTATTTGCAAAAATTGAGGTTAGCAGGCTTAGAGAACGACGTTTACCTGCTTCCACCAGGATTGTTCACTGACGTACGCTCCGGCTTGCTCCCCCTCAAATTAAGCAGTGCGCTCCGGAACCTCGGCCGGAGCACTCCGGGAGCAAGCCGGAGCGCGCTGCTTAATTTGAGGGGGAGCAAGCCGGAGTGCGCTCCGGAACCTCGGCCAGAGCACTCCGGGAGCAAGCCGGAGCGCGCTGCTTAATTTGAGGGGGAGCAAGCCGGAGCGCGCTCCGGAACCTCGGACGTTGGCTCCGGCAGCTATTTACACTGGATCCGGTGTAAATAGCTGCCGGATCATAATTACAGTAAACTAGTAAATACAGTAAAGGAAAAACTTGAGACTGAAAGGTTTTAACAGTCATCCAAATGACTGAACGTAAACATTGCTACAGTAACATACCAGCTACTATGTTGTTGACATTAGCTAGTCAACAATAGCTACTACAGAAGAACAAAGAGGTTACAATGGGTTATTTTAACCTATTTGGTTACACACTCGCTGCCACAGAATGTTAACAGCAATGTAATGCCTTTTCTGGCTAATTTTATTCGTCTTACCTCCAACAAAGTGGTCACTACACAAGCGTTGGTATGCCGAGGGCTGCCAATCTTTCCTGTTAATAGCCGCTATCTATCTTCTACGTTGGGATCCGATAAAATGATAAACCTTGCCTTGTTTGTTGATGGCTACTACATCCAGGTGCACAACAATATAGTGGCATGATGGAAGTCTTGCTGAAAGTAAAAACTTTCTTTGCTGCCGTTCCTCAATGTTGGCTGTGGTAAACTACTGGTAGTACATGTCCAAAATGACGGCCGCGTTTGTCGTGACGTCACGTGAAAAGGGTCCATAAGAGAAAAACTGAAATAATCTCCGTTGAAATAATTATAGGTGTAAAAGAGCTGTTCAAAAAAATGATCAGACTGGACTGGAAAAGGGCCCCCCCCCCCCCACTTTTCCAGTCCAGTCTGATCATTTTTTTGGATCTGGAAGCAATAACAGTGAAGCGGAGCGCTATAAAGATATGTAAGGAATGTGGGTAAAGTTGAGAAAATAAGAGGAGGTAATGAAAGGGGGGAAAAAGTCAGGACATACTTTTCTTGGGGCAAGTTTGATCGGATACGACGGTTTAACACATAAGCCAAATACACATGATGCGAGTGGTAATATGGCAGCCAGATGGCTTCACTCGTCTCTACAGCAGGGAATAGGCTGAGCTCTCCAGATTTTATATACAGCTCAGTGGTGTGTCTGTGCGCGGGCTCACATGCATCATGGGAAGAAGCTGATGTCCGAGTTTTTACAAATAAATAGTTTCTTTAAAGATACACTACCGTTCAAAAGTTTGGGGTCACCCAGACAATGTTGTGTTTTCCATGAAAAGTCACACTTTTATTTACCACCATAAGTTGTAAAATGAATAGAAAATATAGTCAAGACATTTTTCTGGCCATTTTGAGCATTTAATCGACCCCACAAATGTGATGCTCCAGAAACTCAATCTGCTCAAAGGAAGGTCAGTTTTATAGCTTCTCTAAAGAGCTAAACTGTTTTCAGCTGTGCTAACATGATTGTACAAGGGTTTTCTAATCATCCATTAGCCTTCTGAGGCAATGAGCAAACACATTGTACCTAGGGCTGTGCGATATATCGAATATACTCAATATATCGCGAAAATTCTGTGTGCGATACATAAAATTATTATATCGTAACTATCGAGTATTTTATGGTCATCTTCCGACTTGCGTTTGTTTCGTGTTTGTTTAAAACCTTTTCCGGTGGTTTTCTCCCTGTCCCTCAGGCAGTAACGTGAGAGGCTGCCTAAGGGTAAAGAAAACAATAATGTCACGCACTCGCCAACCAATCCCGGGCGACATCTCGGTGCTGAAAGGAACTTCCGGGAAGATTTTCTAGTTTCGGTTGTGTTGCCAGATTGGGCGGTTTTAAGTGCATTTTGGCGGGTTTTGAACATATTTTGAGCTGGAAAACGTTAGCAGTATCTGGCAACACTGCCGGCAGGAAGATTTCCTGGTTCCGGTTTACAGCGCTGACTCAGTTCGTGCAATCGCTGGTGTTGCATAGGCTACCGTGTAAGCTCTGTCAATTTCAGCGACAAATTACTTCCTAAAAGAACTAGTAAGGGGTCAGTCAACTGGCATTTTTTGGATATCGCGAGGAGGACGTGGAACAGCAAATGGCAGTTTGTAAAGTGTGCAAAAAAAAAACCCTGTCATCACGAAAGGCAGCAGCACTACAAATATGTTCCATCACCTGAAACTCACCCGGTACAGTATGAAGAGTCTCTTAAACTCCGAACTACTTGCCCACGAGCTAAAACCCCCCACAAGCTAAACAAACGACCATAGCGGCCTCGTTCTCCAAAGCCCCCACATATGAGAAAACGAGTCAGAGATGGAGAGCTATAACGGATGCAATCACTAACTTCATTGCCAAAGACATGATCCCAGTTAGTATAGTGGAAAAACCAGGCTTCCAAAAATTACTAAACACACTCGATCCCAAACATGAGTTGGCTGGTCGCAGACATTTTACAGAGAAGGCAATACCGGAATTCTACACATCTGAGAGGCAGAGCCAGAAAACATTCAGTTCAAAAGTGTGCAAAGAGAAAAATAATGTTTTGCAGATCTCTCTCTTCTCTCCCTCAATCTCTCTCTCTGTTGTGAATGTTCCAGTGGTTCTCAGTAGTCAGGTTAATAGCTTGGAGAACTATTTTTTTAAATAATTTAATGAATGAGCACTTTTCTTATTGAGGCTAAATGTCTTTCTCAGTGTTGAGTTTGCACTTTATTGGTTTGAGCTCTGAGCAGCTCTGTATTGTGTTGCCCCTTTGTTGCAATTTTCAAGATTGTTTTTGCAGTTTGTGCCACATCTTTGTTGAATAAAAATAGTCCTATTTCAATTCAATTGTGATTAATCACTAACATGAAAATTTAAAATGTGTTGTTGAAAACCACCTGTAAAGTTAACCAAGAATGTTATTTAATCTGCAGGGATTGTAGTGAAAACAGTAAAGAGTAAAAGTTAGATTTCATGGGGTCCTTAATGGCCCTTTTCCACTACCCTTTTTCAGCTCACTTCAGCCCGACACGGCTCGCGTTTCGACTACCAAAAACCAGCACGACTCAGCTCGCTTCAGCCCTGCTTAGCCCCTAAAACTCGCACCATTTTGGAGTAGGGCTGAAGCGAGCCAAACCGAGCTGAGTGAGGCTGGGGGCGTGAGGAGACACTCCCCTGTGCACTGATTGGTGAGGAGGAGTGTCCTCACATGCCCACACATGCCCCACGAGCGCGCTGGGATCTGTAAACACCGCAAACCCGGAAGGAGAAGAATTACGAATTACGAGAATTTCTGAAGCCTTATGCGCCTCGCCTCATCTATACGCTCTTGCCAGTATCTGTCCGCGTTGTCGGTGACAACAAGCCACAGCACCAAGACCAGCAACACTAACGACTCCATGTCCTCCATGTTTATTGTTTACTATTCGGGTCGTGAGACTACCGCTTAAAAGCTCACTGATGTCACTGTTTGCGCTGCTTAACGACATCACCTGACGTCCACCCACTTTCGCTAACTCCACCCAATGTGTCCACCCACTTCCAGCCAGCACGGTTCAGCGCGGTTGTAGTCGAAATGCAACTCCAACAGCCCCGCTCAACCCGACTCAGCACGGCACGGCTCAGCCCAACTCAGCCGCGTTTGTAGTGGAAAAGCGGCATTAGAGGAGATTTAAATATATCGAGATATATATCGTATATCGTGAAATGGAGAAAATGTATCGGGATATTCATTTTTTCCCATATCGCACAGCCCTAATTGTACCATTAGAACACTGGAGTGATAGTTGCTGGAAATGGGCCTCTATACACCTATGGAGATATTGCACCAAAAAACAGACATTTGCAGCTAGAATAGTCATTTACCACATTAGCAATGTATAGAGTGGATTTCTGATTAGTTTAAAGTGATCTTCATTGAAAAGAACAGTGCTTTTCTTTCAAAAATAAGGAAATTTCAAAGTGACCCCAAACTTTTGAACGGTAGTGTATTTCTAAAAGCTCATACATCGGTTTCTTCCCATGATACATACACACATGGTTAGAAAACAAGAAACTCAATATTTTTACAGCAGACAGATGAAGAGAAATATCACAGTAGGCCATTATGTTTATTAATCTTGTCATAAGCCCACATTTTGTTCGCCTGCTCTCTCCTTTTTTGCCTGTCTGGTTTTGTGTGCATACATACATGCATGCACGCGCGTGTGTGTGTGGTGTGAAATGTAGCACACTTAAAAAGGTGTATGAGGTAGGATTAGTCTGCACAGTCTCTATGAAAAGACTGCCAAGGCAAGGCAAGGCAAGGCAAGTTTATTTATATAGCACATTTCATACACAGTGGCAGTTCAATGTGCTTTACAGAAGTAAAAGCAGAACAGTAAACAATAGAAAATAAAATTACATAAAATAATTGGGGAAGAAAAATAATAAGAATTAAACAATAGTAGAAATTAAATTAATAAAATGAAATAAAGTTAATCAGCCTCGAGATTAATTATTATTATGGGTTTAACTCAAAGCGCGCTCTTCCCGTGGCTCTTCCACGAGGATCACCAAAAATCGTCCCGCAGACAAAATCTACAAGGATAAAGCACGCTCTTCCCGTGGCTCTTCCACGAGGATCACCAAAAATCGTCCCGCAGACACAATCTACGAGGATCACCAAATAAAATCGTCCCGCAGACAAAATCTACGAGGATCACCAAAAATCATCCCGCAGACAAAATCTACGAGGATCACAGTAACAAAGAATTAAAGTAAAAGTAAAATCATTAAAATCCAAGATTAAAAAGAAATTAAAATAAAGAAAGTAAAATCATTAAAATCAAAATTAAAAGAAATTATGTTAAAGGAAATTAATTACTTAGGTAAAAATTAATCAAGTGAAAGCATCTGAAAACAGCTTTGTCTTGAGCCTGGATTTAAAACTAACAGTAGGAGCATTTTTGATCTCATCTGGAAGTTGGTTCCAAAGCTTAGCAGCATAGCAACTAAAGGCTGCTTCACCACACTTCGTTTTGACAGCTGGTATTACTAGCAAGTTTTTCTCCTGTGATCTTAGAGACCTAGTTGGTGCATATAATTGAAACATATCCAGTAGGTAGCTGGGTCCCATCCCATTTCATGTTTTAAATAGAAGAAGTAGTGCTTTAAAGTCAATTCTATAGCTCACTGGGAGCCAGTGCAGAGACCTTAGGATTGGAGTGATATGGACTACCCTTTTTGTTCTTGTAAGAACCCTTGCTGCTGCATTTTGGATTAGTTGAAGCTCTTTGATGGTCTTTTTTGGAAGACCTGTGAAAAGGCTATTGCAGTAATCAACCCTACTGGAGATGAAAGCATGAATAAGTTTTTCTAGATCATGCTTTGACATGAGACCCCTGAGTTTAGAAATGTTTTTTAGGTGATAGAATGCAGACTTTTTTACCACTTTCATATGACTGTTGAAGTTAAGTTCGCTGTCAATAAGGACACCAAGGTTTTTGACAGTATCCTTTGTTTTAAGACCCTTAGTTTCAAGAACAGTGGCAATCCTAAGCCTTTCCTCCTTTTTGCCAAATATAATTGCTTCAGTTTTATCTGCGTTCAGCTGAAGAAAATGCCAAGACACGCATCGAAACACAAACGAGCATTCCGGACAGGAAGTCAGTTTTCCGAATGGTTTTCTCAGCGATTTCATACATTTCACTAAGACCATGGCTTAATGCATTGCTCATCATGTACTACATGTCTTTCATGGTTATTTGTACAAGTAAGGAATTTAAAAAATTTTTCAAAATAAATCAGCAATTGGGGCGGCACGGTGGTGTAGTGGTTAGCGCTGTCGCCTCACAGCAAGAAGGTCCGGATTCGAGCCCCGTGGCCGGCGAGGGCCTCTCTGTGTGGAGTTTGCATGTTCTCCCCGTGTCCGCGTGGGTTTCCTCCGGGTGCTCCGGTTTCCCCCACAGTCCAAAGACATGCAGGTTAGGTTAACTGGTGACTCTAAATTGACCGTAGGTGTGAATGTGAGTGTGAATGGTTGTCTCTGTCTATGTGTCAGCCCTGTGATGACCTGGCGACTTGTCCAGGGTGTACCCCGCCTTTCGCCCGTAGTCAGCTGGGATAGGCTCCAGCTTGCCTGCGACCCTGTAGAACAGGATAAAGCGGCTAGAGATAATGAATGATGAAATCAGCAATTGCATCATTTTAAGTATTGTGGGAGAAGTATCTCCCTCCTTCACCCTGGTTCCTGGGTAATAGCATGTATGAGTCATTTCATTTGTGTAAGTGGATCCTTTCAAAGGATGCTGCAATCCACATGACCATGAACTTTCTGACTTTGACCAACCAGACACAGGCAAGAAAGGAGCCATTTCTCATCATGATGATAAAATTAAAGACAATTCTCTGATGTGAACGATGGCAGAACAGATGTGGTCATTGTTCTTTGTAAAGATTATGTTAAAGCTCATTTTCTGTTTGGTGGTCTGAGACATGAATAATGCTGTGTATGAGAAACAACGTACACACAGAGGATTAAATTCTAAGCTCTTAATGACCATTCATACGGCCCCCATGCCACAGCATGTGTCTGCATTCCACATATGGACCATCTGTTTCAATACGTACTGTACATTAACAATAAACGTAGTGACCTACACTGGCTCAGCAGCTAAACTAGTTGACTGCACTGAAGAATATGGCCTTCTCCTGAAATTTAACCAAATCCTGGGAAAGATAGAGGGATGACCGACTGAACAGTCCATTTTGTCCTAAGGATTCAGAATGACTAGTCATAATAGTCTGTAGATATATACAAACATTTCTGTGTACAAGGATAAGCATTGCACATTTGAATGGTTATATACTGTATGCTCGAGGTTTAGTCACGAGAGGTGGGTAATATATGAAGGGAGAAAAAAGGCTTTCTGTTAAAGGAAAATAATCAACGACAGGGTGGTGTGAAGCAATATAAAAATTTCAAACTTCTCAATTTTGTTTATTAAAATGTATTAAATCAATGATCCCATGCTTTTTAACTGCTTATAATTATATTTAAAGGGGAACTAAAGCACGTTTTTATTATCAAAATTCTATTTCTCTCATTTTATTAAATATAAGAATGCATTTTTGATAGCTATTTTGTCACTGCTATAGCAAGTTATGAATGTTTGAAATATGCTCTGGAATATATCAGTCCATATGGGTCTGTCTCAGAAACTGGTCTCTCATTTGGGACATTATGGGAAAAAAAATAAATTTTCTAATTTTACTTTCTTTTTTTTTTTTTTTGCATTTAGGCCACACCAATTTAATTAGTTGGTTCTCGGATTTTTTCAGGAAAAATATGAAGCGAGTGGGCGAAATAAAAATAAAATTAAAAAAAATGCTCTGATGGTAAAATTAACGGTGGAAATAGACCAAACAATACAGGCAAACCAGTAAACAGAATTTCAACACACCTGTCAAAGATTTTACGCTTCTGTTCGCTGAATATCCTAACAATCACAAACACAGGCTTTGCAGGACTCCCCTCCACAGGCATGTTTCTTCCATAAGTCTTTATCGAAAGTGAAAGGGGCGATTTGATTGGTTTTCGACGTCACGTGACCTCACGTCACGTGACCTTTTCTGTTGGTGGGAGTTTGATTTCGATTTTATTTTATTTTGCATTTTCTTCAAGCGGTGATTCCGAGAACCAACTAATTGAATTGGTGTGGCCTAACCTAACACTCAATGTTTCTTTTGTCATGTTTAATAAGAATAAAGAGAGTATCTTGCTTTATCTGGCCTCCACTGTGGAAATTTTTGTTGATTACAATTCAAATGCTTTTGTAAAATTGATTTACATATAAAATAACTACATCATGAAGAATTAAAGCCCCTCCTTCACAGATGAGTGAAAATATTGAATAAATTTCCTCTTTTTGATTGCTTGGGTTAAAAATGCCAAGTTATGATGACTGAATTGATGATTCACTTAAATATGAATAATATGATACATTTTGGGTATTTGATATGGCAAAATAGGACAATAGGACACAATGGAAAAATCAAGAACACACCAGAAAGATGAGAATAACGGCGGTGGTAAAAGAACAGCGACTGTACCGGCTGAAGGTCGCGCGGGTCTCTGCTGCGGCACACGAGCAACGGGACATCACTATCGCACCGCACGGTGCGCAAGGCAGGGGCGGGGCAAAATGACTGGCCGTAGATTCTATCAAAAGTTCGAACTAAATTGACCAAAATATTGGCCAAAAATACGCAAACACTACGAAATATGAAAGTAAGATGAAAAAGAAACATTCTATTGCCTTATACTGCAAGACTAAAGCAAAATAAAACTGTCAAAACTCACCTTTTCAGTGATAAAATCCGAACAGATCACCCGCGTAACAGAAAGACCGCAAATGGAAGCATGACCAACTTCTAACTGCTGGAGTGGAAAATTCCATTCTACACATGCAAATTGTTAATGTGTGTCCTTCCCCGCACACAAATAACACGCTACGGTAAAAAATAGACCACAACTCATTTTATAGCTCAGAAATTCATACAAGACCCGCTACCATCGTAACATATTCTGTCAGAAACATATTCTATACCTAACTTTCAGTTTTCATTTTAAAAAATAAAATCGCAGATTTATAATAAAATTTTTATATGGTGTAGTGATTTTAAGTTACTACTTTTGGTGAGGTAGTGACCTTGACCCTGAGGCTTTCCGTTTAGATCAAAACACACAATCGTATTGGGTTTGCGGAAAATGGAGTTACGACGGTGATCAAATATTTTGTATGATGTTTTATTACGGTTATGATTATTCTGTGAGTGCACCAATGCTTAGGTGTATAAAGTTACAACTTAAAATACAATTAGTGATAACTGTAGACTTTTCAGTGGACTACAACCTTTTTAAGGGAATGCCAAATTCTAAATACAGTATTCACATCAAAGATTTAGTTTTATCTGTATTATTTCTTTCATCATTTTATTTCAAATTAAAACCAACATCACCATTCAAAACCATATAGTTTATTGACTGTGAGTATATTTAGTGGGGTACCCCCACAGTACCCAGTTTCTGAGACAGACCCATATGTCAAAGCAATGGCTGTAAACGAGATTCGTTGAGGCCTGTGCGAGACATCGTAGGACGGAAGTAAAACGTACAGCAGAAATCAAAGCGACCAATATCTGCCAACATTGTCAAAAGACGCGCACGCCCTCTTTCGAATGCTGATGTGATCAAGCTGGAAGTTTTGTTTGTTTTGATAGCAATCAGGAAAGTTTGAAAAAAGTAGGCAGTAATCGTCATTTAAACTCATTTTTGTGCAATATTTCGTTTGGAAAACAGTTTTCAAAATGGCAGCACTGACACCTGGCTGACACTTGACATTTCGAAGTCTCGCACAAGTCTTGTGAAGATCGCGCGGATAAGCGACGCCTGCCGTGGACCAAATTAACTAAACTCAACATAGGCCGATAAGTATAATATTTAATTACACTTAGTTGCCAATACGAGTCACGATATAAGGTTACTAAAACTGAAAACGTAATTGAGAAATAAAGCAAGTTTAAAAATTACTTCAGTTCTTTAATATAAACATTTCGTTTGAATTACATACAGCACTGCTGTCAGAATTACAGTCATTAAAAAAAAATTAATCAATCCTTCTGACCAATCAGATCTGAGAATTCTACAATGTTGTGGTACAAGTCAAAATACCTTATTGCAATACTTAGACATTTCTCCGATACACAATATGTATCATGATATATGGGTTTGCTAATAAACTGCATGCTTTCAAAACAGCAGTGTTTTCTTGTTCAAAAAATAAATAAATCAATGTACAAAAAACTTTCAATGATCTGTTTATTTAAAAATCACAAAAAAAGGGGGAAAAAACATTGAAATGTATGGGAAATAAAAATTCTGGACAAGACTGTAACATCTAACCACGTTCTTCAGAGTTCTCTCATGTTTATTATGAATTTTCTAACTAATTCTACACTCACTGGCCACTTTATGAGGCATAACCAATCTACCTGCTGTTATATGCAGTTCTCTAAAATCAGCTGATCCCTTGAAAGCAGCACAATGCATAAAATCATGCAGATACAAATCAAGAGCTTCAGTTAATGTTCACTTCAGCCATCAGAATGGGAAATACTGTGATCTCAAAGTGTGACTTTCACTGTAGCATGGGTGCTGGTTTCAGCCAGATGGGCTGGTTTGAGTATTTCAGAAACCGCGGATCTCATGGGGTTTTCACACAACAATCTCTGAAGTTTACAAAAAACAAAAAAAACATTGAGTTGCGTGAGGGACAGTTCTGTTGGTGGAAACAAATGCCTTGTTGAGAAGAGAGGCCAGAGGAAAATAGCCAGATTGGTTCGCGCTGCCAGGAAGGATATAGTAACTCATATAATCACTCTTTCCAACCGTGGCAAGCAGAAAAGCATCTCAGCATGCAACAGCAGAAGACCACATTGGGTTCCATTCCTGCAACCAAAACAGGAGTCTTAGAATCAAGAACAAGTTCCTGTTAAAGTGGCCGGTGAGTGTAATTTTGTCATAACAGAAATGTGTGTCCTCAGTATCCATTAAATTTCCAGTATGAACTTACATGAGGCACTTGTTTTAGCAACATAGGCATACACCATGTTCTAGACTATATCGTAATTATTATAAATCCTCTTGAGGCAAGATGGAATCTTGTTTCCATAAGGGTTCAGTGAATGTTCAATGTAGAGCCTTACAACAGAGAATTACGGGTTCAGAAAAGCTCCAAGTAGATTATTAGTAGTATTTTTTTTTTTTTACAAGTAGTAGAGATACTTGGACTAGTAATCATGCTTTTTTGCAGGCTTGTGGTACTCAAGTTGAGCACTGATGACTTGAACTCGTGCATTAACTGCATTCAGACTCAAACTGGAGACCAGGACTCGGATTTTTTCTTTATTTTTGTAACATCCCGTAATAATTTGGCATAGGGGAGAGCGGGGTAAGATGAGCCAGGGGGTAAGATGAGCCACCCCCTGTTTCTAAGAAACAGTAAACAAATGTGACCATGTGACCACATTCAAAGGGGGCCGGGACCATTTACTTACACTTGTGGAGAGGAGCACCACATGTCAAACTAGGTGAGGGACATATTTATAAAAATGTGTTTTTGTGCTTTCTAAGTCAATTCCATGTTTGTCCACAGTGAAGATGATTTAGAGAAGACAAAAGTAGAATAATATTTAGACACATTAGGGTTAAGTTAGTGGCTTTCTAAGCTATGATATGAATGCTAATAAAAACAATTTTGATTAGCCTAATCCCCTTTATTAGCATTTTTCTACAAAATGGTGGCCATGGGGTAAGATGAGCCATTAGATGTGGGGCAAGTTGAGCCACTGGCTCAACTTACCCCATTGGTGGCTGAGCTTACCCAATATGGATGACACTTAAGTTTTCACATTTACTGGTCATATATGACAACAACATATATATATATATATATGACAT
Source organism: Neoarius graeffei (assembly GCF_027579695.1). Taxonomy (NCBI): domain Eukaryota; kingdom Metazoa; phylum Chordata; class Actinopteri; order Siluriformes; family Ariidae; genus Neoarius; species Neoarius graeffei. Next base: position 12,728,624 of record NC_083591.1, on the reverse strand, counting down.
CAGATGAGGAAGACCAGTTGTTAGATGTGGGGGATTATGTTGTGGCAAAATACACGGGGAAGAAGAAAGTGCATTTCTTCATTGGCCAGATAATCAAATTGGATGTCTTCGAAATAGAGGCAAGATTTCTCAAAAGAAGCCGGTCATGCCATGGCTCTGCAAGAAAGCCAACCTTTGTCTTCAAAGAGAAAGATGAGGCTGTCCTGTCAAGACAGGATATTGTGAAAAAATTGCCCCGCCCCTTTACTGTTGGGGGGACAGCACGGAGGGAGAGGCAAATGGTGTTCCCTTGCCATTTGAACGCTTGGAACATTGAATAATGATGAAATGATTGAATGATTGATGGAATGATTGCTGCATGTTTTAGCAATGTTTTAACCTACTGAAAGAAATAAGATTCTTTTGGCACTGTTCTACTGTTTTAGTAATTTCTATAATATAGTATATCTCTCATTCCCTCTCTAACCATCCCTCTTTCTATCTATCTATGCATATCTCTCTCTCTATCCATCTATCTATCCCTCCCTATCCCATCTCGTTCTATCACCTCTCTCTTCATCTCCCCTTCTCTATGCAACGGCCCTATCCCCCACTTGATTGACTTGACTTGATTCATTGATTGCATTTCTAATAATAAAAGTTGTTTACTTTGTTAACCTAACATGTTTTGTGTTGGCTCAATTTACCCCACACAGTGGCTCATCTTACCCCGTGCATGGGGTAAGTTGAGCCACTTGACATTTTTTTTTCAAGAGGTAATATCACTCTAACCATAAGAGCTTATCAATTATGTTTTGCTCAGATAGTAACAGTACACTTTGAAATTTGGTATGGTGTGTAGACTGGAAGCAAAAATGGCTTTAACATGTAGTTATGATGAAAAATGTAAAAAGTGGCTCATCTTACCCCACTCTCCCCTATTTATATCTACATTAATTTTTATACTAATTTCATGCAAGAGAATGCACATTCACCTGTTCATACGTCATGTTCAGGAACAAACTAACGTTAATGGCGCTAAAATGCCTGGAGAGAAGCCCCTAGGATTGTCCGCTTTGCTTATACAGACTTCTCGTGCAGTGGGAAAAATGCACTGCTAAGTGTTCCATATGTAGAAGAACTATCGAGGAGACGACGGGAACAACCTCGAACTTCAATCGTCATTTGGCAAGACTCCACCCAGAGAAGGAAGTGGCACGCTATGTTCATTGCTCTGTTGATAGCAGGGCTTGTTTGCTGACTGATTAATTAGCTGGCGTTAACCCTCCTGCATGTTATTTGCCCTGTTGATAGTGGGCAGGGCTTGTTGAGCGATCAACAAGCTTTTTATCTGTAGCCTGTTAACTAAAATGGGGCACTCGAGCAGTCACGTTAGTCCAACACAGTAGCAGAGATGATTTCACATAAAGGCAGCAACGGCCACCGTCAAACGGTGCGGATGGAGTCTTGTTCTTGGACTCGACTCTAAATTTTCTTTCATGACTTGGACTGGAACACTGGGGACTGGACTCGGACTCAAGGTTTAGTGACTCGACTACAACACTGCTTTTCTGTTACAGAGTAGAGTGAATAGGAATTTTCTAGTGGGTCTATTGTCCTGACCCAGTTATGGAACATCTGGAAGGGTTTACAGCACATCTGTGATCAGATAGTAGCTGAGAGTGCTAACTCTGAGCATGCCAAGTAGCCTCCCTGATAACCTGCAACATTATCACATCTGAAGTCTTCATTCATGTGTTGAATAAAATAAACATTTAAAACTGTGATAACTGGTTATCACAACAATATCTTTACAAATGTATGTGTGCTTATACAGAATCTTAACCTTGTAGCTAAAGCTCTCAAACTTTGCAGTTGGAGCATTCTTCATGATAACTTTTCACCTCTTTTATTCACTCGCATATTTTTTATTATCTTCAAAGCTAAGGCAAAACATTACTGGGATATTTTATAGGGTTGTCTCTTGTATGAAAGAACAATAAAACGTGCTCGCAAGTTTGAAGCTTGCAGCCCAAACAGAGTCACTCAGCAAACTAAATGTAGCCAACAGGCATGGAACAATATATCGTGTGACAATAAATCATGATACAAATTTATGACTATTTGAATCTCTCATCTCATCTCATTATCTGTAGCCGCTTTATCCTTCTACAGGGTCGCAGGCAAGCTGGAGCCTATCCCAGCTGACTACGGGCGAAAGGCGGGGTACACCCTGGACAAGTCGCCAGGTCATCACAGGGCTGACACATAGACACAGACAACCATTCACACTCACATTCACACCTACGCTCAATTTAGAGTCACCAGTTAACCTAACCTGCATGTCTTTGGATTGTGGGGGAAACCGGAGCACCCGGAGGAAACCCACACGGACACGAGGAGAACATGCAAACTCCACACAGAAAGGCCCTCGCCGGCCACGGGGCTCAAACCCGGACCTTCTTGCTGTGAGGCGACAGCGCTAACCACTACACCACCGTGCCGCCACTATTTGAATCGATGAAATTAAAAAAAATTAAACATGATTATTATCAGGCTGCATAATCTTAGTTTTTCCTAGCTGTAATTATGTTATTTAGACAGCAGAGGACACAATACTGTAAAATAATGCACGTGACTTCACCCCAGGTGTAGGTAATACAGCTTTAAGGCTGAGAAAATGCACACACACAAAAAAATAGATCTAAAATTGGAAAGACCTGTTGTGTGATCGACTGTACAAATAGTTTTAACAGGAAATTGGAGCTACCTCTTTACAGACTGCTGAAAGCTAAAGAAAAGAGAAGAAAAGGAGGTCATTGTTTTGTTTAAAGGAACAGTCCACCGTATTTCCATAATGAAATATGCTCTTACCTGAATTGAGACGAGCTGCTCCGTACCTATCCGAGCTTTGCGCGACCTCCCAGTTAGTCAGACGCAGTCAGACGCGCTGTCACTCCTGTTAGCAATGTAGCTAGGCTCAGCATGGCCAACGGTATTTTTTGGGGCTGTAGTTAGATGCGACCAAACTCTTCCGCGTTTTTCCTGTTTACATAGGTTTATATGACCAGTGATATGAAACAAGTTCAGTTAAAAAAATTGAAACGTAGTGATTTTCTATGCTATGGAAAGTCCACACTATAATGACAGGCATACTAACACCTTCTGCGCGCTTCGGCAGCGCATTGATATCTGAGCTCCGTATCAACGCGTTGCCAAAGCGCGCAGAAGGTGTTAGTATGCCTGTCATTATAGTGCGGACTTTCCATAGCATAGAAAATCACTACGTTTCAATTTGTGTAACTGAACTTGTTTCATATCACTGGTCATATAAACCTATGTAAACAGGAAAAACGCGGAAGAGTTTGGTCACATCTAACTACAGCCCCAAAAAATACCGTTGGCCATACTGAGCCTAGCTACATTGCTAACAGGAGTGACAGCGCGTCTGACTGCGTCTGACTAACTGGGAGGTCGCGCAAAGCTCAGATAGGTACGGAGCAGCTCGTCTCAATTCAGGTAAGAGCATATTTCATTATGGAAATACGGTGGACTGTTCCTTTAAGCAGACAACTTTCAGAAATGTTCATAAAATGGTTAAGAAGAGGCCTATTTGTGATTAACATTTTTAATATTTAATAAAATGAATATTTCAGTTAATAAGCTATTATATTTTACTCCAATCTTTACAAAATGTGGGTAAATAATTATTGTTGTGATTATGAAAATGAATCAAAAGTTAGTTTTTGGGGTTTTTTTTTAATTTAACAAAAGGAATATTTAAGTTTATAAAGAATAGGAAAATAAATGTTGCATTGTTTTGGTAATAAAATGTTCTTAATTTAAAAGTAGGCGGCCTTTCAATTTCATAAAATCGGTGAAATTTAGTTCCCTCTGAAATTTGGTCACTGTAATACATGTTTATTTCTGTAATATCTATTAAAAAATTTTTAAATAAATAAATAAAATAAAACACACAGGCCATTCTGTGCTGGCAAGTTATTTAATTTGAGGGGATTAAAGCAAATAATGTGCATGAAATCGCTCGCTTAGCATAGTCAAGCAGACAGAGGAAGTCCATGTGCGCATGCGCAGATTTATCTTTCGTTGTTTTCTTCTTTTGGGTTTTACGGCAGCTGGCATTCAGTGTTACATTACTGCCATCTACCTTTGACCGTGCACTGACAGTTACATCATTCTATCACTAAACAAACAGCTGATCGCTGACCACCGATATTTATTAGTTTGGTCCTGCGTTTCCTTTCTGTGGCAGCGGGGGCGTGGTCAAGCGCCGGTCTGTGACAGGAGGGCGGAGCCAGGGAAGGTGAGTGGCAGAATCGCTACACCTGACGGTGATTAACCTGTGTTTTGTGTGTTTTCCCAGTAACCGCTCCCTATTTAAGGAGGCAGAGGGAGAGCAGAGGGAGCGCAACCCGGGACGAGATTACAGAGTGTGTGTGTTTGTGTGTTATGCCGCATACGAGAAATGGACGATTGGAACTGAAAAGTTGTTTAATAAAAGCCCTCTCTGTATCTCAAGCGTTGTCCTGCCGTCTTCTGTGCTCCACCCACACTCCGTAAGCGCTACACTTTCCTTCTCAGCATAACGTCTTTTCTTCTCCCTTTCCGTTACTGTAGTCAGTCTTTCACGTTTCATTCGTGTCCTCCATTTTCCTCTCCTGTTTCAAATTTGTATCCCATAATGCCTTGAGCGAACAGGGAAAGCCCACCACATGATGCATGATGTAGTATCTTGAATTGTATCATGGTGAAGCAGGAAAAAATAGCGGAGAATTTAGGGCCACGTAGCCCTAAATTCATTAATTGTTCTTTAAAATAAATAAATAAAAGTAATAAAATTGGAAGTCTGTGATTCGAATTCAGTAGCTTTCAGTCCACTAAACAAAAATAATTGGGTGTCGGGAAAATTCTTTTGATGACCTACAGTTGAAAAATCTGAAACATAGTATAGCTTTAATTTTTAAAAAATTATATAGGAGTGGGAAAATCAAATCATGAAACCAATATCGTGAATTGAATCGAATCATGAATTGACTGAATTGTTGCATGTCTTGTAACCAAAGGAAAGACTCACAAAGTCAAATTATTGTTAAACAAACCTCTAAAGATAATGTTAGCTAAGAGATAGGTAGTGTAAATACATTATGTCTTCTGTCAAACAAACAATTCTGTTTCATGTACAGACCCAGCTAATAGAGAACCATCAGAACATTCAGTGATTATTCAACAGGTCCTGAGCTTAGGTTGCAACTTTCCAAAAAAAAGTTGCCATAATGTTCTAAACATATCTGCCATAATAAGGTTTTTCTTCACAATGTTATTTAATTGTTGTGCATAACATTCCCATTTAGACAAAAACTAGCATTATGTTCCTGCAACTAAATGTGTTGCAGTGGGCAACACAGTGGTGTAGTGGTTAGCATGGTTGCCTCACAGCAAGAAGGTTCTAGGTTTGAACCTCATGCCTGACGGGGGGGCCTTTCTGTGTGGGTTTCGTCCGGGTGCTCCAGTTTCCCCCACAGTCCAAAAGACATGCAGATCAGGTAAAATACCCAGCCACTGGGGTTGTACGAGACAGTGCATAAGCCTCGGTCACAACCGTCCGTATGTGCTCCTATGGCCGGTCTACGTGCAAAAAATGCAAGAAACGCACGGAGGGCACGCGTGTGACGTGCTGATTTTCGAGCCGTACTCTGGCCGCAGAGGTTCTTTGTCATGTCAAACAAACTCTATGGGCGCTTATGTTTTTTTCAGGTTGCAAGACAAACTTACGCCCAACGTGCGTCTTTCTCCACGAACAAAAAAAACGCAGCGATTTGGGAAACGCCAAAAATTGCACGGCCAAAAAATCGTATGTCCGGTTGTGACCTAGGCTATACTTAGTGCCGGTCCCAAGCCTGGATAGACTGGGGAAGGTTGCGTCATGAAGGGCATCCAGTGTAAAACCTATGCTAAATCCAACATGCACAACAGATCCCAAAATATGGTGACCCCTAATGGGAGCAGCCGAAAGAAGAACTAAAGGTGTTGCAGTAAAACATTCTCAGAAAAATCTGATGGAATTAATTTTCTTAAACAAATATTTTCAAAAAATACTGAATATTAGTATTGAGGCCAATAATGTAACGAAGAGTTGGACGCTATTGGTTCAGATGGTCATATTTTCCAATCCTATGATCTATATACAACAGAAGCTTGGTCACTACAACAACGCTCAGCAGCATTGGGTATTGGCCAGTACTGACAGCATGGCATAGCAAAAATGGAAAAAGTTGGATTTAAGCATCCCTCGATTGATACTTTTAAAAAAGAACTCGGATCTAATGATCAGAATTGCGGTATTGCCTTTACTGAGAAGGACACGTACAGCTTTAAAAGAGCTTCTTTGGGGGCATCGTGGCTCAGGTGGATAAGGCGCCATACCATAAATCCGGGGACCTGGGTTCGATTCTGGCCCGAGGTCATTTCCCGATCCCTCCCCGTCTCTCTCCTGCTCATTTCCTGTCTCTACACTGTCCTATCCAATAAAGGTGCAAAAAGCCCAAAAAAATATCTTTAAAAAAAAAGAGCTTCTTCATGGGACAGACTTTATCTTGAGATTGCTTCAACGCAGTCCAGTATAGATGATGTCTATATAGGCAGCTGCTTCCTGAATAAAAGTCAGGATCAATGACTGGATTTTCAAACATCGTTGATATTGGGGGAGTTAAATATTGTGGTACACTGCTGTAGAATTTTCAAATCTGATCATCTGACTGATCAGAAGATGCTGAAGAATGCTCTATTCATGCTGTTCTATAACAGCAGCAAAAACAAAAAGACAATGAGAACACATCTCTTCGGTCATAAAAGCTAATTCACAGGGACAAGCATGGCAGATGATCCAAGGTTAATACTAAAATCATCTTACATTTTACTTTGAAAAATAACAAGAATCATTGATATGGTGGAACTTTCTGTAAGATGATGTTGGAAGGCGTCTCTAGTATTAGTGTTTTGTAAAAGTCGGAAAGTTTTCCACCATAGCAGAGTCTTCAGGATGGAAAACTTTGTGATTTGTGGATTCCTGGGAACACGACACATTGTTTTTATTATTATTATTTTTTATTCGCTTTGAGATATTCTTAGCTGCAGGAGTGGAACCCAATGTGCTCTTCTGCTGTTGCATGCTGAGATGCTTTTCTGCTCACCATGGTTGGAAAGAGTTGCTATGAGTTACTATATCCTTCCTGGCAGCTCGAACCAACCTGGCCATTTTCCTCTGACCTCTCTTATCAGCAAGGTGTTTGTTTCCACCAACAGAACTATCGCTCACTCGATGTTTTTGGTTTTTCACACCATTCTGTGTAAACTCCAGAGACTATTATGTCTGAAAACCCCATGAGATCAGCAGTTTCAGAAACACCCATGCCAAAGTGTTTGTCCATCTGGCACCGACACCCATACCAAAGTGTGACTTTCTCAAAGTGAAAGTCACACTTTGAGATCACAATTTTTCCCATTTTGATGTTCGAAGTGAACATTAATTGAAGCTCTTGATTTGTACCTGCATGATTTGATGCATTGTGCTTCTGTCAAGGGGTTGACTGATTAGAAAACTGCATCAAACAGCAGGTATATGGGTGTACCTCGTAAAGTGGCCGGTGAGTGTAAGTGCTAACAGAAACTAACACGTTTCGCAGATGTTCCACGAAACGTAACCATCTACTGATAAAAACAAGTGGTACGGATCATTACATTTAAGTACTAAGTAAAGGATGATGGCAAATTGAAACACTTCAGGATGTGTTGTTATAGAAGGAAAATAACCTTCCATGTGGGGAAATCACACCATCTCGCTGTTGATTATTTTCTTAGAAGAGCTCGCCTTATTGTGTTTTATTCTTTGCACATTGCAGAACTGATCAGTACTAGTCTACTCCTAGCACATTGCAGAAAATAGCACAGAATTTCAGCCAAGAATTTCATTTCAATCTTAGAGTCTTGAACTCCTTCATCTGTGATTTGGCAGTTCCCCGATCAAGAACCTCTGCCATCTGCTGCCCACAGTCCCCTACAAACATTTGTCTGTCCTCACAGTTTGGACTTCGGCCACAACGTACAGCCTGGACGATTGGTGCCCTGTTGGTTCACCCTGAAGGTCTGCATGGGCCATGAGAACCAGGCTGGAAGATATTTATAGTGCGTGTCCTTATACTGCAGGCTCTCCTTTATGAGCTCACAGGCATTTCCGGGTACTGCGTTTCCAAAACCACAGTGGTAGAAAGGACGACTTGGTTAAGGTTGACATCCAGAGGTTGACGGGACAGGAAGCAGTGCACAGCTGGGCTGGGCTCATGTACAGTACATGCATAAAGATAATCAGTTAGAGAGCAGACAGAACTACACTCTAATTATATCATATTTGCAATTAAAAGGCCAAATATCAACGGTGCCAAATTTACATTTAATACAATGACTGCTTGTAGCGACAGCATTAATTACAGTGCTCTTAATTACGTGTGCCAGAGCTAACATGAATAGCTCCTGCTATAGAGACAAAACTGTAAAATCTAGACCAAGCATAAATGCAACATGCAGCCAAGCTAGATTGGGTTTTTTAAATCAATCATTCTTATCGCCTGAGGTGATCATTAGCTCAATAGCTGGCTAGAGATAATGAGATGAGATGAGTCTTAATCCTGGACCTTTACAGACATCCCAACCTGACAAAATTCATTTCAGGGAGGTCCCCCCCCCCCATTTTTTTTTGGGGGGACAAATACATTGCCGGAGGGTATGGGGGTATTCCCCCAGAAAATCTTGGATATGGTTGACGTGATTTCCTGCATTCTGGTGGATTTTGGGGTGGCCTTTTGGAGATGAACAATACCTGAATTCACTCAATTCACTCATAACCCTTTTCCACCAAATCAGTTCCAGGGCTGGTTCGGGGCCAGTGCTGGTGCTAGTTCACAACTCGTTCAACTTGCGAGCCAGCTGAGAACCAGTTTGCTTTTCCATAGCTCACGGTGCTAAGGGAAGCCACGTCATTACGTCGCTGTATACGTCAGTTACGTCATTGTATACGTCAGTTACCTCGCTGTATATGTCAGTTACGTCGCTGTATACGTCAGTTATGTCGCTGTATACGTCAGTTACGTCGCTACGTTTGCATAAACCTTGGCGCGAATATTGAAGCAAAAACAACGCGGAAGAAGCAGCAGCAACAACAACAATAATAATAATAATGGATGACTTCGCGTTTGTACAGCTGCTGCTTCTCGTCGCTTAAAAATGGCGATCTTTCGCGGTCTTGTTATTGTTGTTGGTCTTAACAACTCTGCCCCCCTGCTGACATAAGCGGTTCTTTCCTCTGGCCCAGCAGAGAGTTGGTGCTAGCCTGGAACTGGTTTTTCTGGCCCCAGAGCCAGTTCTTTGTCAGTGGAAACAGAAAACCCGGTTCCAAACTAAGCACTGGCCCCAAACCAGCCCTGGAACTGCTTTGGTGGAAAAGGGGCATCAGATTCATAGCCAACACCCTGACTTGGGGACTTAGCTGCCCCCAACCCATAAACTATGATAACTACAATGTGCCATATATTAAGCTCCTTACTGATTGAATCTGGACACCCAGAGTATTCCTTACTCTTATCAGACAAGGGTACACTTTTGTGTAGTCTGATGTAAAATGTGTCTTATATTTTTGTTTCTTGGGGCACTCTGCCTCTGCCATGACGCTCCTGTTCCTATGCACTGACTGACTGAGTCATCGTTAGAAAGTGAAGTGTGCAGAAGATAGCAGCCGGTTCATCTCTTCTCCTCTCCATTGCTTTGGCCAAACAGTGCACGCAGAGGCAGGAGAAAACATGCCTCACGCGCTGTCGCCGCCACATTGCAAGCGCATGCGCACACACACGAACCACCAGAGGGCATGCACCTACGCTTGTTTTTTTTTTCTTAAACTGGAAATACGCATTGTGATATTGGCCGCATCCCAAACCGCACTCTACCCTACTCAATAGTGTGCCACCACACCACAGGCTGCGTGGGCCTGCTATTGTGACGTACACAAGTTTGCATCTGGTCGGTTCGGGATGAAGCTTGCTCACTTGCTGTAGATTCTGTGAGATTGTATGTAATTTGCGGGCATCAGTGAGCCGCTATCGATCTGCGGGAGACTCCGGGAACTTCCGGAAGACTTGTGATGTCTGCCTTTACGTCAGCTGGGGAAGTTCATATAACAAATATAATAGCATCTATACCTACAACATCTATTTAAGCTGGGTTCAGTGAATTTGCTGTCACAGACAAAAACTGCACACAATAACTGTGATTTGAGATTGCTGGTTTTAAAATGTGACATTGGTCAGTTTAGTGCCACTGAGTCCAAAGACATCCAAATACGAAGTTCTGGCAGTGTCCGAATACGTTACTGGAAAATCTCAGTATGTGACCAATGCTACAAAACTCATTTAAAAGGCGCCAATAGGAGGAAAGCATTGTTACAAATCAAAGGTTAGAGATGCAGCCTTGGGCCCAAAAGGTCGCTGGTTTGATTCCCGGGACCGGCAGAAAAACTGTGAGGTGAGGGGAGTTGAGTGAATGAACAGCACTTTTCCCTCCCTATGTATCGTAGCTTAAGTGCCCTTGATCAAGGCACCTAACCCCCAACTGCTCTCTGGGCATTGTAGCATAGCTGCCCACTGCTCTGGGTATGTGTATGTGTGTGTGTGTGTGTGTGTGCTCATTGCTCACTTGTGTGTGTGCACATGCATGTGTCACTCAGTACGTTTACATGCACATCCAAATCGAGCTGCTGTCGGTTATCGAGCTAAGGGTCCCAGCAGGGGTGCCAGAGAAATCCAATCCTACATGCACACAAGGAAATCGAGCTATTGTGTGAGGTACATTGTGCACCCGAGCCACAGGTGGCGCTACACGCCCCATCATGTTGGTACACTTCCGGTTGTCGTCATGAAGAAGAGCGATTCAAGAGCAGTGTTGCCAGATTGGGCGGTTTCCCGCCTAATTGGGCGGTTTTAAGTGCATTTTGGCGGATTTTGAACATATTTTGGGCTGGAAAACGTCAGCAGTATTTGGCAACATTGTTCAAGAGTATAAACAAAGTTATCAGTTCCGTGTTCACAAGAAGAGAGTTTGTATGTACGAACAGAAGTGTTCCTAATAAAATGGGCACTAAGTTGAAGTTGATCTGAAGTGTCATGCCGACCGAGGCTGTTTTTTTTTTTTTCCGACCGAGGCTGTTGTGTTTCCTGCTTGTGGTCTCGTCACTTCTGGAAGGGGCAGTGCTGAAGTAAGTAGCTGGACTCCATAGCTCGATAGGGTTTACATGCACTAAGTAGCTCGGCAAAAATCGCATAATCTAGGTCGTGTAGCTTGATTACGAGAAATCAAGTTCGGTTCAATTTCAGCCTAGCTAAGGTGTTTCCATGCCATTTAGAACTTCGATTTCAGTCGAGCAACGGCAGAAATTCGATTTTTTCTATGTGCATGTAAACGCACTGACTGCTTCAGATGGGTTAAATGCAGAGGAGGAATTTCACTGTGCTTGTGTCCATGTGACAAATAAAGGCTTCTCTTAAAGTGCTATGCAACCAATTACATTATTTGTTTCTCACTTTATTGAAAAGGATAAGTCTACCAACTTCGTTAATGCTTTTAACACAGTCCATGCTACACTAACAATTAATTAAAACTTAAATGTTCTCTGAGTAGGCTTCAGCTCGCCTACGACTCTGCACAGGATAAGCGGTTACAGATAATGGATGGATGTTCTCTGAGTAGAAATAAATTGGGATTTAATTTTCCTCTGAAGCATCCAGTATGGACAAATGTACATCAGCCATGGATTTTCATAAGTACACACAACAGCCCTATTTACTGGAGCGACATTTGAAATCGTAGTTCTGAGTTCCTAAAATATGATTCAACAGAGAAATGGAGCCACAAGCTGATTATCTTCAGTCATATCACACTTTGCCTAAGGAACAAACAGACCTGTCCTGTCCAATCATCAATCCCACGTCAAATTCACTTTTCAAACTTAAAAAAAAAGACCCCATTTGCTTGGTTAAAGGTTCTGACTGCAAAGCTGAATTCTGGGCAAAGTATTCTGTTTCTACTGCTGTTGGAGTTTCGAGATGATTCGCTGCTACACACACCATGTATCCTACATGTAAACGTTTTGGCGAGATAAAAAGCGTCCTGCGTTTCACGAGTCCAGAGGTTGCCGAAGCCAGCGAGCAACAATATCACGTGACCACCATGGGGTGTGTTTGACCTACTTTTAACCAAAACAAGTCGACATGGGCAAACATGGCGGACTTGGCTCTCCCGCCAGCTAAAAGCCAGCGGAAAAGAAAAGGAAAGCCTTCCTAGTGAGTGCAACTGCAAGATAGAGCAAGGTTAAATGATGTCATTTTTCTGGACAGATAACTAACTCATTCAAGCTAGCGCTTAGCTATCTTAGCCTTAGAATGCACAGGCTGGACTCCACGGTAGCGAGTATGGAGTTATACACCTAATGTTTTGATCTTACAGAGAGGAAAAAAAAAACCAATAACACACAAGCAGTAAACAGAGAAAAGATATATCCGTCTTTTGTTTCATGGATCTATTCGCGAATGTCAACCACAAATTACGTACCTGTGACTCAAAACTCTCCGAGGTCGATGCAGAGTCACAATGTTTTCTGCGCAACGCCATCTTGGCGTGATGCAGTTCCAGAGTTATGCTAATTAGTTAGCTTGTCACATTTGGCGGTTTCTGTAGGGCCGTACTGTTTACCTCGAGCGGTAGGAAAATGGTCCCAAAATGGAAAAAACCAGACCCTTAGCACATCAAAATGATCACATCTCATCTGCATGACATTGTTCTTGTGAGACATAGGAAAATGCTATGCACAATTTAAAAAAAAAAAAAAATTTTTTGAAAATTTCAGACGACTTTGCAGTCAGCACCTTTAAGCAAATAAAATGAGCATTTGGAGAAAAGTTAAAATCCACATTTGGTCGATGCAGCAATGTATTGACCCAATTTATAATAGTATTATAGTATTTATAATAGTAAAAGTAAAAAAGCGCCATCAAAGTAATTTAGAAAATGTATTTTAGTATAATAATGGATTCTGTAAGGAATAAAAACACAGCAGCCCCAGTGGTTATATGAAACCAAATCAACAACATGGTAGTGTAACGTGGCCCAATATGAAATGAAGTTACTGTTGCCGCCCTGTGGGTGTACTCGCACCAGGCAATCTATACCACACCCGAGTGCGTTTGAATTCCCAAAGTCCATTTCATTTGATTAGAGCGATCTTTGCATACCACGCTCGGGTGTAGTTCGCTTAGACAGCTTGGAAGATGTGCGCTCGGACGCAGTTCAGTTGGGCTTGTCCACAGGGTGATCCCCAACCTCGCACAAAACTCGAACGTTATGATGTGAAAATTAGTTGATAGAAACAAACATCTGCACTTCTCAATTCATTCGAGAATTTGGACAAATAACGGGTCTGGTTCTCACCTTATTGATGATTGTAAATTGTCGTCAGTGAGTAAAGCTGCAAATTCCTCCTTCAGTCCTTCATCTGCCGCCTCTGTAAAAATCTTATTGTTGCAGAACGATTTACTGAAAATCGAGAACTTGCATCACTGATAAACTTGTGCGGTATGTGAGAGGGCATTGTGTCACCACACCCAAAACGACTCCAAATAATCCACAAGGTCAAAAGAGTCATGAAACAAAAAGCATCCATTATTGCGATACGAGAGCCATTTTCTTCAACACAAAGAGTTGCGTTGTAGTGATGCAAGTGTACTCGGGCACGGAAGGTTAAGTGCAGTGCCAATGCAAGCTAGCGAAGGAGAGGGGAGGGGGGATAATCACGCTCGGGCATGGTTCAAGGGATCCATGCCCAGTGCTAAAGTTGATCATTTTCATACAACATCATGATCTGTGTTTTATTCCTTTCATACTTTGACAACACTGAATTTTTTTATTTAGTTTTATATAGAGATATCTAGCACATACACTACCATTCAAAAGTTTGGGGTCACTTTGAAAGTTCCTTATTTTTGAAAGAAAAGCACTGTTCTTTTCAATGAAGATCACTTTAAACTAATCAGAAATCCACTCTATACATTGCTAATGTGGTAAATGACTATTCTAGCTGCAAATGTCTGGTTTTTGGTGCAATATCTCCATAGGTGTATAGAGGCCCATTTCCAGCAACTCTCACTCCAGTGTTCTAATGGTACAATGTGTTTGCTCATTGCCTCAGAAGGCTAATGGATGATTAAAAAACCCTTGTACAATCATGTTAGCACAGCTGAAAACAGTTTAGTTCTTTAGAGAAGCTATAAAACTGACCTTCCTTTGAGCAGATTGAGTTTCTGGAGCATCACATTTGTGGGGTCGATTAAATGCTCAAAATGGCCAGAAAAATGTCTTGACTATATTTTCTATTCATTTTACAATTTATGGTGGTAAATAAAAGTGTGACTTTTCATGGAAAACACAAAATTGTCTGGGTGACCCCAAACTTTTGAACGGTAGTGTATTTTTATATGATTAAAAAAAAAAAAAAGTCCTTCCTGTGCCAGCACCTGGTCTTCCCAGGCAGTCTCCCATCCGAGTACTAACCAGGCCCTTAAGGCACATCAGGTGGTGTTGATCTCAGTTTCTATAGCCCTTGGCGTCTTGCCTATTACATAGCTAGAGTTACAGCGGGGGGCTAGTCCTCTAGTAACCAAAGAATTTGACTCCCATCTGGATTACGGTGTGCCTCACCAGATGGCAGAAGGTACCGTTTTTATGATGATCTTTGGTATGACCCAACCTCACGATCTTGCAGTCAAGAGGTGGACACGCTATCTGCTTGGTCAACCCATGGGTAAATGGCTAAAGGCAGCCAATTTGTGTTAAACACTCAAGGTCCAACAATGATCAACAAAGTGTTCGACAATGTAACTCTGAATTTTGTCAGATATATCATGAACACCAGAATTAACATTATTTGATTTTTTTTTTTATTATTATTACCTTTCCTGTGGTTATACCAATCGACAACCTTGAAGCAACCTCATCTCATCTCATCTCATTATCTCTAGCCGCTTTATCCTTCTACAGGGTCGCAGGCAAGCTGGAGCCCATCCCAGCTGACTACGGGCGAAAGGCGGGGTACACCCTGGACAAGTCGCCAGGTCATCACAGGGCTGACACATAGACACAGACAACCATTCACACTCACATTCACACCTACGGTCAATTTAGAGTCACCAGTTAACCTAACCTGCATGTCTTTGGACTGTGGGGGAAACCGGAGCACCCGGAGGAAACCCACGCGGACACGGGGAGAACATGCAAACTCCACACAGAAAGGCCCTCGCCGGCCCCGGGGCTCGAACCCAGGACCTTCTTGCTGTGAGGCGACAGCGCTAACCACTACACCACCGTGCCGCCCCTTGAAGCAACCTGTTGGAAGTTTTTCCTCAGTTTGGTTACTGTTCCCAGTAGCTGTCTTTGACTGCTCAATTACCAGTTATCATGGAAATCGAAGGCAAATGTGTGCTCCCATACAACCTGTGATGAGCAGCAGTTTAAATATATCCCAGCTTATAATTCTAACGGCTTCTACTGTTTCACTTTTAGCAAAAATATCAACTTGACTCGAACAGAATATGGGAATGGAACCATGGGACAAACATAGGTGCTGTTTCACATGACAAAGTCAGGGAGCCTGTGAGGGTGTAGTGTTCTTCTTGGTTTGTATTTTTACCAGAAAGGCCTGACTACAAGGTAGCAATCACTGGAATAACCCAGAACTACCCAGAGACACACACATTTTGAAATGCCAAGTCGAATATGCCAGATCTGTGGAGTCCATGAGCCACAAGGCTCCTCCTATGAAGGTAGGTGTTGCACAGAAACTGTTGTCCATTTGGAGCATTTTAAAGCATCAATGAATTTGATTATTGGGGAAGACTCCGTGGACAGAAGCAGGCTTTAACAAATAAATAAATTGGAGTCTTACATCAATACCAACAAGTATTACACTGCTGACAAACCCTCTTTTAGCTCTAACTCCACTACTGCTTCCTGATGTTATGATCCTTAATCACCCCTAATCTCTCCGTGGCTCTTGGACCCAGGTTATCAATAAAAGGACATCTCACCTGAAACTTTGCTGCTTGGTTCCATAACAGTATTAATTAACAACAGTTTGATGTTGGAACTGTTCAAATGTCTTTGTAGAGCTCAGACAACATATTATTAAATTTGACCAACAAGCAAGAATCAAAGAGAGCTCCAGCAATGTCAGTGCCTGGACCCGTTATAAAAGTATAAATAAAAGTACTAAAAGGTGCTAGGTTAAACATTTAACTTGTAGCATTGATGATCACTTTACAGATAGCTTGGTTGCTTAAACGTACTCTAGGAGTTAGATTACTTTATGTTCCTCGCTTGGTTTGCTATAACAAGAAATGAAGGAAACAGAGGAACTGTGGTTAGATGCATGCAAATATAAACACAGAGCTTTGCTGATAGGCTAATAAACTCTAACTATAGCCGAAGCACAAGACCTCATGTTGCAGGCATCAGCTGAAGGCAAGATGTAACAGTCGGCCAGCCACAAGCCACAGTGGAATAGCCTGGACATTCACAAGGACTTTTAAGCAAAGTAAATGATTATTTATTGAGACACACACACACACAGAGTACTGTGCAAAGTCTTAGGCACCCTATTTATCTTTTTTCATATAAACTTTGCAATAGATTTCTATTTTTTGCAAAGAAATCTATTGCAAAGTTTATATGAAAAAAGATAAATAGGGTGCCTAAGACTTTGCACAGTACTCTGTGTGTGCAATAGATTTCTATTTCCCCTCCTAGAACTGCCACCTTATTGTGGTGGAGGGGTTTGTGTGCTTGAATGATCCTAGGAGCTATGTTGTCGGGGGCATTATGCCCCTGTTAGGGTTTCCCAAGGCAGACAGGTCCTAGGTGACAGGCCAGACCAAGAGCAGTTCACCAAAAAACCCCTATGGAGAAAAAATCCAGGACCGTGATGTCGCCCGGTAGGACGCAGCCGGGGCCCCACCCTGGAGCCAGGCCCGGGGTTGGGGCTCGTATGCGAGCGCTTGGTGGTCGGGCCTTTGCCCATGGGGCCCGGCCGGGCTCAGCCCGAAGAGGCGACGTGGGCCCGACCTCCTGTGGGTTCACCACCCACAGAGGTAGCAGTAGGGGTTTGGTGCAGTGTGGATTGGGTGGCAGTCGAAGGCAGGGGCCTCGACGACCTGACCCCCGGACACAGCGGCTGGCTGTTGGGACATGGAATGTCACTTCGCTGGGGGGGAAGGAGCCTGAGCTTGTGCGGGAGGTTGAGAGGTACCGGCTAGAGATAGTCGGGCTCACCTCCACGCACAGCTTGGGCTCTGGAACCCAGCTCCTCGAGAGGGGCTGGACTTTCCACTTCTCTGGAGTCGCCCATGGTGAGCGGCGGCGGGCTGGTGTGGGCTTCCTTATAGCTCCCCAGCTCAGCCGCCATGTGTTGGAGTTTACCCCAGTGAACGAGAGGGTCGCCTCTCTGCGCCTTCGGATTGGGGAGAGGGCTCTTGCTGTTGTTTGTGCCTACGGGCCAAATAGCAGTATAGAGTATCCGGCCTTCTTGGAGTCCCTGGGAGAGGTACTGAGGGGTGCTCAGACTGGGGACTCCATTGTGCTACTGGGGGACTTCAATGCTCACGTGGGCGATGACAGTGACACCTGGAGGGGCGTGGTTGGGAGGAACGGCCTCCCCGATCTGAACCCGAGTGGTGTTTTGTTATTGGACTTCTGTGCTAGTCACAGTTTGTCCATAACGAACACCATGTTCGAGCATAGGGGTGTCCATAAGTGCACGTGGCACCAGGACACCTTAGGTCGGAGGTCGATGATCGACTTTGTAGTCGTGTCATCTGATCTCCGACCCTATGTCTTGGACACTCGGGTGAAGAGAGGGGCTGAGTTGTCAACTGATCACCACCTGGTGGTGAGTTGGATCCGCTGGCGGAGGAGGAAGCTGGACAGACCTGGCAGGCCCAAACGTATGGTGAGGGTCTGCTGGGAACGTCTGGCCGAGCACTCTGTTGGGGAGGTCTTTAACTCCCACCTCCGGGAGAGCTTTTCCCAGCTTCCGAGGGAGGCGGGGGACATTGAGTCTGAGTGGACCATGTTCTCTACCTCCATTGTGGACGCAGCTGTTCGGAGCTGTGGCCGCAAGGTCTCCGGTGCCTGTCGTGGCGGCAATCCCCGAACCCGGTGGTGGACACCGGAAGTAAGGGATGCCGTCAAGCTGAAGAAGGAGTCCTATCGGGCCATGTTGACCTCCGGGACTCCTGAGGCAGCCGACGGGTATCGGCAGGCCAGGCGTGCTGCAGCTCGGGCAGTTGCGGAGGCAAAAACTCGGAACTGGGAGGAGTTCGGGGAGGCCATGGAGAAGGACTATCGGTCGGCCTCGAAGAAATTCTGGCAAACCGTCCGGCGCCTCAGGAGGGGGAAGCAGTACTCTGCCAACACTGTTTACAGTGCGGGTGGGGAGCTGTTGACCTCGACTGGGGACATTGTCGGGCGGTGGAAGGAATACTTTGAGGATCTCCTCAATCCCACCGTCATGTCTTCCACTGAGGAGACTGAGACTGATGACTCAGAGGTGGACTCGTCCATTACCCAAGCCGAAGTCACTGAGGTGGTTTGCAAGCTCCTCGGTGGCAAGGCACCGGGGGTGGATGAGATCCGCCCTGAGTATCTCAAGTCTCTGGATGTTGTGGGGCTGTCTTGGTTGACACGCCTCTGCAACATCGCGTGGCGGTCGGGGACAGTGCCTCTGGAGTGGCAGACTGGGGTGGTGGTCCCTCTTTTTAAGAAAGGGGACCGGAGAGTGTGCTCCAATTATAGGGGAATCACACTTCTCAGCCTCCCAGGGAAAGTTTACTCCAGGGTACTGGAGAGGAGAATTCGACCGATAGTCGAACCTCGGATCCAGGAGGAACAATGCGGTTTTCGTCCTGGTCGCGGAACACTGGACCAGCTCTATACCCTTCATAGGGTGCTCGAGGGTTCATGGGAGTTTGCCCAACCAGTCCACATGTGCTTTGTGGATCTGGAGAAGGCATTCGACCGTGTCCCCCGTGGTATTCTGTGGGGGGTGCTTCGGGAGTATGGGGTTCGGGGCTCTTTGCTAAGGGCTGTCCGGTCCCTGTACGAACGGAGCAGGAGTCTGGTTCGCATTGCCGGCAGTAAGTCAGACCTGTTCCCAGTGCATGTTGGACTCCGTCAGGGCTGCCCTTTGTCACCGGTTCTGTTCATAATTTTTATGGACAGAATTTCTAGGCGCAGCCAGGGGCCGGAAGGAATCCTGTTTGGGAACCACAGGATTTCATCTCTGCTTTTTGCGGATGATGTTGTCCTGTTGGCTTCTTCAAACCAGGACCTTCAGCATGCACTGGGGCGGTTTGCAGTCGAGTGTGAAGCGGCTGGGATGAGAATCAGCACCTCCAAGTCCGAGGCCATGGTTCTCGACCGGAAAAGGGTGGCTTGCCCTCTCCAGGTTGGTGGAGAAGTCCTGCCTCAAGTGGAGGAGTTTAAGTATCTCGGGATCTTGTTCACGAGTGAGGGAAGGATGGAGCGTGAGATCGACAGGCGGATCGGTGCAGCCTCCGCAGTGATGCGGTCGCTTTACCGGTCCGTCGTGGTGAAGAAGGAGCTGAGCCAAAAGGCGAAGCTCTCAATTTACCGGTCGATCTACGTTCCGACTCTCACCTATGGTCATGAGCTTTGGGTAATGACAGAAAGAACAAGATCGCGGATACAAGCGGCTGAAATGAGTTTCCTTCGCAGGGTGGCTGGGCGCTCCCTTAGAGATAGGGTGAGAAGCACAGTCACTCGGGAGGAGCTCGGAGTAGAGCCGCTGCTCCTCCACATTGAGAGGAACCAGCTGAGGTGGCTCGGGCATCTTTTTCGGATGCCTCCTGGACGCCTCCCTGGGGAGGTGTTCCAGGCATGTCCCCCCGGGAGGAGGCCCCGGGGAAGACCCAGGACACGCTGGAGGGACTATGTCTCTCGGCTGGCCTGGGAACGCCTCGGTGTTCTTCCCGAGGAGCTGGCCGAGGTGTCTGGGGAAAGGGAAGTTTGGGCTTCCATGCTTAGACTGCTGCCTCCGCGACCCGGTCCTGGATAAGCGGAAGAAGACGAGACGAGACGAGACGAGATTTCTATTTTTTATGACTTCTACATTATCAAGTCACCGCGACTTGGCCTAGTGGTTAGTGTGTCCGCCTCTTGATCAGGAGATCGTGAGTTCTACTCGCGGTGAGTTCTACTCGCGGTCAGGTCATACCAAAGACCATCATGAAAATGGTACCTACTGGCAAGGCAGGCTGCAATACAGATGCAAGTGAAGAGTCAAACTCTCGCGGTTACCAGAGGTCCAGCCCCCCACTGTAACCCTAGCTATGTAATAGGCGAGAGGCCGAGGGCTACGGAAATGGAGATCGGCACCGCCACATGGCGTAGGAAGGACTTTGACATTATCAAGTCAGTACAAAACCATTTTAGGCTACCAAACGTTCGTTTTCCAGCACAAAATTAAAAATCTTACAGGAAAATAAATAAATTGTACCTGAGCAGCATTTTACACAAGAGCCCACTTTTCAGATTAAGAAAGAAAACGTAATGAAGGCTGCTGGGTTTTGGTGCAAAATTAAGAAGCAAGTGTGACAGTCAAAGTGTCTAGAACAGGGGTCACCAAACTTTTTTCTCTGAGGGCCACATTGTCATTCCTGACTGTGATGGGGGCCGGGGTCGGGTCAGCTATATAACATAGAATTGTATGACCCAGACAAATATGACTACCAGCAGGCCTCATTGTGTAGTAGAGATTACTAGCCTGGCACAGCCATCCCCACTACTATATCCCCACTACTACAACCCCGATTCCAAAAAAGTTGGGACAAAGTACAAATTGTAAATAAAAACAGAATGCAATAATTTACAAATCTCAAAAACTGATATTGTATTCACAATAGAACATAGACAACATATCAAATGTCGAAAGTGAGACATTTTGAAATTTCATGCCAAATATTGGCTCATTTGAAATTTCATGACAGCAACACATCTCAAAAAAGTTGGGACAGGGGCAATAAGAGGCTGGAAAAGTTAAAGGTACAAAAAAGGAACAGCTGGAGGACCAAATTGCAACTCATTAGGTCAATTGGCAATAGGTCATTAACATGACTGGGTGTAAAAAGAGCATCTTGGAGTGGCAGCGGCTCTCAGAAGTAAAGATGGGAAGAGGATCACCAATCCCCCTAATTCTGCGCCGACAAATAGTGGAGCAATATCAGAAAGGAGTTTGACAGTGTAAAATTGCAAAGAGTTTGCACATATCATCATCTACAGTGCATAATATCATCAAAAGATTCAGAGAATCTGGAAGAATCTCTGTGCGTAAGGGTCAAGGCCGGAAAACCATACTGGGTGCCCGTGATCTTCGGGCCCTTAGACGGCACTGCATCACATACAGGCATGCTTCTGTATTGGAAATCACAAAATGGGCTCAGGAATATTTCCAGGGAACATTTTCTGTGAACACAATTCACCGTGCCATCCGCCGTTGCCAGCTAAAACTCTATAGTTCAAAGAAGAAGCCATATCTAAACATGATCCAGAAGCGCAGACGTCTTCTCTGGGCCAAGGCTCATTTAAAGTGGACTGTGGCAAAGTGGAAAACTGTTCTGTGGTCAGACGAATCAAAATTTGAAGTTCTTTATGGAAATCAGGGACGCTGTGTCATTCGGACTAAAGAGGAGAAGGAGGACCTAAGTTGTTATCAGCGCTCAGTTCAGAAGCCTGCATCTCTGATGGTACGGGGTTGCATTAGTGCGTGTGGCATGGGCAGCTTACACATCTGGAAAGACACCATCAATGCTGAAAGGTATATCCAGGTTCTAGAGCAACATATGCTCCCATTCAGACGACGTCTCTTTCAGGGAAGACCTTGCATTTTCCAACATGACAATGCCAAACCCCATACTGCATCAATTACAGCATCATGGCTGTGTAGAAGAAGGGTCCGGGTACTGAACTGGCCAGCCTGCAGTCCAGATCTTTCACCCATAGAAAACATTTGGTGCATCATAAAACAGAAGATATGACAAAAAAGACCTAAGACAGTTGAGCAACTAGAATCCTACATTAGACAAGAATGGGTTAACATTCCTATCCCTAAACTTGAGCAACTTGTCTCCTCAGTCCCCAGACGTTTACAGACTGTTGTAAAGAGAAAAGGGGATGTCTCACAGTGGTAAACATGGCCTTGTCCCAACTTTTTTGAGATGCGTTGTTGTCATGAAATTTAAAATCACCTAATTTTTCTCTTTAAATGATACATTTTCTCAGTTTAAACATTTATGTCATCTATGTTCTATTCTGAATAAAATATGGAATTTTGAAACTTCCACATCATTGCATTGTGTATTTATTTACAATTTGTACTTTGTCCCAACTTTTTTGGAATCGGGGTTGTATATCCCCACTACTATATCCCCACTACTATATCAACACTTGATTCCTGGCACATATTTGTTTATCTTTACTAGTGGTTTGCAAAAGTAGTAATCGAGTCTTCACACTTTGTTTTAATTTGAAATACCACTGATATTCCATTTATTTATTTTCTAATAAAAATAACATCAAAGTTGTCAAGGTAAGAAACATCTGCCTAGTTGAGGTGATTGACACTGGCAAAGGTGAGTGGAAAATTATAAATTGTAGGTAGGCCTGTTGATATTATTATTATTATTATTATTATTATTAATAATAATAATAATAATAATAATAATAATAATAAGTGTGCAGCACTTAATAAAGGTCAAATAAATAGGCCTATAAAATAAATACATTTTAAAAAACAGTGAAATTATAATAATATGAGCAATAGATCAATAGATCACAGCAGTTGTGCTGTGCGCTGCACGTCATTGCTCTCATCCATGGCCAAAGCAAAAAACTCGAATTCTGACGCTTTCTCATTCAGCTGGTCATACACGTTGTCCCCCAAATCTTCGGTTCGCCTGGTCATAGTAGGTGCGGAGAGACTCACCGCGTTGAGCGCATCCTTCTTGTCGGGACACACCTCCTCGGCCACAGCAAGCATGCATACTTTAACAAAGTCCCCATCAGTAAACGGCTTTCCATGGGTAGCTAGTAGGTGAGCTACCTTATAGCTAGCTCGGACAGCAGCCTGGTTGATCTGGGTTTGGTGAAGGAATACATTCTGTTGTGCAGCCAGTCCACATTTCATCCTCCAAATCCTGTCTTCTCTTGTTTGCCCTCGCAAACTAGCATACTCTTTGTGGCGGGTTTCGTAGTGACGACGCAGATTATATTCTTTGAAAACCGACACACTTTCTTTACATACAAGATAAACTGCACGGTCCTTACACTGAATGAAAAAATAATCGGTGGTCCACTGTTCTTTAAAAACTCTGCACTCTCTGTCAGCTTTTCGCTTACTGCTAGCCATTTTGCTGTCCTGAACACTGACAGTTCTCTGCGCGTGCGCTGCCTGTCACTGCTTGATCGCGAGCATATGACGAAAATTCGGAAAATATGAATAGTTTATTTTATAACTAAATATCAATTTTAATTGATAAAAATCAACAAAATACAAGATGCAGACATGTTATTATTTGCCAAAAAGCAATTTAAAATAAATAGGCCATGACCACTTTTGGGGATTGCCTCATAGGGCCGGTTCAAGTGGTGGGGGGGGCAGAGGGGCTGGGGGCCGGTCAAAGGGGGGTGGCGGGCCGGAGTCGGCCCGCGGGCAATAGTTTGATGACCCCTGGTCTAGAAGAACTGTGGCTGGTTCTGTAAGATGCTCAGTAAAACCTACAGCTCATTTCCTTATAAAACTGCACTCACTGTACCTGAGATGACTCTTGTTTTTTAACGCGAAGCGTCGTCTCACACCAAATATCGACTTTGTTTCATTTATTATGGCTTAGTATTTTTTTTATGTTGAAACATTTCATTATTTAAGACATTTTTGACCTATAACATCTCTTTACATGTGCCTCAGACTTTTGCACAGTCCTGTGTGTGGTAGTGGTGGGTTTACTGTGGGAGCAAGCTAAAATTGCTAAGGCAGTGATGTCACCATTCTTGAGCTGGACAAAGATTAGAGCCTTTTCCTTCCTTGCTGACAGGAGGGGGGGGGGGGGGATTATATGGTGGAATATTACATTTCTATACTAGCATAACATTTCCAAAGATAATAAATTATGCATAACACAACAGCAAAAGTATTAAAGTCCCCTGTGCTCTCAAATGTCATTTTTGATTAAATTTTTTCATGGTAATTTGAGCGCACAAGTGGTACAAAAATTCTCACTGCAATTGTTTTGCTAAGCTCCGGCTAAAAGATGAACGTCTCAATAAAGATCTCAGTTTGTACCAAGCAAGTGTTGATGCACCATATAAGCCAAAAAGTATGCAAATGCAGACCATGCAATAGTTGACGTATTCCAAGAATTTGGACCTTCCTGAGAAACGTGTATACGTTCTATTTCATCTATCAAATGCCAGTGTTTGTAGGAATGGCATGTCAATCTTTTAATTATGCAATATATAAAATGTTCTGTGGTGGATTTCCTAAAAGCCTCTTAACGCAAAGAGCATCTTAACTAAGAGAGAGAGTGTTCATTGTGCTGCTCACGCTACCATTTAATGATGATCTTTATGCTACGATGCTTTTGGGAAACTCGGCACTGTTTTGTGGTCGAACACATGCACCTCTGAGACGCATGAAAGCCAGCCACTCGCATGCTTTCATTACAGGCCAGCGAAATACACTTGGAGGAAAGTGCCATCTACCCTCTTCCACATACAGTGCTCAGCATAAATGAGTCCACCCCCTTTGAAAAGTAACATTTTAAACAATATCTCAATGAACACAATTTCCAAAATGTTGACAAGACAAAGTTTAATATAACATCTGTTTAACTTATAACATGAAAGTTAGTAATATAACTTAGTTTACACATTTTTTCAGTTTTACTCAAATTAGGGTGGTGCAAAAATGAGTACACCCCACAACAAAAACTACTACATCTAGTACTTTGTATGGCCTCCATGATTTTTAATGACAGCACCAAGTCTTCTAGGCATGGAATGAACAAGTTGGCGACATTTTGCAACATCAATCTTTTTCCGTTCTTCAACAATGACCTCTTTTAGTGACTGGATGCTGGATGGAGAGTGATGCTCAACTTGTCTCTTCAGAATTCCCCATAGGTGTTCGATTGGGTTCAGATCAGGAGACATACTTGGCCACTGAATCACTTTCACCCTGTTCTTCTTCAGAAATCCAACAGTGGCCTTAGATGTGTGTTTAGTCATGTTGGAAAAGTGCACAACGACCAAGGGCACGGAGTGATAGTAGCATCTTCTCTTTCAGTATAGAGCAATACATCTGTGAATTCATGATGCCATCAATGAAATGCAGCTCCCCGACACCATGCAGCCCCACATAAGGACACCATGCATTTTTCTTTGTATTCCTCACCTTTGCGACGCCATACAGTTTTGAAGCCATCGGTTCCAAAAACATTTATCTTGGTCTCATCACTCCAGAGTATAGAGTCCCAGAAGTCTTCATCTTTGTCAGCATGGGCCCTGGCAAACTCTAGGCGGGCTTTTTTGTGCCTGGGCTTTAGGAGAGGCTTCTTTCGTGGATGGCATCCATGCATGCCATTCCTCTGCAGTGTACGCCGTATTGTGTCACGGGACATAGTCACCCCAGTTTGGCTTTCTACTTCTTTAGATAACTGCAGTGAACTTGCATGCCGATTTTCTTCAACCCTTCTCATCAGAAGACGCTCCTGTCGAGGTGTTAACTTCCGTGGACGACCTGGACGTTTCTTTGAGATAGTTGCAGTTCCAGCTTTCTTAAATTTTTGTACCACTTTTGCTTCAGTATTCTGACTGATAAGTAAAGCTTTGCTGATCTTCTTGTAGCCTTCACCTTTGTGGTGTAAAGAAATTATTTTCTTCGGGGAATTCTGAAGAGACAAGTTGAGCATCACTCTCCATCCAGCATCCAGTCACTAAAAGAGGTCGTTGTTGAAGAATGGAAAAAGATTGATGTTGCAAAATGTCGCCAACTTGTTCATTCCATGCCTAGAAGACTTGGTGCTGTCATTAAAAATCATGGAAGCCATACAAAGTACTAGATGTAGTAGTTTTTGTTGTGGGGTGTACTCATTTTTGCACCACCCTAATTTGAGTAAAACTGAAAACATGTGTAATCTAAGTTTATATTATTAACCTTCCTTTCCCGTTATAAGTTAAACAGATGTTATATTAAACTTTGTCTTGTCAACATTTTGGAAATTGTTTGTGTTCATTGAGATATTGTTTAAAATGTTACTTTTCAAAGGGGGTGCACTCATTTACGCTGAGCACTGTACATGATGCCTGCAATTGGCTAGTGTCACTGTGGTTGACAGGGGACAGAAAATATGCCAACCCTCTCATAGAGGCAGGACGGACAATTTTGGCTTCCCGGAACAGGTAGTTGTGGCGTCTTCGGGATTCAACGCATGATCTTCGAGTGACAGTATGAAGGATTTCCTTCTGTGTCATTCGAGAGCATAACTAACATTTTTTGCCCCTGTTTTTGATAGGTGTTATGACTAACACTTATACAAGAATAACCTACATCTATGAATCTACAGTCTGGGTTAGAAAGAAATCAGACCCAGCCTAGCGCCTTCATACCAAGACGTGTATTTCTTCGTACAACCATAAAATGGTGGTGCTGTTGCACTTGATTCCACAAAAGGCCAAAATTATCCACTTTAAGACGTTTGTTAACACCGTCTTCACCCTTCTAGCCTATTTATATCCTTGCTAGAACTTTTACAAGATGCTGGTGGGAAGTCAATGCTTCTGCAAAGCTTTACGATGTGTAGAGCAGAAGTGTTGCAATGATGAAATGCTCATACAGTTCTCCAGAGTGGGTTAAGTGCATTTTCCATTCAAGCACTTTCACATAAGTAAAAGGACAGATGGAAAAGAGATTGCTTTAAGCACACATTACGTGCCAATTTAAAAAAAAAAAAGAAGACTTCGTTTTCCAATGTGACGTGACGTGACGTGACATGACAGCATGGAATGTGGTTTAAGAAAGGCTTAGGATTGTCACACTTGCAGAACTGCTTTTGACACCCAACAAACTGTTTATCTGCATTGTTTGGTGACACCTCAGAGTCCAAACGCAGCTGCAGTAGGACCATGTGACGAACTGCCATTGACTGGAACGACCACAACTAGCAGCCGCACTATTGTATTTAGCCTTTCAGCCCATTTGAATTTCGATCAGATTCAGACATGGACTCACGTACAACTGCAGAACGCATTGAATAAAAAAAATTAAGCGTAGCTGCATTAAAACCCACTAAAATTGTCCTTCTAATAGGTTATTTAATCAGCCCTCAGCGTCAGACAGAAGATTATAGGAGCGATAAATTACAACAACTCTGCAAAACTCTTGACCTACAATCTAAATGCTAAATCATACCTCCTTGGCTTATGTGATCTGAGATGAATAGACACGCTAGAGTCCTGGCAACCGTGCTGCTTTATGAAACAAGAAATACCGGGCACGCTGGAAACCCAGCCCAGTTATGAAAAGTACTGCCAGGAATGAGGATGACTTTGATGGCCGTGCCTCTGAGAAAGTCTCTTTCTTAGGTGGCGAGACGTAAAAGAGCCACACCTATAAAAATGCAGGTGATAAAGGAACATTAACTTACCTCTTCATCTGGCCATGGTGAAGGATTAAGCATATGAAGGTGCATCCATCAGAGAAACACAAGCGTATGAAGGCATGTGAGAGAGAGAGGGAGGAAGAAAAAAAAAAAGCACATTAACTATCGTAAAATATTCATCAAGACAACAAACTTTGATTCTTATCTGGGAAAAGACCTAAAATATTTGATTAAAGTTACTGTACCTAATCTTGATTACATCATAAAGTGTATTGTACTCATTATAATACAAGTATATCAGGTATCCAACAGCTGATACTGTACAATCGGTTTGGATTGAATTTTAGTAAAACCAGTTGTTCACGCCTCAGTATCTATTTTGAGCTCCAGTGTGTGTGCACGTATGCACGTGTGCAGGCGTGTTTGTCTTCTTTCTCCTGCTCATGCAATGAGGCAGTATGACATCTTGCATTGTAGACTTTAGAGGCCATCCTCCATTCAAAATGAAATGGTGCACAATGGCTTTAAAACCAGGGAACTTTCTTTTAAGCCCTTCTGAATGTGAGGCAAAGGAAAAACATGGGCTTGTCGACTGGCAGACCACTGAAAAAACAGGCTGTAGGTTTTTTTTTTTTTTGGGGGGGGGGGGGGGGGGGGGGACAGGTACCATATGTAGTAGAGCCTCTGTGACCAATCACATGTGGCCAAGGCGCTGGTCACACTACAGCTAGTGATGGGTTGCGAACACTTGGCGATGAAAAATTGGTAGCATCGCCACCAATCATGTGATGCACGGTGAATGTTCTCCGAGCTTCACAAGTTGCTTTTTGCCATGTCTCTGCCTTGTGAGTGGCCAAAAACGTTGCAATGCATGCGCTGAAATTTGGTGACAATGTTATCATCAAACTAAGCAGTGGATACTCGCAGATGGGCTTGGGAACATTTCCCGAAGCTTGGGGAACCTTTGCTGAACCTCTTGATATGCATTTGTCTCGAATCCATATCCCCAGTGCTTGGTGGAGCCTCAGGGACACAGCGGTGAGGCATAGCCTAACCTTCGCCGAGACATGAAAAGTGCATTTACATTCAGACCCCGTCCACACGTAGCTGGGTATCTGCTAAATCGAAGATATTTTTCTACGTTTTGGCCTGTCATCCACATGAAAACACATCAAAAACGAATATTTAAAAAAACTCCAGGCAAAGTGAAGATTTTTGAAAACTCCGTGTATGCCTTTTCGTGTAGACAGAGATAACCGGAGTTTTGCGTTTTAGAACGTCACAATCTGCGCCAAAAAATGACAACAAATCTGCCCTGACGTCAAACGTGCGACCTTTGTTTACTGCAGAAGCCAGATTAAGCATGGACTTAAGCTAGCCGCACACCACAGCAATCCACGCGGTACCGAACCGACCCATTTCAGAGCCGACTCCCGACAGGGCACGCACATATCCCCCGACTGTTGACGAGTGCAGTCGCGATTGAAGCGACATGTGACAATAGCTTTGTGATTGGCTATTGGATATAGTTACTGTTAAATCCAACACTTGAAGATGCTACAGGCTGAATTACAAATGACACAACATGGAATATGTAGCGCACTATCTAGGGTGCATGAGCTATTATTTCCAGCCTTAAATAGTGCACTTATATAGGGGAGTTAAAGCGATTTGGAATTCAGCCACACAACTAGAGCAGAGTGGCTTTCCAGCCCACTGTGTCTATGGATAAAGCTTCAGTCTATGGAATTACAGTATATACCTGCATTAGGTGCTACCAACACGTATTTCTCGCGCTAGAAATTGTGTTTAATGATGTCACGTGTTATATGCGAAAGATATGCTTGGCTATTGCTAGCGACTCTCGCCGATCAGTCTGGCTCCCGATTAGTTTTTCGAATCGGCTGTGAGATGAGTCGGTACCATCGAAAACTAGTCCTTACGCCTGACTCGCGACTTCAGTTGGCTCGGTACGCTGAAAATCGGCGTAGTGTGCGGCTAGCTAAAGAGTAATGGATCGGAGTAGTGCCTTGAAAGCATTAATTATTGTGCAGGTGCTATTTACATGTTTAATTTTAGAAGCCCAACTACTGCTCCAAGAGCACAGGCGATGTGATTAGGGGGTAGGATTTGGGGAAATAATGCCATCTACAGGTTTGGAATGCTTATGAATGTGATTGAAAACGCAGATGTTCGGTTATGTGTGGAAGGGATTTTTTTCGAAGACGAGGTGGTGTGGATAAAACATTTTTATAAACGGAGGGGGGGAAAATGTTCCATTTTAAAAATACCCGGCTACGTGTGTACATGGCATCAGTGATCCTTTGCGGAGGTTCGTAGTTGGTTAGGTGATGAGTTCTTGAATATTCAGCAAATATTTGGCGACGGTTAAATGACGCATTTGTGATCGTCGCTGACGTCATGCATTGTTGAAATCTATTGAGAAAGGCATCGGTGATCATTCTCCTGCCAGACGCTGATACGTACAAAACCCTCAAGCATGCCTCGTAGGAAAAATGTCACGTCTCCAAAACAAAAAGGGTAAAATGTCCACCTGCTGTGTGACCATAACTTTTAGCTCGTCTGTACGAAGTACACATGGTGGCCATGCATTGCCACCAAAACACCTCATTTTCATTGATAACCCATCTCAAAGTATTGCGAGCTGTACTGTGACCGTAGCCTAAGAAAGAAAATAATTTCATAGGTTTTTAACTGATGATACAGCTTGCCAAAAAAGGCCGAACAAAATCGTTAAAGTGCCCTAAAGTCAAATATGGTGCATTGTAGCTGCTTGTATTCGTCTCTTAGTGTTTTAGACAACACCACAATACTACCGAGAGGAAAAACTGTTTTGTTTTGGAGATATTCTCCATTTTAACATAATTCATAACTAATGGTAAAATTAGCAAAAATGTTTGATGATTCACATCTACAACCCCGATTCCAAAAAAGTTGGGACAAAGTAAAAATTGTAAATAAAAACACAATGCAATGATGTGGAAGTTTCAAAATTCCATATTTTATTCAGAATAGAACATAGATGACATATCAAATGTTTAAACTGAGAAAATGTATCATTTAAAGAGAAAAATTAGGCGATTTTAAATTTCATGACAACAACGCATCTCAAAAAAGTTGGGACAAGGCCATGTTTACCACTGTGAGACATCCCCTTTTCTCTTTACAACAGTCTGTAAACGTCTGGGGACTGAGGAGACAAGTTGCTCAAGTTTAGGGATAGGAATGTTAACCCATTCTTGTCTAATGTAGGATTCTAGTTGCTCAACCATCTTAGGTCTTTTTTGTCGTATCTTCCGTTTTATGATGCGCCAAATGTTTTCTATGGGTGAAAGATCTGGACTGCAGGCTGGCTAGTTCAGTACCCGGACCCTTCTTCTACGCAGCCATGATGCTGTAATTGATGCAGTATGTGGTTTGGCATTGTCATGTTGGAAAATGCAAGGTCTTTCCTGAAAGAGACGTCGTCTGAATGGGAGCATATGTTGCTCTAGAACCTGGATATACCTTTCAGCATTGATGGTGTCTTTCCAGATGCGTAAGCTGCCCATGCCACACACACTAATGCAACCCCATACCATCAGAGATGCAGGCTTCTGAACTGAGCGCTGATAACAACTTGGGTCCTCCTTCTCCTCTTTAGTCCGAATGACACAGCGTCCCTGATTTCCATAAAGAACTTCAAATTTTGATTCGTCTGACCACAGAACAGTTTTCCACTTTGCCACAGTCCATTTTAAATGAGCCTTGGCCCAGAGAACACGTCTGCGCTTCTGGATCATGTTTAGATACGGCTTCTTCTTTGAACTATAGAGTTTTAGCTGGCAACGGCGGATGGCACGGTGAATTGTGTTCACAGATAATGTTCTCTGGAAATATTCCTGAGCCCATTTTGTGATTTCCAATACAGAAGCATGCCTGTATGTGATGCAGTGCCGTCTAAGGGCCTGAAGATCACGGGCACCCAGTATGGTTTTCCGGCCTTGACCCTCACGCACAGAGATTCTTCCAGATTCTCTGAATCTTTTGATGATATTATGCACTGTAGATGATGATATGTTCAAACTCTTTGCAATTTTAGTGTCGAACTCCTTTCTGATATTGCTCCACTATTTGTCGGTGCAGAATTAGGGGGATTGGTGATCCTCTTCCCATCTTTACTTCTGAGAGCCGCTGCCACTCCAAGATGCTCTTTTTATACCCAGTCATGTTAATGACCTATTGCCAATTGACCTAATGATTTGCAATTTGGTCCTCCAGCTGTTCCTTTTTTGTACCTTTAACTTTTCCAGCCTCTTATTGCCCCTGTCCCAACTTTTTTGAGATGTGTTGCTGTCATGAAATTTCAAATGAGCCAATATTTGGCATGAAATTTCAAAATGTCTCACTTTCGACATTTGATATGTTGTCTATGTTCTATTGTGAATACGATATCAGTTTTTAAGATTTGTAAATTATTGCATTCTGTTTTTATTGACAATCTGTAATTTGTCCCAACTTTTTTGGAATCAGGGTTGTATGAATATTTTTGTGATCATCCATTAAACGATCTCTAGAATGCATGTGTCCCACCCCCAGAGGCAGGGATTGCTCTGCAGTCGTCGCATGTTATCAGAAGTAGCAGCTTGTTAGCAGTAAACATGGTTTGTTGCTTTACATATTCCCGCACATAATTCTTTGACTTCTTCTTCTTCTTCTTCTTTTGGCTGCTCCCGATTAGGGGTCGTCACAGCGGATCTTTTGTCTCCATTGCTCCCTGTCTTCCGCATCCTTCTCTACCACACCTGCCACTTTCATGTCCTCTCTCACCACATCCATGTATCACCTCTTTGGCCTTCCTTGTTTTCGTGTGCCTGGCAGCTCCATCCTCAACATTCTCCTTCCAACATGCTCTGCATCTCTTCTCAGGATGTGCCCATACCATCTCAGTCTCATCTCTCTTAGCTTAATTCCCAAGCTTTATACATAATTCCTTGACTGAGGAAAAAAAAATGCTTTAGGAGTTTATTCGTTTTGGAATTTGTATTAAGTGATAATTATCTGACAGGTACAACCCCGATTCCAAAAAAGTTGGGACAAAGTACAAATTGTAAATAAAAACGGAATGCAATAATTTACAAATCTCTAAAACTGATATTGTATTCACAATAGAACACAGACATATCAAATGTCGAAAGTGAGACATTTTGAAATTTCATGCCAAATATTGGCTCATTTGAAATTTCATGACAGCAACACATCTCAAAAAAGTTGGGACAGGGGCAATAAGAGGCTGGAAAAGTTAAAGGTACAAAAAAGGAACAGCTGGAGGACCAAATTGCAACTCATTAGGTCAATTGGCAATAGGTCATTAACATGACTGGGTATAAAAAGAGCATCTTGGAGTGGCAGCGGCTCTCAGAAGTAAAGATGGGAAGAGGATCACCAATCCCCCTAATTCTGCGCCGACAAACAGTGGAGCAATATCAGAAAGGAGTTCGACAGTGTAAAATTGCAAAGAGTTTGAACATATCATCATCTACAGTGCATATCATCATCAAAAGATTCAGAGAATCTGGAAGAATCTCTGTGCGTAAGGGTCAAGGCCGGAAAACCATACTGGGAGCCCGTGATCTTCGGGCCCTTAGACGGCACTGCATCACATACAGGCATGCTTCTGTATTGGAAATCACAAAATGGGCTCAGGAATATTTCCAGAGAACATTTTCTGTGAACACAGTTCACCGTGCCATCCGCCGTTGCCAGCTAAAACTCTATAGTTCAAAGAAGCCGCCGTATCTAAACATGATCCAGAAGCGCAGACGTCTTCTCTGGGCCAAGGCTCATTTAAAATGGACTGTGGCAAAGTGGAAAACTGTTCTGTGGTCAGACAAATCAAAATTTGAAGTTCTTTATGGAAATCAGGGACGCTGTGTCATTCGGACTAAAGAGGAGAAGGAGGACCCAAGTTGTTATCAGTGCTCAGTTCAGAAGCCTGCATCTCTGATGGTATGGGGTTGCATTAGTGTGTGTGGCATGGGCAGCTTGCACATCTGGAAAGACACCATCAATGCTTTAAGGTCTATCCAGGTTCTAGAGCAGACCTGGGCATTTTACAGCCAGCGGGCCGCATCCGGCCCTTTGGTTCATTCTGACAGGCCCGCGTAAGGTTAATTAGAAATTACAAAATAAACGTATTTTCTAATTTTACCTCATGCATGGACTGAATGTGCATTGCTTTTATTTTGAAGTTGTGTTCAACAAAAACGCAATGCGCGCGACAGGAACATGATATGAAATCCCATGAAACCTAATCCCGCGATAACTACTTTCATAATTTGTCCAGACCAACCACAAACTTGTACGTCATCCTTCAAACGGTCCAGCCAATCACATAGTGTGACGTCACCAGCAGGCGCCGGAGCCCGAGCCGATCTGTAGCTCTGATACCTACACCGAATCGACAAGGCATCGTTATTATAATATGATGTATCTTGCTTGATATTTGGAGTAGAAAGGCAATATTGTGATGCCTTTATTGTGTTTTGGGGTGAATGTGACTGAAAAAAAAGGTACAAACGTTCACATTTTGTTAACCATTGTTTTGGGAAATTTGATTGAATAAATGACATTTTTGTAAGGCAACCTTGTTTTTCCCCATACTCTTACCAGTCTTAGCAGCTTGTAAAAACAATGTTATTTACTGCTTTATATAAAGAAATACAATTAATATTATGCAGAATTTAGTTCAGCCTTTTGGTCCAGCCCTCCACAAAATTTTCTGTTTCTCATGTGGCCCCATGGAAAAAATAATTGCCCACCCCTGTTCTAGAGCAACATATGCTCCCATTCAGACGACGTCTCTTTCAGGGAAGACCTTGCATTTTCCAACATGACAATGCCAAACCACATACTGCATCAATTACAGCATCATGGCTGCGTAGAAGAAGGGTCCGGGTACTGAACTGGCCAGCCTGCAGTCCAGATCTTTCACCTATAGAAAACATTTGGCGCATCATAAAACGGAAGATACGACAAAAAAGACCTAAGACGGTTGAGCAACTAGAATCCTACATTAGACAAGAATGGGTTAACATTCCTATCCCTAAACTTGAGCAACTTGTCTCCTCAGTCCCCAGATGTTTACAGACTGTTGTAAAGAGAAAAGGGGATGTCTCACAGTGGTAAACATGGCCTTGTCCCAACTTTTTTGAGGTGTTGTTGTCATGAAATTTAAAATCACCTAATTTTTCTCTTTAAATGATTCATTTTCTCAGTTTAAACATTTGATATGTCATCTATGTCCTACTCTGAATAAAATATGGAATTTTGAAACTTCCACATCATTGCATTCCGTTTTTATTTACAATTTGTACTTTGTCCCAACTTTTTTGGAATCGGGGTTGTACTTCTTGGAGGTGTTTTACCAATTTGGCGCTCATTAATGGTGAAATATGTCACTTCCTCAGACTGGGTGAGAAAACAAACATTCTGTCTTTATACAACATCAGGGTGTCTCAATCAAGAGAAGCAAGTTTCTTGACGTCGTTCTAGCTCACTAATTTTCTATCTGATTTGGCACATCTCAAACGCTACTGGCTGCTGTGTATGTCAAGTGAAACAATTCAACACACCGTCACTCTGACTTGCTGTTTCCAAAGTACAGTTGTGCTAAAAAAAAAAAAAAAAAGCAGTACATCATCAGTAACCTGCTGAACCACTGTTATTAGTACTGTAGTAGTGATATTTCTGCATGGCAAATAATTTACTTGTAGATGTAGTAGTGCAGAGGTGGACAGTAACGAAGTACATTTACTTGAGTACTGTACTTAAGTACACTTTGAGTATTAATTTTTTTGGCAACTTATGACTTTAACTTCACTACATTTGAAAGACATTGGCGGCACGGTAGTGTAGTGGTTAGCGCTGTCGCCTCACAGCAAGAAGGTCCTGGGTTCGAGCCCCGGGGCCGGCAAGGGCCTTTCTGTGTGGAGTTTGCATGTTCTCCCCGTGTCCGCGTGGGTTTCCTCCGGGTGCTCCGGTTTCCCCCACAGTCCAAAGACATGCAGGTTAGGTTAACTGGTGGCTCTAAATTGACCGTAGGTGTGAATGTGAATGGTTGTCTGTGTCTATGTGTCAGCCCTGTGATGACCTGGCGACTTGTCCAGGTTGTACCCCGCCTTTTGCCCGTAGTCAGCTGGGATAGGCTCCAGCTTGCCTGCGACCCTGTAGAAGGATAAAGCGGCTAGAGATAATGAGACGAGACATTTGAAAGACAAAAATATCGTACTTTTTACTCCACTACATTTCTATCAAGGTCCTTGTTACTCATTACTATGAAGCGGCTGTTTTTTTCTTTTCTTTTCTAAAACGTGATGGTTTTTTCGCAGGTGACACTGAGACAGCCTATCAGTAATCACTAGGGTCATGTCACATCCATAGACTGTATAAATTCAAGTTCAGTGATTTCTCCACAGCATTATTTGAACACGATCAGTTGATGGCAGAATGGAAGGAGGCGGTTCTTCTGGGGAATGCACACACCCACTGGCCATACCTCGAACCCATGTTTCAGTTTTCTGAAAGGAATAGAGTCGTTTCATTTTAAATGTTTGCTTCGTTTGCCTAAAACGAACCACATCACAGCCTATAAAAACTCGCTGTCCAACCTGCGGAAGCATATTGAGGTCTGTAAATGTTTTATTCGAAGAGAAAGCTTGCAATGAAGTTGTCTATGCTTTTAGAGCTCGCGATAGCTATGCAGTCTGGTTAGTCAAATGACTTTCTATGGATTTGCCCGCCAAGTTACCATAGCCTTGTCCACGGCTAATGTTTATACATAGCTAGTTAACTTGGACATTGTTACTTAGCATGTAAAAACAGACTTACGATAACATGAATGACGTTAACTTATTTGACGTGCTTTCAGAAATGTTTTAGCATAATCTTGCCAAATAAACAAAATCTAGAAATCTCTCTTTTCTAGTAATGTTAGCAACCCAATATGATTTTGAGTTTGAAAAGATTTTGCTAGCATGTCAGGTGGAGCTTCACTGACTAGCTAGCTTAACGTTAAACCACCATGATTCCACAGGCAGATTCATATGTGCACGAAAACATATACTTACATGCGCACACGTGCACACACGTGCGTGCACAACCTGTAAGATGGACAATATTGTACTAGTCAGTCACAACATATTGTTGGGATTTTTGGTTTTGATGTCAGATGATGGTCTTGCATTTTTTTGTCTTGCTGAAAGCAGTGTTGCTGTTGGGCAGTTATTAAAGTGCATATCCGATTTTATATTAAACTTTGGTCAAATATCTGTAACATTCTGCATTCTCTGCAATTTTTTTACCTTGCGCAATACCAGCAAAATTCAGTTGAAATCAAGCCATTTGAGGCGAACTGGTCCGCCTCTGAAAAGATTTGGCATTTGGATTTCCTGGGAAACACTGATTTTCGTGATGTCACATGCAGGACGCCTCCTTCTAAATCCTACGTCAGCGCTGGTTTGTTTATGAGAAAACGACCTGGTGGTTTTCTGCAAATTTCTTCAACGTTATTGCGTAATTATTAAAATGGTTAACAGATGTATCGTAGGAGGGTGTAGCAACACCAATCTTGATGGGATTAGTACTCATCGTTTCCCAAAAGACCGGACAATGAGAGAGAAATGGGAGTGCTTGGTCTACACAGGCTGTGCACTGAAACCGTGCAAAGCTCGCGCAGACTGCTGGCGCTTCCGCAGGTAACGTCACGAATCTGGCTCCAGACTCCCTTGGGATTTTTCCAGACGCGTTTTGTTATTTTATTTTTTTCTGCTGTGGACAGATGGCCTTGTGCAAAATTACCCTTCTGGATGAGTGTGTAAAGGGACATACTTTCATATAAAAAAAAAAACACGAAATTGGTCCAGAATATACACTTTAAGCTCGAGGTGTGGACCTGGGTTTTAAGCAGGTTGGACTGTCATTTTTATTTTCTGAGAAAGCTGCATTTAAAACTAGTTCACTGTCTTCCTGATTAACATACGCATACATGTGTGCGCACACAGTGCCAGAGCTGGGTCAGAACACTACCATGCTGCTTTGTGGGGGTGGGGAGGAGTGTTCCAGTCGGTTGCTTCAGAGGCATTAGGTTTTGTAAGCGTTGTGGCAATAATACAACAATGCGTTGACAGAAAATGTACTTTTAATACTTAAGTATTTTTAAAAGTAAGTACTTCGGTACTTAAGTAAAATTTTGATTGTACAACTTTCACTTGCATTGGAGTAACATTTGACCAGTGGGATCTGTACTCTGACTCAAGGGTTGTTTTACAATCAGGGTACACAAGCTAAAAATCACATTTAACACTTATTATCTTCAATATCAAAAGGCTTGACTAAATAAACTTGGTTGTTTATTGTAGCCCTGTGATAGCTCTATTTACCATGCAAAAAAAATTTGGTGATAACGTTATTTTTGGCGAATGTATGGCAATGTATGTCATATTTAGCAAAATTACTCGTGTCATTTAGAAAAAGTGCTTTTTTGACCACAGGTAGCTCCAAAAGGGATGCACTTAAATCATTCTTTATACCATAAAACAAATATTTGGTTCCATACCATTGGAAACATAGTTAAGTTTTAATGTTGAATGCCAGTAAGTTTTCAGACTATTTTGATCAAATTCGTATGTAATTGTGTCAAAAAAAATGTCCTCTCCGAGACAGCTAATTTTTCAATATAAAATAACATATCTAAAATGATTATTTTCATCCTAAAATGTGGTCAAGATATTGGGACATAAATATTAGAGACAACTAACACAAAGCTTACAGCCTTATATTTAAAAGCACTATGGAAGTAGTGGATTCTGAATTGTCAAAAAAAAAAAAGTCCTCTCCGAGAATCACTTCATTTCTTTCTCCCAGCCCTGCTTAAAGCTACACTTAATCTGGTTATAATACAAACTATTACACATAGAGATGTCCGATATTATCGGCCGACAGATATTATCGGCCCGATATTAACATAAAAATGTAATATCTGTTAATATCGTTATCGGATTTTTTTGGGGGCGGCACGGTGGTGTAGTGGTTAGCGCTGTCGCCTCACAGCAAGAAGGTCCTGGGTTCGAGCCCCGGGGCCGGCGAGGGCCTTTCTGTGTGGAGTTTGCATGTTCTCCCCGTGTCCGTGTGGGTTTCCTCCGGGTGCTCCGGTTTCCCCCACAGTCCAAAGACATGCAGGTTAGGTTAACTGGTGACTCTAAATTGACCGTAGGTGTGAATGGTTGTCTGTGTCTATGTGTCAGCCCTGTGATG
Source organism: Neoarius graeffei (assembly GCF_027579695.1). Taxonomy (NCBI): domain Eukaryota; kingdom Metazoa; phylum Chordata; class Actinopteri; order Siluriformes; family Ariidae; genus Neoarius; species Neoarius graeffei. The sequence continues at coordinate 12,689,496 of NC_083591.1, read as the reverse complement.
ACCTGGCGACTTGTCCAGGGTGTACCCCGCCTTTCGCCCGTAGTCAGCTGGGATAGGCTCCAGCTTGCCTGCGACCCTGTAGAAGGATAAAGCGGCTAGAGATAATGAGATGAGATGAGATTTTTTTTGCCTCAAAACCGATAAAATAATGCTTGCATTACACCCAAATAGTGCCTATGCGCTCCTGAAGCGTTTACCGGCGCAAAGATGATGACCTCATCAAGCTGCGTCTTGAAGCGTACAAACAAGCGTGGATGGCTGCAGTGACAAACTTGCTCGCTCTGTTTCAACATTATGTCTGTGGTTTGGAATTATTTTCAAGTGTCTCCTTCGGACGTTAAAGTTGTTTACTACTCTGGAAGGTCTGGACTGAAACTTTGTGCCTTCCTTGTTCTTATTGCACACTACCTTAATATTGCACATCTTTGTTGTTGCTCATGTAGAGCAGTGCTGATTGAGCCCAGTTTATAATTTCAATGATTGCATTAGCCCAAGTAATGGGCTAGGGACACAGGCTGCTTACACCTTAAAATGTTTCATTTTTTGTACTTCACCTCAAGCCTGAAGTATTTTTTGTAGCTCAAACAAATGTGCAGTTTTCAAAATTGTGCAGTATAGTTGCCACATTGTAATTGACTCATATTTGTGCATTCATTCAATTAAGGTGATTGAGTTTTAGTTAAAGAAACAGTTCATGAGGCATCCTACAAACGCAGGCTCATTTAACACAGAAAAAAGAGTAGCCGGTCATACACTATGCCTGTTATTTTAGTTGACTTTAGATGCTGCTATGTTGCACATAGTTGTTCAGGTACAATGTTTTATCATTTGTGAAGAAGTCAAATTTGCCCTATTTGTTGTGGGCATTGTCAAGATTATCTCAGGGAGAGTGTAATCCAAACTGTTGTTTGAGACAATAAAAAAAAAATAAACATGGCACTTTTTCCCTAAATTAAGTTGAAGTATTTTTCTTATTTTGCACAGACAATGTTAACATTTGGAAAGCCTTGTTGCATTCAAGAATGCATCCAGTGGGGCATCACAATAACATTAAGCATGTTGTGTTAATTCCACAACAGGAGATATGTGATGTTACCTAAATTAGTTCTGAGGAAAAATAACCCACATATCGACATCGGTATCGGCTGATATCGGAATCGAAAATTGAGAGTTGGACAATATCGGCATATCGGATATCGGCAAAAAAGCCAATATCGGACATCCCTAATTACACATGCCTATCTGTTCTTTAACTTGTCCTTCACTTAAAAACTGGTACAAGAACCAGTTTGAATCAATTTGAATTTTGGACCCCTGTGACACAAACTTTGTACCCTGATTGTAAAACAACCCGTAATGAAGTTGGGTACTTTGTCCACCTCTGTAGTACTGTAATAGAAACACAACAACAATGCAGCTTGTTTGGAGTAATTGACTCATTCATTGAAAGGGGCATGTTCAAAATAATAACAGAGTGGAGTTTAATTAGAGAATTCGTCAATTCTGTGGAAAAAATAGAGGTCATTAATTGTTCTTTATTAAGGAAGAAGGGAAGCAAATGTTTCACATATTGTTAGAAAATATATTTCCTTCTGAATTGCTCGGTAAAATGGGCCGTTCCAAGCGCTGTTCGGAGGAACAACGTCATTTGATTAAAAAGTTGATCGGAGAGAGGGCAAAACGTATAAAGAAGTTCAGCAAATTATAGCATGCTCAGCTAAAATGAGCTCAAATGTTTTAAAATGGCAACAAAAACCTGAAACGTGGAAGAAAACGAGAGACTACTGTTAAAACGGATCAAACAATAGCCAGAATGGCAAAGATTCAGCCAATCATCACCGACAGAAAGATCAAAGACGATATAATGCCACACTCACAACCCGCCGTACGTGTTTTGGACACGCACGGGTCGCAGGGCTTGGTAGCTCGCAGTCGTGCCGCAGGGTCGCGGTGAACCCAGGGAAAAGTTTGGGGGAGGAGTACGGGCAAAGATCTGGTCATGTACAGGTTGCATTCGGCAGAGGATAAAAGAGCGGAAGTGATTGGGAAAAGATGGGACAGAGGCCACCGCCTCTGCCACCTCACGTTCTGACATTGGTATTCCTGTATTAGCAAAGCCAATAGAGATCTTGCATGTGACATCACAGCCGATCCAGATTGTAAAAGACGCCATCTTGTCGGTCAAACGCCATATTTCCGCCTTCTACTTCTACCGTACTTCTGGTTCTACTTCTGCTTCTACCTTTTCTTCTGGAAAACCCTACTATATACAATTCTACTACAATGGCTGCGGCTACAAGCTCTCCCTACCTGTGCACGTTTATGTTTTTTGTGTGTATTTTTGCGTGTTGTTCGTCTGTACCGGACTTCAATATCCACTACAACCGTATGGACTTACTGGACATTGGTTTCCAGCAGAAAATGACGGTTTGTAGCGATTTCCATCGCATGCACAACATTCCAGACGAGATAGCGAGACCAGCGGGGTCTCCGTGGATTGTTATCGGATCTGGCAGGCGAAGGAGGCGGCGTCGGGAGCGGAAGCAAAAGCGAGGATGCAGAGCCGGCCTGTTGACCAAGCTCAGAAAACAGCCACTCAAATCTCCACTGCCAAGCCTCTATCTCTCCAACGCCAGATCCATGGTAAACAAGACGGACGATTTGGAATTACAGCTGGAATTACCTTATTCTATTCTATAATCGGCTGGTCAGTGCTATACTAGATACTACTGATATATCTAGTATCTCATCTCATCTCATTATCTCTAGCCGCTTTATCCTGTTCTACAGGGTCGCAGGCAAGCTGAAGCCTATCCCAGCTGACTACGGGCGAAAGGCAGGGACAAGTCACCAGGTCATCACAGGGCTGACACAGACACAGACAACCATTCACACTCACATTCACACCTACGGTCAATTTAGAGTCACCAGTTAACCTAACCTGCATGTCTTTGGACTGTGGGGGAAACCGGAGCACCCGGAGGAAACCCACGCGGACACGGGGAGAACATGCAAACTCCACACAGAAAGGCCCTCGCCGGCCACGGGGCTCGAACCCGGACCTTCTTGCTGTGAGGCGACAGCGCTAACCACTACACCACCGTGCCGCCCTATATCTAGTATCAGTACTAGTAATACTTAAGTGACTTACCCGTCCAATGAGGATTATTTTCTTGTTTACAAGATGCCACATCTGAGTCGCTGACAAATCCTGAATTTCTGTAAAGATAACTGTCCAGAGATTTATAAGCACGCAGTGCTTCACCACTGAACAGCGAGGGAAAGTTAATGAGGTAATTATACACATCTGGGTATTCCACCTCTGGCAGTTCCATATTCACCGACACGGTCATGAAAACTACATTCGGTAAGCCATAAGGGTCACTAATCTGTAGGTCGTTTATTTTAGACATATATCTAGTTATCTGTTCATTAGAAAAATGAGCCGTGTAGTCCGTCGGTTGAAATTTATCCATTTTGTACACGAGTGCAGCAGTACTCAGCGGTGTTTTTTACCGACAAGATAGCGGCTGTGTACTTTCCGGTCACGTGACTGTAAGATCTCTATATCGCTTTGTGCTGCTCCTCAGCTTCTATCATCTGCCTATAAAAGGTCCAACTCCATCAGTCATTGTGGCAGTATGGTGGCAGCCATCTTCTTCCCTTCTATAATGCTACACGCTACATAATCGGTTCTTTGGTTCCTCCCCCAATATATATACCCAGAGTCTTACCCCTCGTGTCGCATGCGGGTCGCGTGCGCTGCATGCACACCACACATAGGGATAGAAAGCGAGATGTACTTCTGTCTTGGAGGCTGCAGAAATAGCAAGTGTGGCGTACTTGTGTAGGACTTCTGAGGCACGTCATTCGTGCGTCTTACGGTCATCGCAAAAAGCCCCTACTAGCCGTGCTGCTGACTTGGTTCAGGTGTACAAAAGGAGTACGGGTACCGTATGTAGTGTACGCGTTCTTGATTTTCCGCAAGACCTGTAGAATTTGCATGTGCAGGACCAAAAGTCTCCACAGCCAGTCTGTGACCTCCTATGGTGCTGAACACACCCAAGAGTCATGCAAGCCTCAAGCACGGTTTTGCCAAATTTTTGAACCGTAGACCACCTGTAGTAGTACGTACGGTGGGTTGTGAGTGTGGCTTAAGTACTGTAAGTACCGTTACAGTCAAAAGATGTTTGATCGAAGCTGAACAAGAAGCATTGTTGGGGAAAAAAAAAAAGGCACGTGCAGAATCGGTTAGAATTTGCCAAGCAACGCATCGATTGGCCCAAAGAGAAATAGCATAAGATTCTGTGGATTGATGAGAGTAAAATTGATCTTTTCAGGTCTAGTGGTCAGACACAGTATGTCAGACGACCCTGGGTACTGAATTCAAGCTACAGTACTCTGAAGACAGTGAAGCATGGTGGCGCAAAAATCATGATATGGAGTTGTTTTTCATACTACAGTGTTGGGCCTATTTATCATATACCAGGGATCATGGATCAGTTTGAATACATCAAAATACTTGAAGAGATTATGTTGCTGTATAATGAAGAGGAAATGCCCCTGAAACGGGTGTTTCAACAAGATGGCAACCCCAAACACACGAGTAAGCGAGCAACAGCTTGGTTCCAGACAAAAAGCATTGAGGTAATGGAGTGGCAGCTCAATCCCCTGATCTCAGCCCAGTTGAAAACCTATGGGGTGACATTAAAAATGCAGTTTCTGAAGCAAAACCCAAAAACACACAGGGAGTGTGGAATGTAGTTCGTTTATCCTGGGCTGAAATACCTGTTTATTAGGTGCCAGAAGTTGGTTGACTTAATGCAACGCCAATGCACAGCAGTTATCAAAAACAACAGTTGTGCAACTAAATATTAGTTCGAGTTTGAAGAGAAAAATGTCAACACTGCTATTTTTTTTATTTGAGTAGATTAATATTCCTTTTCTTTGCTTCCTGTAAATGAATAATGCAGACTTGATAAAATTTGTTAATGCTTTGATCTGGAATTGAATGTGTAAATGTTTCCACTACATTTGAAATACGGAAATAAAAGCTATTAAAAATTTCACTTTATTCACTTTTTAATGCGCTGCTATTTATTTGAACATAACTGTAAATAGATCAATATTTAACAGTTATTCCACGAAATCGAGTTGTACACGAGCTGATAGCCAACGAGGCGCGTAGCACCAAGTCGGCTATCAGCCATTTACTACGTGATTGAGTGGAATGACTGTTTTATTCTATCCACATTCACTGGATGATGAGAAACAGAGCATTTTTTTTTTTTGCAAATGCGATAAATAAGAACTTTATAAAACCGTCTGACAAAAATCACCAGACACATGACAAATTGCATACGTGCGTCGTAAAATATTCAAATTTGACAAGATTTACATCGACAGTCGCTCAATGAAAAAACACATTTTATCGAAAAAATTAAGCTTCAAACTTTTCAAGTAGAGTTTTTATTTCATCTTCGGTTGGTTCAGCAAAACGATGCGCCATTTTGTTTTTCTCTACTCGCGGTATATGAGCTGATAGCCTAGTAGTAGAGTAACCAATCAGAGGGCGCGATTGCTCATATCCAGTGAATGTGGATAGAATATATGGAATTAAATCACAGCTAAGAAGACATTTCAGTGTGGAATTTAAAGAAAATTGGAGAGGGAAGTGCTAGTTTATTCTTGCTCCAAGCTTATAACAAAACATGTCTCATCTGTCCAAAATGAGGGTCTGATTTGTTAACATGATCCATCACTATGACACAAAACAATGGCTTCGATTTGTCTGCTGTATATCCATGAAGTATCACGAATGACTCCGCATTAAAAATTAACTGGTGACGTCATAGTCGTGTTTCATATTGCTTATTTTTGTAAAAAAGGAATTTTGTGTAGTTGGAGTTTGCTTGAATACCCCTGCAATAATCGGAAATTAGTCACAACAATGAATGAAAACTTTAATTCACTTGAACAAGTAGTTCAAAAGAATTGACTCATTAAAGTAACGTGAGCAAACAATTGAAACACGTCTTGAAAGCATTCGGTCATCCTGCATCATCAGACTACTTATAGACCGTTTCACAAATATTAATTCATTTCTCCACTCCAACAACTAAAAACGCAAAAGATCTAAGCATCAGGGTGGAGGAAACAACAGAGTGGGATACCGAACTCCGACTGAGGAATGTGGACCACAATCCTTTCCAACCTCTCCAACATGACTTCCTCACTCCCAACTGTTGTTTCAGCTGGACTTCAGAGACACACGACATCTCGGACACCTTTTTTTTTTGCTTTTGCTTTTTCTGTCCATAGTGGATAGTTTCATTTTCTAATATTCGCTCTGCTTTCAATAAATTTCAGGTGCCACTTTAAATAATTTGATTCATTTGAACTGAAGTTCTGATTCATTGGATTTGCTGCTACAGAAAAGATATAATATTGACCACCTCTGAATACAAAAAAAAAAAAAAAAACTACTATAAAATGGTAAATATTGCTGAAACCCAGAGGTTTGATTATATTTAAGCCTTTGTCTTTAAATTGTGGTTTATACAATCTACAAAGCTTTTATTAAAAGTAGGTCTTCATGTGATGTTATTCAGTTTTAAAATTAACTTGTATCATTCTAAACACTTCATAAGCTTCATTTAGAAAAGAAAATCATAAGAATCTGGACATATTTGTGCACACACATGTCGACTGCATGAATGTGCTAGAAGAGACTGGTGGCGTTACATGATTGGGGGGGGGAGGGGACAATTGCATGTTTATTTAAGAAATATATACCAGATGATGTTAGGAGCAAAAATAACGTGGAAATTGTAGTGCAAAACCAAGAATTAAGGAATGTTTTTACCTTAAATATAGTGAATGAAGGAAACACTGCTACAAAAGCCTTGAAGAAAGCACTGCAACATCCATGAACGTCTATTATTACTATGCCACCCTGGTCTATAAATTTTGTTGTCATTGGTCCTTTGTCTTAGTATGTCAAAATATTCATCTTTCCTAAGATGGTTAGAAGATCATTAAAAAGTTGGATTCTGTCTTGAATCTATACACCCTTTTAATATTGGCAAAAACATCATAAAATGTTCTTGAGATCACTCAGCCCGATTTATTAAGTCCGATTATTTAATGATGAAAAACTTTGTTTGGATGAACGTCTTTGCTTGTAGCCAGAATCATTATGGAAGTCATGTTAGCCAGTGGTCACACCATATATTAAAATTTTCATAACCATTCCCACAGGTAGGCTTCTCAAGACTGAGATATATAGGCATGATATGATCATTGGCCACCGTAGTGGTCAAAAAAACGACAATTTTTCAAGGAAGTACATGGCCTCATTTTATTTTCTTCACAGGTTTGCTGGACATATTGAAAGGGAAACTACTGAACAGAAAAATAGCATTTATGCTTTCACCAGAGAGACTTCTGTTTTGTTTCAAAAACCACTCGTATTCTAGTGTTACTGAGTTTTAGATCAAGACACATTTTTGTTCCTCGGGACATTTTTGGCAGCCTGGTAAAAATCTCAGACGCTGTATGGAAACGAAGAGAGAATGCCCACTTTCTCATTGGTTTTAGTGCTGGAAATTTATCCCTCATCCATTACAACGGCAGATAAAATTTGAAAACAGGGAGATTAAATGTTGATCCAATCCAGACAGCTATATTTTGGCTCAGACGCATCTAGCTATTTTTTTTAAGGGGAACTGAAGTAATTTTTAAACTTGCTTTATTTCTTAATTAACATGTTATTCAATTACATTTTCGGTTTTATTAACCTTATATCGTGACTTGTATTGGCATATTATATTACACTTATCAGCCTTTTAGCCATGTTGAATGTAGTTCGTTTGGTCCACGGCAGGCGTCGCTTATCCGCGCGATCTTCACGAGACTTGTGCGAGACTTCAAACGTGAAGTGTCGGCGCCGCCATTTTGAAAACTGTTTACACAGCGGCAAGATCGCCTTATTCCGATTTAGATTCATTTTGAGATTTGCCAACTTCATCAGTGATGGCGATTATTCCATACGACTTCGAACCAACGTGGAGTAGAGAAGAGTTGGAAAGACGACAGGATAAGGACCAGTATTTACGTCATTACTGTCGCACAATTAAAACGTGCCAGATCAGGTGGCTGGTGGGTTTTCAAAATAATAAATACATGCATGCATTTTTGTGATAAATACATATTATACTGAGCACATTTCCCACATAATCCTCACTAAGGTTTCGGAAAGCACTACAAAATGGCGTCCCCACTGTATAGTGCCCTATATAGTGAGTAGGGAGTGATTTCGGACACAGGGAAAACTTCCGACTTGATTACGTCAGCGTTCAAAGGAGGGCACGCGTGTCTTTTGACAACGTGGGCAGATGTTGGTCACTTTGATTTCCGCTGTACGTTTTACTTTCATCCTACGATGTCTCACACAGGTCTCAGCGAATCTCTTTTACGGCCATTGCTTTGACATATGGACTGATACATAACATATTTCAAACACTCATAACTTGCTATAGCAGTGACAAGCTGTCAGAATAGCTGTCAGAAATGTATTCCTATATTTTATAAAATGATATAAATAGAATTTTGATAAAAAAAATTGCCTTCAGTCCCCCTTTAAGAAACTAACTGAAAAGTGGAGAAAAGGCAAAAAGGTGCATTATATGGCCAAAGACATGTGGACACTTGACCATCAACACCTATATAAGGAAAGCCATGGCCTAATGGCTAGAGAAGCAGCTTTGGGACCAAAAGGTCACTGGGTCAATTCCCTGAACTAGCAGGAATGGCTGAAGTGCCCTTGAGCAAGGCACCGAACTCCCAAACTGCTCCCCAGGTATGTTGCTCCCCTCCGGGTATGTCGTCTGGATTAAGAGCGTCTGATAAATGTCATTAATGTAATGTATATGAGCTTGCTGGACTTCCCATTCTAAAACCATGTGCATTAATATAGCGTTACCCCCCCCCCAAAACCCCACACCAAACTCATCAAAAGTTGTCTCAATGGACTTCACATTGTGCAAAGAAACACAGTCATGATGAAACAGGACCTTCCCCAAACTGTTGCTACAAATTTTACAATTAGTTAAAGTGTCTTTGCATTAGCATTAACATAACCCTTCACTGAAACTTTGGAGCCCAAACCTTGAAAACCCATTATCCCTCCTGCACTAAACTTTACTGTTGGCACTATGCATTCCAGTAGGTAGCGTTCTCCTGGCATCCGCAAACCCAGTTTCATCCATCAGACTGCCAGATAATGAAGCATGATGCATCACTCCAGAGAAAACAGTTTCCACTTCTCCAGAGTCCAGTGCCAGAGTGCTTTCCACCACACCAGCAGACACTTGGCATTGTGTATAGTGCTCTTCGGCCTGTGTGCAACTGCTCGGCCATGGAAACCTATTTCATGAGGCTGATGTTGCTTCCAGAGGCAGTTTGGAACTCTCTAGTGAGTGGATAGATGACTTGCAACCACGTGATCAAAATGTGCTACGTCATGAGTGTCCGCCGTGATGGTGGAGCTACAAAGCAACTAGGATGGCAGCCGCTGAAAGCGTGTCTGTAAACAACGCTGAATTTTCTCAGTATTACCACAATTTGAACGCATGAGCAAAGATTCGATACAAAGAGAAGATAGATATGTGTGGTTTTGACCCATATTATTTAAAAAAGTCAGATTTTTTTGATGATAAGATGCTTCTACCGACTATCGAGTACCCAGATATCACGTTCTATCTGGTTTGGCAGACTTCATGGGTCAAGAAATCTCAAAGGCTTATAATCCACGGAAGCCTATAACTTCTTTGTCTCTGGATGGGTAAATCTCATCTCATCTCATTATCTCTAGCCGCTTTATCCTTCTACAGGGTCGCAGGCAAGCTGGAGCCTATCCCAGCTGACTATGGGCGAAAGGCGGGGTACACCTTGGACAAGTTGCCAGGTCATCACAGGGCTGACACATAGACACAGACAACCATTCACACTCACATTCACACCTACGGTCAATTTAGAGTCACCAGTTAACCTAACCTGCATGTCTTTGGACTGTGGGGGAAACCGGAGCACCCGGAGGAAACCCACGCGGACACGGGGAGAACATGCAAACTCCACACAGAAAGGCCCTCGCCGGCCCCGGGGCTCGAACCCAGGACCTTCTTGCTGTGAGGCGACAGCGCTAACCACTACACCACCGTGCCACCCTGGATGGGTAAATGCCTTATTAATTAAACGAGTCAACAAGGACAAAGCAGTTGTACTTGCAAGGGTAAGTTAGGGCTTCTTTTGCATTTAGTTTACTTCTACATGTAAACAACACACGAAGTGTGAAATTTTGACAAGTCTCTAGCTTTATGCCTCATAAATCACATTTCAATTTGTTTCAGTTCAACCACTCTAAAATTTATAAGAATTTTACAGTTATAAAATAACAACGACCGAGTGAACCGCGACAAGAGAACGTTCATTTTATAGCAAGATTCTAGCAACATGAAATAAAATTCTTCCATGATATTATCGGGAAAGCTTTTGAATCTCACCTGAGATAAAATGATGACTGCAAATACGAGCTGTTTTGATTTTAGCCTCTGTTAGATCAGCCCTGTCGATGTTGTTCAGCCGTGCTCGTCTCCTCTCCGTACTAAGCCTCAGAGTTTCCTCGCCCTCTTTCTGAATCATGGACGGAATTCTAAAAAATCTGAACGTGCCACGGTCACGAGTGCTGTTGTGACCGCAACCATATACAGCACAAAGATATGGCATAGCTAAAAGAATGCTTAAAGCAGTAGAAAAACAAAGAGAGTTGCACACGTGTGACTATGTTTTGGATGGAATGTCACTTGACCCCGCATTTGTATCTCCACCAACATGGCCGACATCCAGGTTTCTATTTTGCTTTGACGTCACTTGCGAGTCAAGGATAGGCACTTAGGCGTTAGTAGACGTGGGCATTAGTAGTTCAGTAAAGTTGCCTGTCGGTGATATAAAAGGTGAACATCTGCCAAATAATTCGTTAATTTGTCTTCAGTAACCTCTGGTCACACAGTCACAATGGATCTGGGGTCTGTCCTGGAACGCTGGGCACGAGACTGAAGTACACCCTGAATGGGATGCCAGTCCATTACACACCCTTGCAACCTATCCATCAATCAAAACAGGTTGTAAGAAATGGTACAGTATTTTTAAATCACATCACTTGACGTCAAAGTACCATTTTGACAGTGTATCTACACCAAGGAAGACCCAACTGGAGGTACAGTAAATGCTATTTTGGAACAAAGTGTGTTTGAAGAAGGGCATTACGGAGGCATATTTAGAAAATGTCACACACCCTGTTGTGCCATTTCATCCATGGTGGAGCAGATGCCTTCATTTCTGGCCACAAAAATAGCAGCTGGATGAGAACAGGGGGGAAAAAAAAGAAAAAAGAAAACATTGGCATGACCAAATGAGAAACACATCATACCACAGAGCTCTGTGAATATGAAAATATTCAGATGTTCTTTATAATGAAGTTAAGTATTGATCGGATAAAGCGATCCAAATTAAATCAATTCAGTTTCCTTTCACTCTTAATAAACTTCACCGCCGTTATGTTCTTCAATGTTACTGTTTGATGGACAGGTTCAAGGGAAGTTGACGCTGAGCTTGTACAGAGGCATACAGCACAGGTATATAAAGTATTGATGATCAAATACTGAATATTGATCCATATTAACTGAATGTGGCAAACAAAACTGATTGATCAAAGACTTCTGGACCTAGGAATATTGTTAAAGGGGAACTGAAGGCAAATTTATCATCAAAAAATTCTATTTATCTCATTTTATAAAATGTAGGAATGTATTTCTGGCAGCTATTTTGTCACTGCTGTAACAAGTTATGAGGGTTTGAAACATGCTATGTAATATATCAGTCCGTATGTCAAAGCAATGGCCGCAAACAAGATTCGTTGAGACCTGTACGAGACATCGTAGGATGGAAGTAAAACGTACAGCGGAAATCAAAGTGACCGACATCTGCCAACGTTGTCAAAAGACGCACGTGCCTTCCTTTGAATGCTGACGTAATCAAGCCGGGAGTTTTCCCTGTGTCCGAAATCGCTCCCTACTCACTATATATGGCACTATATAGTGGGGACGCCATTTTGTAGTGCTGTCCGAAACCTTAGTGAGGATTATGTAGGAAATGTGCTCAGTATAATATGTGTTTATCATAAAAAAATCTCATCTCATCTCATTATCTGTAGCCGTTTTATCCTGTTCTACAGGGTCGCAGGCAAGCTGGAGCCTATCCCAGCTGACTACGGGCGAAAGGTGGGGTACACCCTGGACAAGTCGCCAGGTCATCACAGGGCTGACACATAGACACAGACAACCATTCACACTCACATTCACACCTACGGTCAATTTAGAGTCACCAGTTAACCTAACCTGCATGTCTTTGGACTGTGGGGGAAACCGGAGCACCCGGAGGAAACCCATGCGGACACGGGGAGAACATGCAAACTCCACACAGAAAGGCCCTCGCCGGCCACGGGGCTCAAACCCGGACCTTCTTGCTGTGAGGCGACAGCGCTAACCACTATACCACCCTATCATAAAAATACATGCATTTATTTAGTATTTTGAAAACCCACCAGCCGCCTGATCTGGCACGTTTTAATTGTGCGACAGTAATGATGTAAATACCAGCGTGACGGACTGGTCCTCATCCTGTCGTCTTTCCAACTCTTCTCTACTCCACGTTGGTTCGACGTCGTATGGAATAATCGCCATCACTGATGAAGCTGGCAAATCTCGAAATGAATCTAAATTGGAATTATATGGCGATCTGGCCGCTGTGTAAACAGTTTTCAAAATGGCGGCACTGACACTTCATGTTTGAAGTCTTGCATAAGTCTCGTGAAGATCGTGCAGACAAGCGACACCTGCTGTGGACCATACGAACTACATTCAACATGGCTAAAAGCTGAAAAGGCAGATAAGTGTAATATAATATGCTAATATGAGTCACGATATAAGGTTAATAAAACCGAAAACCTTATTGAATAACACGTTAATTAAGAAATAAAGCAAGTTTAAAAATGACTTCAGTTCTCCTTTAAAGTACTGCGGAGGATGAACTTGGTGCAAGACCTTGCTTAGCAGTACAGAGAGCATCCCGAGTTAGTACCGGTGTTCAGTCAAACAGTCAATTCAGTGACATGTAGCTCAAAAGCACTCGATGCCGCTCGGTCTTGCCAAACTGTGGTGGGTTTCCCAAAAGCCTCTTAACACTAAGAGCATCTTAACTAGGAGAGAGAGTGTTCATTGTGCTGCTCGCTCTACCATTTAACGATGATCTTTGTGCTGCGATGCTTTTACGAAACTCCGCACAGATTGTTTCTGAAATTATCTGATGAGCTGTACTCAATGGCACTCGTTGTAGACACAAGAAAAGCACTAGGACAGGTGACACACCTTTACCTCTGAAGAGTGCATTGACAGAATTGACATCAGTCATCAGTGAAATGCTTTTGCACACCTCTCAGAGGCATGCGGTTGGATACTGACACAGGACATACAACTTTGCTCAAAATGTCCCATTTCTGGGGGTGTCATGGCTCAGGTGGATAAGGCGCCATACCATAAATCCAGGGACCCGGGTTCAATTCCGACCCGAGGTCATTTCCCGATCCCCGTCTCTCTCCCGCTCATTTCCTGTCTCTACACTGTCCTATCCAATAAAGGTGAAAAAAGCCCAAAAAAAATCTTGAAAAAAAAAAAAGTCCCATTTCTTGCATCATACAGCTAGTACTTATATATGGAGCAGAAACATGGCCGATGACTAGGAACCATGAAAACACAATGAAGAGATGTGATTGCCGGATGCTCTGATATATGGCAAATATACACTGGGAAGAGGGAATATCAAGTCAGGAAGTGATAGAGAGATAAAGCATATGGAATTTAACGAGAAGACAACGTTTGAGATGGTTCGGGCATATCAAAAGAAAAGAAGAGAGTAGCATGGTACGGAGAGCAGCAGAAGCTGTAATTGATGGAAGACGCCCCCGAGGAAGGCCCCTGAAAACATGGAAGAAGTGTATAGAGGAAGATCTGAGCGAACTTAACCTCGAAGAAGCGATGGTCTATAACAGACGGAGATGGAGAACGCTCATAGCTCGTCCAACCCCATGAAATACGGGAACAAAAGGATGTTAAACAAAAAAAAGTAGTAGCTACATTTTACTCTGGAACATGGAAATCAGGAGCCTTGAGAGACTTTTAAGAAAATTATGTCAGCACTAAAAGAAAAGCGGCACACAAGAATGCATCATCCCTTGTGGAAATACACAACTATGAGGGATCATGACTGCTGGATTATTTTCGGTCTCTGCTCTGGGAATTGTCCACTTAGTAGTAGGTTGCAACATTTTTTTCCCCTGTTTGACAAAAAAAAAAAAAAACCAGCTCAATCAGTGCATTCTATATATAGTCAGGTATGACAAAACCCTCTTTGCATCAATGAGAAAGTGTGCATTCTTCATTTTACATATTAAGTCATGGAATGGGGGGCGGCACGGTGGTGTAGTGGTTAGCGCTGTCGCCTCACAGCAAGAAGGTCCGGGTCCGAGCCCCGTGGCCGGCGAGGGCCTTTCTGTGCGGAGTTTGCATGGTGTCCATGTGGGTTTCCTCCGGGTGCTCCGGTTTCCCCCACAGTCCAAAGACATGCAGGTTAGGTTAACTGGTGACTCTAAATTGACCGTAGGTGTGAATGTGAGTGTGAATGGTTGTCTGGGTCTATGTGTCAGCCCTGTGATGACCTGGCGACTTGTCCAGGGTGTACCCCGCCTTTCGCCCGTAGTCAGCTGGGATAGGCTCCAGCTTGCCTGCGACCCTGTAGAACAGGATAAAGCGGCTAGAGATGATGAGATGAGATGAGATGTTCTAGGAGGTCTCAGCTGTCATGTTCAAACATTGAGTTGGATTCAAGATCAGTATACAATGAAAGGCTTATTTTGCATGTTGTGCATTAGATTAAATATTTGTGCAATATATTAAAAAAATAAATAAATCATACATGAATAACAGTGCCAAAACAAAAACGAATAAATTAACTCCATGCACTCATATCTCCATGAGGTAAGGTACAGTGCCATTTAAGCTAACACACACTCATCATTCCATATGAAATGATATAAAGAGGTTTAAGTGATGCATGTCTGATGCATCAAGTGCAACCATCAGCATGAAACCCGCACGCTTTCAGGCAGCAAAAACATCACGCACGCACGCACCGCGTCACTCACCGTGGTTAAAGACCGGAGTCCTAAACCGGCCATTGAGAGCCGAGTTCTCCATTTCTGCAAACGCTCTTTGATCCCTTTACACGCGTTCAGGCTTGGAATAATATTCCAGAGCTATAGATCGTGGTGGGAAACGAAAAAAATAATAAAAGAAACTAAAATAAAAAGCCGCGCCGTTCCCGCTGTCCGCACCGCAAAACTCTACCGACTGCACGCGCGCGCTGCTGAATGACTGCGCGTGACTCGACAGAGCGCTTTAAACGCACAGCCGCGCGCTATTGGTGGAAACGAGCAGCGTCACGCGCCACGGCCGGGATAAAAACAAGCGCACGTGCACGCGCTGCGTGAACTCGCGTCAGGCCCGCCGGGGTTGTGTACCGGTGTGTTTCTGTCTGAAAAAAACTACATTGTGCCGTTTTCTCGAAATCACTATTTATTTTTTATTTAGTTTGATGTAGTTAGGATACTCCTGACCTCTGATAAACATAAGTAGATCTAAGAAAACCTTTTGTCATCTGGACTTAATGAAAAAAAAATTATTTACTCATCACAAGCTTCGGTGTGGGGCGGCACGGTGGTGTAGTGGTTAGCGCTGTCGCCTCACAGCAAGAAGGTCCTGGGTTCGAGCCCCGGGGCCGGCGAGGGCCTTTCTGTGCGGAGTTTGCATGTTCTCCCCGTGTCCGCGTGGGTTTCCTCCGGGTGCTCCGGTTTCCCCCACAGTCCAAAGACATGCAGGTTAGGTTAACTGGTGACTCTAAATTGACCGTAGGTGTGAGTGTGAATGGTTGTCTGTGTCTATGTATCAGCCCTGTGATGACCTGGCGACTTGTCCAGGGTGTACCCCGCCTCTCGCCCGTAGTCAGCTGGGATAGGCTCCAGCTTGCCTGCGACCCTGTAGAAGGATAAAGCGGCTAGAGATAATGAGATGAGAAGCTTCGGTGTCTGGAGATGAAATAATTAACTTGTTATCTCGAGATAACGAAATCTTTGACTCGTTATCATGAGAAAACGAGCTGTGGTGACTCGAGGTAACGGAATCTTTGACTCATCATGAGAAAACGAGCTTTGGTGCCTGGAGGTAACAAAATCTTTGACTCGTTATCTCGACAAAACGATCTTCAGTGCCTCGAGGTAAAGAAATCTTTGACTCGTTATCATGAGAAAACGAGCTTTGGTGCCTCGAGGTAACGGAATCTTTGACTCGTTATCTCGAGAAAACGAGCTTCGGTGCCTCGAGGTAACAAAATCTTTGACTCATTATCTCGAGAAAACGATCTTCAGTGCCTCGAGGTAAAGAAATCTTTGACTCGTTATCATGAGAAAACGAGCTTTGGTGCCTCGAGGTAACGGAATCTTTGACTCATTATCTCGAGAAAACAAGCTTCGGTGCCTCCAGGTAACAAAATCTTTGACTCGTTATCTCGAGAAAATGAGCTTTGGTGCCTCGAGGTAACGAAATCTTTGACTAATTATCTCAAGAAAAAGAGCTTTGTTATCTCAAGGTAATTAAATCTTTGACTCATTATCATGAGAAAACGAGCTTCGGTGCCTTGAGGTAACAAAATCTTTGACTCGTTATCTCGAGAAAACGAGCTTCAGTGCCTCGAGGTAACAAAATCTTTGACTCATTATCTCGAGAAAACGATCTTCAGTGTCTCGAGGTAAGGAAATCTTTGACTCGTTATCTTGAGAAAACGAGCTTTGGTGCCTCGAGGTAACGAAATCTTTGACTAATTATCTCAAGAAAAAGAGCTTTGTTATCTCAAGGTAATTAAATCTTTGACTCATTATCATGAGAAAACGAGCTTCGGTGCCTTGAGGTAACAAAATCTTTGACTCGTTATCTCGAGAAAACGAGCTTCAGTGCCTCGAGGTAACAAAATCTTTGACTCATTATCTCGAGAAAACGATCTTCAGTGTCTCGAGGTAAGGAAATCTTTGACTCGTTATCATGAGAAAACGAGCTTTAGTGCCTCAAGGTAACGGAATCTTTGACTCATTATCATGAGAAAATGAGCTTTGGTGCCTCGAGGTAACAAAATCTTTGACTCATTATCTCGAGAAAACAAGCTTCGGTGCCTCCAGGTAACTAAATCTTTGACTCGTTATCTCGAGAAAACGAGCTTCGGTGCCTCGAGGTAACAAAATCTTTGACTCATTATCTCGAGAAAACGATCTTCATTGCCTCGAGGTAAGGAAATCTTTGACTCGTTATCATGAGAAAACGAGCTTTGGTGCCTCGAGGTAACTAAATCTTTGACTCGTTATCTTGAGAAAACGATCTTCAGTGCCTCAAGGTAACGAAATCTTTGACTCGTTATCTTGAGAAAACGAGCTTTGGTGCCTCGAGGTAACGAAATCTTTGACTAATTATCTCGAGAAAAAGAGCTTTGTTATCTCGAGGTAATTAAATCTTTGACTCATTATCATGAGAAAACGAGCTTCGGTGCCTTGAGGTAACAAAATCTTGACTCGTTATCATGAGAAAATGAGCTTCGGTGCCTCGAGGTAACGAAATCTTTGACTTGTTATCATGAGAAAATGAGCTTCGGTGCCTCGAGGTAACTAAATCTTTAACTCGTTATCATGAGAAAACGATCTTTGGTGCCTCGAGGTAACTAAATCTTTGACTTGTTATCTTGAGAAAACGATCTTCAGTGCCTCGAGGTAACGAAATCTTTGACTCGTTATCTTGAGAAAACGAGCTTTGGTGCCTCGAGGTAACGAAATCTTTGACTAATTATCTCGAGAAAAAGAGCTTTGTTATCTCGAGGTAATTAAATCTTTGACTCATTATCATGAGAAAACAAGCTTCGGTGCCTTGAGGTAACAAAATCTTTGACTCGTTATCTCAAGAAAACGAGCTTCGGTGCCTCGAGGTAACAAAATCTTTGACTCGTTGTCTCGAGAAAACGAGCTTCGGTGCCTCGAGGTAACAAAATCTTTGACTCATTATCTCAAGAAAACAATCTTCATTGCCTCGAGGTAAGGAAATCTTTGACTCGTTATCATGAGAAAACGAGCTTTGGTGCCCTGAGGTAACGGAATCTTTGACTCATTATCATGAGAAAATGAGCTTTGGTGCCTCAAGGTAACAAAATCTTTGACTCATTATCTCGAGAAAACAAGCTTCAGTGCCTCCAGGTAACAAAATCTTTGACTCGTTATCTCGAGAAAACGAGCTTCAGTGCCTCAAGGTAACAAAATCTTTGACTCATTATCTCGAGAAAACGATCTTCAGTGTCTCGAGGTAAGGAAATCTTTGACTCGTTATCATGAGAAAACGAGCTTTAGTGCCTCAAGGTAACGGAATCTTTGACTCATTATCATGAGAAAACGAGCTTTGGTGCCTCGAGGTAACGAAATCTTTGACTAATTATCTCGAGAAAAAGAGCTTTGTTATCTCGAGGTAATTAAATCTTTGACTCATTATCATGAGAAAACGAGCTTCGGTGCCTTGAGGTAACAAAATCTTGACTCGTTATCATGAGAAAATGAGCTTCGGTGCCTCGAGGTAACGAAATCTTTGACTTGTTATCATGAGAAAATGAGCTTCGGTGCCTCGAGGTAACTAAATCTTTAACTCGTTATCATGAGAAAACGATCTTTGGTGCCTCGAGGTAACTAAATCTTTGACTTGTTATCTTGAGAAAACGATCTTCAGTGCCTCGAGGTAACGAAATCTTTGACTCGTTATCTTGAGAAAACGAGCTTTGGTGCCTCGAGGTAACGAAATCTTTGACTAATTATCTCGAGAAAAAGAGCTTTGTTATCTCGAGGTAATTAAATCTTTGACTCATTATCATGAGAAAATGAGCTTCGGTGCCTTGAGGTAACAAAATCTTTGACTCGTTGTCTCGAGAAAACGAGCTTCGGTGCCTCGAGGTAACAAAATCTTTGACTCATTATCTCGAGAAAACAATCTTCATTGCCTCGAGGTAAGGAAATCTTTGACTCGTTATCATGAGAAAACGAGCTTTGGTGCCCTGAGGTAACGGAATCTTTGACTCATTATCATGAGAAAATGAGCTTTGGTGCCTCAAGGTAACAAAATCTTTGACTCATTATCTCGAGAAAACAAGCTTCAGTGCCTCCAGGTAACGAAATCTTTGACTCGTTATCTCGAGAAAATGAGCTTTGGTGCCTCGAGGTAACGAAATCTTTTACTTGTTATCTTGAGAAAACGAGCTTTGGTGCCTCCAAGGTAACGAAATCTTTGACTAATTATCTCGAGAAAAAGAGCTGTTATCTCGAGGTAATTAAATCTTTGACTCATTATCATGAGAAAACGAGCTTTGGTGCCTTGAGGTAACAAAATCTTTGACTCGTTATCATGAGAAAACGAGCTTCGGTGCCTCGAGGTAACTAAATCTTTAACTTGTTATCATGAGAAAACGATCTTTGGTGCCTCGAGGTAACTAAATCTTTGACTCGTTATCTTAAGAAAACGAGCTTCGGTGCCTCGAGGTAATGAAATCTCTGACTCGTTATCACAAGAAAACGAGCTTTGTTGTCTCAAGATTTCAAAATAATTAACTTGTGATCTCAAAAAAAGATCTTTAAAAAATGATTACAAGCACGACATCTGTCGGCTTCTGTAGTTTTGAGCTACACTGCATAGGACTGTTTGCTTTTTTTTACATGATTATTTCGTCAAGATGGAAAAATATACTGTTCCTGATTTTCTGTGAATCTCCCTGACAATCATGTAATAGCCTATTAATTCACAGTGTAAATCAGGGGTTCTCAAATCTTTTGTAGTCAGGAATCTATTTCACTGTTCATGTACTGTACCTCCTATGAACATAATCCAACCATTTAAATAAAAGGCTCATTCATACATTTTCTGTAAGCGCTTTATCCTGGTCAGGGTCACAGTGGATCCTTTCCGAGTAACACTGGGCGTAAGGCAGGAGAATTTGATAGTCCACTGCAGGGCACCATACACACACATTCAAACATTCACATCCAGGGCAAGTTAGTATAGCCAATGCAGCTTTGCACAGTGGGAGGAAACTGGAGAGTCCAGAGGAAACTCGCATGGACACAGGGAGAATGCAGTATAGTTCGCAGAGACAGCAACCAAGTTCAGGGTTGAACCAGGGACCCTGGAACTGTGATATGGCAAAGCTACTCAAATATATTTACCATCTGTTGAATTAAATTGAAATTCAAAAACATCAGACATTAGGGCTTTTCTTTCTTGGTTATGAGGTTTGGATGAAATCTATTCAGGTCTAGTCAAACAGGCTAATACAGGGGTTCACAAACATTTTGGGCAAATGACCCCAAAATATGACCACCTTCCAATTGTTACTTTTAATATTACAAATTTATACTAGAAGGGCACACAGTAGAGTGTATACCTCTGCCAAGCTACATCGTATCAACATCAAAATCACTTGAACCTAGGATAATACTAAAGCTGTACACCAAATTTCATCAAAATCCATTCACTACTTTTTGAATTACTTTGGGAACAGACAAAAAAAATCCTGGATCCACAATACATCTTCAGATTTCCATCAAAATCTAATCAATATTTCCTTGGCCCATGGCTCGCCTTTCCTCCAAATTTCATCATAATTCTTTACTTTTTGAGTTACGTTGGGAACAGACAAATAAACAAACGTAGACAAAAACATAACCTGCTCCAACAAAGTTGGTGGAGGTAAATATAGGACGACTATAACATTTGAACATTTTATTATGTGTAACGTAGGTGAATAAAAAGCAAAGAAATATTCCTTGCACTGACTTTCCAATCTAGTGGGAAGTGTTGTGCTGGTACAGCAAATAAAATTAAAGTCAATGGTGTGGAGTAATGTGATATGGCCTGATGTGAAGCAGAGGAGTCTGGTGACTATTTGGTGTATAACTTTAGCTTGCACATGTAGAAGCAGTAGCTGCATGAGCATCATTGTTCACACACTCATCTGCCTATATTATGTACATCCAGAAGCTTTAAAAGTGACATTCACAAGGTAGTACGTCAGAGCCAAAACATCCTGTCCATCAGGTTTCCAAGTCACACTGTAAAATGTTTAGTAATTTTATGCAGAGATGATAAACACACTGAAAACTGTCTCAAAACTTTCCACTGTCATCATGATTGTTAGTAGTAAGTAGATATCCAGGAGGAAGGTAAGAATCAGGAAGTCCTTCAGTTATTCTTTCATCAGACCAGTTATTCATGACTCACAGTGCTCTCCTGTCTAAGCAGACAATGGCCAGTTGGGGTGACAGAGGTCATCACCATGGCATACAAATGGCCTGGACACCCAGGTTCTACAGTGATGTGTTATTGACAGGCATGCTGCTCCAGGTCTGCACTGTAGCTACATGCACATCACCATGCACCGCCTCCAGATTCTACAAGGTTTCTACATCATTGCCCCCAGTGTGAGCGTGGTGATCATCACTGAACAGTCTTCCAGTTGGACATTGGAGAGACATTTCTTCCTGCCCTTGTGGCTTGGGGTATCCACATATTATACATGGCCCATGGATGCTAGAAGGGGTCAAATAGTAATCAAATATACCATGCACTGAGAGGCTCCAGTTGAAATTATGGATTCTCTGAGGTGACTGGCATAGTACTATTTTGTGAGGGGCACAGCCCTGAAGAAAATATTACTATGCCAGGCACAGAAGAGAATCCATAATTCCCGGTGCCTCTCAGTGCATGGTATATGTGATTTATATCCCTCATCAAAAAATTCCAAACTAAACGCGTTAACTTTTAAATTTCATCTATGAGATTGAATCTTGGCTTAACCCCTTTGGACACAAGGAAAAATGCTATGGAACATCATGCTAGGGAACTTCATATGTACAATTGTACACATTATGTCCAAAGGGGATAAACTCACTGGAGGCAGCCATTAAAATAATTACTGACTCACAAAATAAGAAAGCTGTTAAAGCTCTTGATGTATGTGGTTATTTTAATGTGCTCACATCATATCCTTTTTTAAATCTCATTGTACATGTGTATAGTGACAATAAAGGCATTCTATTCTATGTTTGTTATTTACGTCGGCGCAACCTTCGACCTGCACATGTGCAATGTACCATACTATTGCTTTTTTTTTGCAATGCTATTGCCTGCCCTTGCTAGGCATGATCATGATACGTACAGTACATCTACACACAACAGAAATGCTCATGGAGCCACAGCTGTGACTTGAGTCAGTTATTAATCTGTTATTTTTGGTATTTGAAAAAGAGACCAAGCAGTACATTAAAACAATTACTGGCTCACAAAATAAGAAAGCTGTTAAAGCTCTTGATGTATGTGGTTATTTTAATGTGCTCAGTTGAAAATCCCACTGGTTGAGATGTTAATGTTTTTGTTTCAATTGCATTAATGACTTCTATTTTTGTCTGTCTTTATTGTAAAAAAGACTTGAGTCAGCCATATAGCTTGAAATTGTGACATCAGTTCATGGTATATCCATGATATACCATGACTGATTCACATCATATCCTTTTTTTTATATATCACAAGATACATTCCTTAATTAGTGGTGGAACTACTTTTTGTCACGTCAGCCATCCTCGGCCAATCCCTGCACGGGAATTTTTGATGAGGGATAGGCGCTCAGCTATTGTGTTTCAGGAAAGAAGTGATTTTTTTAAAGCAAATACTGTACTGCATCAAGAATTCACTCTTTTTGAATGAATCAATTAGGTGAATGAATCAGTATCAGTCATTGCCATACACTAACTAATTACAGTACTTTTGTTCAGTTGTTCCTGATGGGCTTTGCAATTACAAATGGCAGTAGCCCTCACTGGACCGAAGACTGACTAAAACTAGCATGAGCCTTGATATAATATTATATTCGTAGGTTTATGTTATATATCTATGTCATAATTTAACCCCTAAATTATGTAAAACTAAGTTGAGTGTATGCTAAACCTTTAATCACCATCACTGAAGATCCTCTCTTCTTATGTTGCGCCATTTTGTTCACCGAATCCTGTTCAAGCTTACCCAGTCAAATGTCAATGACAATTAGTTACTTTTACAGGTAATTACACTGCTCTGCCAAAAAAAAAAAAGAAGAAGTCTCACACACACTAATATTTGGTTGGACTGTGTCATATGTCCCTGAGGTGGGTGGAATACTGAAGCACAGACAGGCAGGTAATGATGTTGAAACACAGTTATTTTATTCTGCAAATAGCTTTTCAGCAACACTTTTACTCTACACACACGCACTCTGGTCAGGAGACACTACGTCTCCGTGCTCCCTCTCCTTATCAACATGCAGCCATCACTGAAACAGACACACACACATCAATTAACAACAGGTGAGATCACTTTGCCACTCACCTTCCCTGGCCCCGCCCTCCATTCACAAACTGACACTTGACCATGCCCCCGCTGCCACATACTTCCATCGCCCAACTCAGGCCAGGGAGCCATCCGGTCTGCAGCTGACTCCCCCTGACTGGACAGCAAGTCCGCCAGCCACCATCTGTGCCTCTGGCCTTTGGACCACCTTGAATTTGAAAGGCTGGACAGCTAGATACCAGCAGGTGATCTGCGCATTGGCATCCTTCATGCAATGGAGCCACTGGAGCAGGGCGTGATCTGAACAGAGGGTGAAAGGGCACCCCAGCAGGTAGTACCGGAGGGTGAGGACTGCTCACTTGATGGTCAGGCAGTCTTTCTTGTTGGTGCTGTACATACTTTCTCACATCGAGAGTTTGTGGCTGATGGACAGCACCGGACGTTCCTCACCCTCCACCTCCTGGGACAGAACAGCCCCCAGCCCTCTGTCCAAGGCATCTGTCTGTAAAATAAAAGGGAGAGAGAAGTCAGGGGAGTGTAAAAGTGGCACCTCACAGAGTGCAGCTTTTACTCTAATGAAGGCTTGTTGGCACTTCTCCGTCCACTGGACTGGATCTGGTGCTCCCTTTTTAGTGAGATCAGTCAGCAGGTTGGTGATGTCCAAATAGTGAGGTATGAACCTGCGATAGTAGCCAGCCAGCCCCAGGAACCGTCACCCCCTTTTAAGTCTTGGGCCTCAGGCAGGCCGCAATCACTGCACTCTTGTCAATTTGGGGATGCACCTGCCCATGACCCAAGTGGAAACCCAGATACTGTACTTCCACCCACCCAATTGCACACTTTTTCAGGTTAGCGATGAGGCCTGCATGCCTCAGTGACTCCAGGACAGCCCTGAGGTGTTCTAGGTGCCATGGCCAATCATTGCTGTATATAATGATGTCGTCTAAGTAGGCCGCGGCATAGGCGACATGTGGGCAGAGGATTTAGTCCATGAGCCGCGGGAATGTAGCAGGAGTGCCAAATAACCCGAAAGGAAGTGTGATGAACTGGCGTAAGCCAAATGGTGTGGAAAAGGCTGTTTTCTCTCAGGATAGAGGAGTTAAGGGGATCTGCCAATATACCTGTCAAATCCAGTATCGAATAAAAGCAAGCTGTGTCTAATCGACCGAGCAACTCCTCAGTGAGAGGCATTGGGTATGCATCGAATTTAGACACCATGTTGATTTTTCTATAGTCCACACAGAACTGGACTGGTCCATTGATCTTGGGGACCAAGACCACCAGACTGCTCCAACCACTGTGGAACTCCTCAATTATTTCCATTTCAAGCATGGCCTTAAGTTTGTCCCTGTGGCAGCGGGGGCATGGTCAAGCACCGGTCTATGACCAGAGGGCGGAGTCAGGGAAGGTAAGTGGCAGAATCACTACACCTGTTGTCAATTAACCTGTGTTTGTGTGTCTTCCCAGTGACCGCGCCCTATATAAGGAGAGCGAGAGAGCAGAGGAAGAGAGCTCTCTCTTGAACCAGACAACTTGTGTGTGTGCGCGCGTGTGTGTGTGTGTGTGTGTGTGTGTGTGTGGGTGCGTGCCTGGAAGAGAGTGAATTTTTGCATCTGAAAAGAGCAAATAAAATAGTCATTGAACTTTATTCTGGCCTGCTGTCTTTCTGTGCTCCTCCCCCTCCTACGAACTGCCACAGTGGTGCCGAAACCCGGGACCGAGCACAGGAAAAGAACAGCCCCATGGAGTCCTCCCCCTTCGCAGACCTGGTCCACGCCCTCACCATGGCCCAGCAGAGCCAGCACCAGGCGCTAGTCACCCTCCGGAAGGAGCAAGAGCACCGGTTCGAAGCCCTGGTGCTGGCGCAGCAGGAAGATCGACAGGCGTTCCGGCACCTCCTCGTGTTGGCGGGGTCCACCATCTCCACCGCCGCAGGCCCTTCTTCCCTCACCCTAAATAAGATGGGCCTGCATGATGACCCCGAGGCCTTCCTCATGCTCTTCGAGCAGGCAGCAGAGGCCTCGGGCTGGCCAGTGGAACAGCGTGTGGCGTGCCTCCTCCCCCTGTTAACGGGCGAGGTGCAACTGGCTGCGCTACAGCTCCTCGCCGACCGCCGGCTGGCCTACGCGGACCTTCGCCGGGCCGTCGTCCAGCGGGTGGGGCGCACCCCCGAACAGCAACGACAGTGCTTTCGCGCTCTGCGTCTGGAGGAAGTCGGCCGGCCATTCGCGTTTGGCCAGCAGCTCCGGGACGCCTGCTGGCGGTGGTTGAGGGCCAACAACCGTGACACTGAGGGAATCATTGATCAGGTGGTGCTGGAGGAGTTCATCGCCCGCCTACCAGAGGGAACCACGGAGTAGGTCCAGTGCCACCTCCCGGCGTCGCTGGATCAGGCCATCGAGTTGGCGGAGGACCATTTGGTGGCTGTTCCGATGGCAGGACAGCGGACATCCTCTTCTTTCCTCTCCTCTCTCTCTCCCCCTCTCTCCTCCTGTGTCTCATCCTCGCCCCGTTCCCCCACCGCGGAGGCGGGGGCCGGCCCCACCCCAGCCGGCCCGTCGTACCCGCGGTGCCCTCCCGTTTTTCCCTTCTGTGTCTGTCTCTCCCCCCCCCAGGTGAGTGAGCCCCAGAGCGCCGGATCAGAGAGGAAGCCCAGGCCGGTTTGCTGGTGCTGCGGGGAGCCGGGCCACCTCCAACAGCAGTGCTCGGCAATGGAAGCGGGCATGGTGGTTCGGATTCCCGATGCACCAGGAGCCGCCCTCGATCGGGCCGGAGCATATCGCATACCGGTGAGTATCCAAGGGGATACATATCAGGCGTTGGTGGACTCTGGCTGTAATCAGACCTCAATTCACCAACGCCTGGTGCAAAACAAGGCATTGGGGGGAGCACAGGGGGTGAAGGTGTTGTGTGTGCATAGGGATGTTCACAGCTACCCTTTAGTGTCGGTCCACATTTTTTTCAGAGGGGAAAAATTTAGAGTAAAGGCGGTGGTTAATCCTCGCCTCACCCACTTGATAATTTTGGGGACTGATTGGCCGGGATTCGGGGAGTTAATGAGTCATTTAGTGAAGAGTGGGTCCTGCTGAAGTTCAGCAGGGGGAGGTCCCGGTGTCGCCTTGGCGGGAGCAGCTGTCACAGAGCCATCTACGTCATCTCCGCGTCAGAGTGAGGAGCTGCAGGCTCCTCCTCCCTCTCTCAGGGAATCCCTTGCGGATTTCCCGTTAGAGCAATCGCGAGATGAGACTCTACTACATGCGTTTGACCAAGTGAGAGTAATCGATGGTCAAACGCTCCAGCCAAATGCCACCCCGTCCTTCCCCTATTTTTCTATTATGAAGGATAGGTTACACCGAGTGACGCAGGACACTCAGACTAAAGAGCTAGTCACACAGCTTTTGATTCCAAAGAGCCACCGGGAATTGGTATTCCAGGCGGCTCACTTTAATCCCATGGCTGGACACTTAGGGCAGGATAAAACACTAGCCTGACTAATGGCCCGGTTCTATTGGCCAGGGATTCGCGGCGATGTCCGTAGGTGGTGTACGGCGTGCCGCGAATGCCAGTTAGCAAATCCAGCGGCCATTCCAAAAGCGCCTTTGTGCCCTCTCCCATGAATCGAGACCCCATTCGAAAGAATTGGGATGGATCTCGTCGGGCCATTAGATCGGTCAACACAAGGGTACTGCTTTATTTTAGTTCTGGTGGACGATGCAACGTGATACCCGGAAGCAGTGCCTCTTCACAATATCTCAGCACGCAGTATTGCAGAAGCACTCTTCTGCGTCATCTCCCGAGTTGGAATCCCGAAAGAGATTCTGACTGACCAAGGCACCTTGTTTATGTCACGTACACTGAATGAACTGTATGGGTTATTAGGTATTAAGCCGATCCGCACCAGTGTGTATCACCCACAAACGGACGGTTTAGTTGAACGGTTCAATCGCACCCTCAAGAATATAATTAAAAAATTCGTAAGTGAGGACGCACATAATTGGGATAAATGGCTCGAACCCTTGTTATTTGCAGTGTGAGAGGTCCTCCAAGCCTCCACGGGGTTCTCCCCGTTCGAATTGTTATATGGGCGTAAGCCGCGCAGCATTCTAGATGTGCTGCAAGAAAACTGGGAGGAGGGACCTTCACCAAGTAAAAACGAAATTCAATATGTTATTGATCTGCACGCAAAACTCCACACACTCACACACCTAACCCAGGAGAATTTGCAGCAGGCCCAAGAACAGCAAACCCGCCTGTACGACAGGGGTACGCGCCTTAGGGAGTTTGCACCGGGAGATAAAGTACTTGTACTGTTGCCCACATCGGGCTCCAAATTGATCGCCAAGTGGCAAGGACCCTTTGAGGTCACATGGCGAGTCGGGGACGTCGACTATGAGGTGAGGCGGATGGACAGGGGTGGGGCGCTACAGATTTACCACCTCAATCTGCTCAAACTCTGGAACGAGGAGGTCCCCGTGGAGTTGGTGTCGGTGGTTCCGGAGAAGGCGGAGCTGGGGCCGGAGGTTCAAAAGGGAGCATTGGCATCGCGTACCTCTCCGGTCCCCTGTGGAGACCACCTCTCCCCGACCCAACTCGCGGAGGTTGCCCAGTTGCAGACCAAGTTTTCGGACGTGTTCTCGCCCCTGCCCGGCCGCACCGACCTCATAGAGCACCATATTGAGACGCCCCCAGAGGTGGTAGTGTGTAGCCGCCCTTACAGGCTACCCAAACATAAGAAAAAAGTGGTTCGGGAAGAACTCGAGGCCATGCTCGAAATGGACATCATCGAGGAGTCCCACAGTGACTGGAGCAGCCCGGTGGTCTTGGTACCCAAGGCCAACGGGTCGGTCCAGTTCTGTGTAGACTATAGAAAAGTCAACGAGGTGTCTAAATTCGATGTGTACTCAATCCCTTGTATTGATGAGTTGCTTGATCGACTAGGCACGGCTTGCTTTTACTCGACACTGGATTTGACAAAGGGTTATTGGCAGATCCCCTTGACTCCATTATCCCGAGAAAAAACGGCCTTTTCCACACCGTTCAGCTTACACCAATTTGTCACACTTCCTTTTGGACTGTTTGGAGCGCCCGCTATGTTCCAGCAGCTGATGGATAGGGTCCTCTGCCCCCACGCCACCTATGCGGCCGCGTACCTCGACGGCATCATTATTTATAGTAATGACTGGCCGCGGCACCTACAACACCTGAGGGCCATCCTTAGGTCGCTGAGGTGGGCGGGTCTCACAGCCAACCTGAAGAAGTGTGTGATTGGGCAGGTGGAAGTACGGTATCTGGGCTTCCACTTGGGCAACGGGCAGGTGCGTCCCCAAATTAACAAGACTGCAGCGATTGCGGCCTGCCCAAGGCCCAAGACCAAAAATGGGGTGAGACAGGGGGTGAGACAGTTCCTGGGGCTGGCTGACTACTATCGTAGGTTTATACCTAATTATTCGGATGTCACCAGCCCGCTGACTGATCTCACTAAAAAGGGGGCACCAGATCCGGTCCAGTGGACGGAGCAATGCCAGCAGGCTTTCTCTGAGGTGAAGGCTGCACTGTGCGGGGGGCCACTGTTACACTCGCCTGACTTTTCTCTCCCTTTTATGTTACAGACGGATGCATCGGACAGGAGGCTGGGGGCCGTTTTGTCCTAGGAGGTGGAGGGCGAGGACCGTCCAGTGCTGTACATCAGCAGAAAGCTGTTGGTACATGAGGGGCGCTACAGCACCATCGAAAAAGAGTGCCTCGCGATCAAGTGGGCGGTCCTCGCCCTCCGCTACTACTTGCTGGGACGCCCTTTCACCCTCTGTTTGGACCACGCGCCCCTCCAGTGGCTCCACCGCATGAAGGATGCCAATGAGCGGATCACCTTGGTTGGTATCTGGCACTCCAACCCTTTAACTTCAAGGTGATCCACAGGCCGGGGGTGCAGATGGTTGTGGTGGACTTTCTCTCCCGTCAAGGGGGGGGGGGGGAGTCGGCTGCAGGCCGGATGGCTGCCCGGCCTGAATCGGGCGGTGGGGGTATGTGGCAGCAGGGGCGTGGTCAAGCGCCGGT
This sequence comes from Neoarius graeffei, assembly GCF_027579695.1. NCBI lineage: Eukaryota > Metazoa > Chordata > Actinopteri > Siluriformes > Ariidae > Neoarius > Neoarius graeffei. Next base: position 12,659,827 of record NC_083591.1, on the reverse strand, counting down.
CTGTGACCGGAGGGCAGAGTCAGGGAAGGTAAGTGGCAGAATCACTACACCTGTTGTCAATTAACCTGTGTTTGTGTGTCTTCCCAGTGACCGAGCCCTATATAAGGAGAGAGAGAGAACAGAGGAAGAGAGCTCTCTCTTGAACCAGACAACTTGTGTGTGTGTGTGTGGGTGCGTGCCTGGAAGAGAGTGAATTTTTGCATCTGAAAAGAGCAAATAAAATAGTCATTGAACTTTATTCTGGCCTGCCGTCTTTCTGTGCTCCTCCCCCTCCTATGAACTGCCACAGTCCCTAACCACCGCTTCCTTGTGTTCATGCAAGCGGTATGGGTAGCTATGCACCACCACCCCTGGGGGCATCCCAGCGTGTTGTTCTATGAGGTGCGTGTGTCCAGGAAGGGGTGAGAACATGTCAGAAAACTCTGCTTGCAACCTGGAAACCTCTATGAGTTAGGCCAGTGAGAGGTGGCCTCCATAGGGGTGGTTTGAGTGGTTACTTTCGTTTTTACCTCTGGCCCCAGCTCCCCCCTCTCCGGAAATACTGATGCAAACACCATGGGGACCCCCTCGCTCCAAGGTTTTAGTAGGTTGAGGTGGTATATTTGTAGCACCCTGCCCCTATCTGTTCGCCTCACCACATAGTCAACGTCCCCAATTCGATGTATGATCTCAAAGGGCCCTTGCCACTTAGTGATTAATTTTGAGCTTGAAGTGGGACATAATACAAGCACTTTGTCTCCTGGTGTGAATTCTCTAAGGCGTGCGTCCCTGTTGTACAGCCGGGCTTGATGTTCTTGTGCCTGCCATAAATTCTCCTGGGTTAAGTGACTGAGTGTGTGGAACTTTGTGCGCAGGTTGAGAACGTATTGAATTTCATTTTTACTGTTTGAAGGTCCCTCCTCCCAATTTTCCCGCAGCACATCCAAAATGCTGCGAGGCTTACACCCATACAATAATTAGAATGGAGAGAAACCCGTGGAGGCTTGTGGGACCTCTTGTACTGTGAATAAAAGGGGCTCGAGCCACTTATCCCAATTACATGCATCTTCACTTACAAACTTCCGAATTAAGTTTGTAAGAGTTTGGTTAAATTGTTCTACAAAGCCGTCTGTTTGTGGGTGATAATTGCTGGTGCAGATGGATTTAATCCCTAATAGCTCAAAGCTCGCAATGTGTACGTGACATGAATGTAGTGCCTTGGTCAGTCAGGATTTCCTTAAGAATCCCAACTCAGGAGATGATTTTAAACAGTGCCTCTGCCACATTGTGTGTGGAAATATTTTGCAGTGGGAGTGCTTCCAGGTTGCATAGTCCTTAGTGCATAGTGTTGCATAGTCTACTAGGACTAAAATAAAGCAATATTCTTGTGCCGACTGATCTAATGGCCTGACAAGATCCATACCAATTCTTTTGAAGGCGGTCTTGATCAGGGGGAGAGGGCACAAGGGTGCTTTTGGAGTGGCCACTGGATTCACCAGCTGGCATGCACAGCATACTGCACACCACCAACGGACATCCCTGCAAATCCCTGGCCAATAGAAGGGGTCCGTTTTTGGGCCAGTGTCTTATCCTGATCTTAATGTCTGGCCATAGGGTTAAAGTTTGCTCCAAAGGGATCACCACCTTATCGTGGTGGAGCAGTTTGTGCATCTCTATGACCCCTAGAGTTATGTTGGCTGGAGTCTTGAACTCCTGGTAGAGCCACCCATGCTGAACAGGTCGAAGGGTAGGGTCCTGACGAAGAGTGATCCCCTGGTCCTCCAGGTTGGGGGTTGAGCATAGGGCTGATGACTCTACCCCATAAAAAGTAAGGGCGGAAGAACTCTCTTGATTACAAGGGGTCAACGGCCATCTACCAAATGGAGCTGGAGTTCCATGAAGGCACTCAAATTCAGTGCTGCTGACTCTTATGGCAACTCCTGCATCCCCATTGAATCTCAGATGTACTAGCCCCACCTTTCCTCTGGCTTAGATAAGCCAGGGATGAGAGAAGCTCTCGATAAGTGTTAAGGACCATGCAAGGTAGCTTAAACTTTCCTGTCTTGAAGATCATCAAATCATGTAGCCGACCCCTGCCAACTGCAGAGGTAAACTGCAGCCTCAAATAACACTGTGGAAACCAAACCCTGTTTGTGGTAGTTATTAGTGATCAGTCTGGCCAATGGTGATAAGTGCTGGGCGCCAGGGACCACTTTCAGCAGTGGGAGAGGTTGTTTAACCTCATGGTAGCTACTGCCCACTTAAGTCAGGTAGCCCCTGACCAATAAGGTGCTACCAGTCACCAAAACATTCCTTGTATGGTTGTGCTCTTGGAATGTATCTAAATTCGCCCAAGAAGACCAAGTTTATTTTTGGAACATGGAATATCCGAACTATGACCCCTGGAATGTCTTCCCAAGAGCTTGATAATCATGACTTTGAGGTTAGAAAGACTGCCACAATTGACTTTGAGCTGACACAACGGAATGTCCACATAGTGGTTCTAGCTGGGACTGGATCAATCAAGGAAAAGAACTATACATACTAGTGGTTTGAAAAACCCGAAGGGGAGCCGAGGACATACGGAAAAGGGTTTGCAGTCCACAATAGCATTGTCAACAGCATTCAAACACTGACAGCTCTCAGTGAAAGGATATAATCTCTCTGGCTCAGCATGAAACAGGGTAACATCTTGGTGATTTCTGCCTATGCTCCCACTCTAAAAGCAGAACCTATACAGAAAGAGGATTTCTATGAACAACTTGAGGAGCTCCTGAGATCAGCAACACTTGTTCTGCTTGGAGACACAAATGCCTGAATTGGTGATGATCATGAGTCATGGCCTGAGTGCATCGGAAGGTTTGGTGTCAGGAAAATGAATGATAATGGCCAACGACTCCTTGAACTCTGTTGTAGACAAGGTCTGTATACCACTCACACCATGTTTCCTGGGAAGCTGCATAGAAAGAAATCTTGGTGTCACCCACGCTCCAGACAGTGGCACCAACTGGACTTCATGATAGTCAAGCACTGTCATCGACAGGAGCTCACTAACACTCATACTTACCACAGTGCTGACTGTGACTCGGACCACAGTCTGGTGTTATCTTTCATGACCATTCAGCCAAAACCATACCACAGACAAACTCGACAAACAGCCAAAATTGATGTACACAAGACAGCCATACCTCGCCTCACAGAGCAATACTGTAATGAACTTCAGAAGGATTTAGCTGAACTAGCCCCTGCAGATGATCTGAACACTCAATGGCTCAATCTCAAAACAGCAATTCATGGAACAGCTCTCCGTGTTTTTGGAAAGAAGAGACAACAGAATGCCAATTGGTACAATGCCTCTCTTGACAGAATGGAACCAATCATCAAAGAAAAATGACAGGCTCTACTGCATGCAAAGTCAAAACCAACAAGAAAAGCAGTCTTTTGCGCTACAAGAGCAAAATCTCAGAGAACTGCCAGGCTGTGTGCTCGCGAGTACTAGGAATCACTGTGTGCAAAGATTGAGATGGCCTGTGATTCTGGTGATATGAAGGGAATGTTCTCAGCAATCCAGGAAGCCAGTGGACCAACCTTGCAATCCTGCTCAGTCCTGAAGATGAAAGATGGTTCAGTCATTGCTGATAAGACAGAGAAGTTGTCACGATGGATTGAACATTACAGCGAGCTCTATGCTAGTGAAAGTAGTGTCTCCCACCAGACTCTTAACAATCTACCCTACCAACCAGTATGGACACACCTCGATACAGAACCTGAAATTGATGAAGTAGTGATAACAATAAACAAGTTTTCCCAGGCAAAACAAACCTCCCCCAGCAGCACTTATATGCCCATAATAGTAAACATGGGTCTATCTGCAACCATTTTTGAGTTATAATGGAAAATGTTATTTTGACTGATGACCTTGACCCCCCGACCTTTAACCCCCAACCGCTATGGACACTGTCCAAGCTACCCTATCATGCAGCATATGGTTGGAAGCAGAATTGAAAGATGCACAGTTTGGTGTTGAAGTCAAAATGATGAATTTGAAGAAAAAGTTATCGCAAAAAAACCAACAATTTTGACCTTACTGGTGACCTTGACCAGATCACCCCCAAAAGTTAATCAGGTAATCTACAGACCATTGCCCACCTACCCTGAAAATTTGAAGTCAATTGGTGCAACCATCTAGATGCTAGATTGTTAACAGACAGACACACAAACAAACCACACTGATTACAATACCTCACCCCACTGACTCCGTTGCGGGTGAGGTAACAAACTGAAGTTTAATAAGGCATCAGGTGAAGATGCTATCCCAGGCGAGCTTTTGATGGCTGGTGTAATGGCACTGGTAGGTGAACTGTACCGCCTCATCCTCAATTGCTGGTCAACTGGTGATGTACCACAGGACTTCAAGAACGCCAAGATTACAACTCTATAAACAGAAGGGTGATCATGGAGATTGTAATAATTACTGTGGCATTTCTCTCCTTAGTGTACCTGGGAAAGTCCTGGCAAGAATTCTGCTGAGTAGACTGCAGGCACCGGCAGAAGATATTTATCCTGAATCACTATGTGGCTTTCACCCTGGATGATCTACCACTGACATGATCTTCTGTGTAAGACAACTGCAAGAGAAATCACACAAACAGCAGCAACCACTGCATATCACCTTTATAGATCTCACAAAGGCTTTTGACTTGGATGATAGAGACTCTCTTTTCCTGGTATTAGAAAAGGCAAGATGCCCTCCAACTTTGCTGTCACTGATCAAGTCGTTTCACTCAGGAATGATGGGTAAGATCCAATACGATGGTGATACCTCTGACCCATCAGTAGGTGCGTGAAACAAGGCTGTGTGCTGGCTCCTACCTTTTCAATATATTTCTCTTTTGTTTTCAAATCAGCATATCAGGATCTACAAGATGATGTAGGTGTTACTCTGCTCACACGTGATGGAAACTTCTTCAGCCAAAGTTGAGAAACTTGTCATCTGTGAACTTCTGCATGCAGGTGATGCAGCCCTCTGTGCTTCCTCTAAAAGCCAGCTACAAGAGCTCCTGGATAGATTTGCCAATGCCTGTGAAGACTATTGCCTCACAATCAGTCTGAAAAAGACTGTGGTGCTATCCCACTCCTCTGATAAACATGAGTTCACCATCAATGAGACAACCCTCGATAACGTTGATAAGTTCACCTACCTGGGGTCAATCATGACATCCAACTTATCGCTTGACCTGGAACTCTCCACATGTCTTGGCAAAGCAGTCACTGCTTTTGGCAAGCTGACAAAACGTGTATGGAAAAATAAACACCTCACCATCAGGATCAAAATACGAGTTTATGAGACTTGTATACTTAGCATTCTGATGTATGGATCTGAATGTTGCCCAACCTATCATTGGCAGGAGGATAAACTCAGTGCATTTCATACCAGATCCCTCAGATCAATTATTGGAGTGACATGGGAGGATAAAATGACCAATGAAACCCTGTTTAACATCACCAATTTCTGATCATTGTCATCCAGGCTCAAATATACTCAACTCTGGTGAGCAGGTCATGTTGAGAGGATGCCAAAGACCAGGATCCCCCATGGTGTACTACACAGTGTACTGGAGGAGGGTACCCATCCTATAGGGCGCCCACATCTTTGCTATAAAGATGTGCTGAAGCGCCATCTGAAGGACTTCAAGATAGAACCCACCAGCTGGACCAGTACTGCTCATGACGGGCATAGATGGCATGCTTGCCTCCATCAAGGGATCAGGCATGATCATCAGAATAACTTGGACAAACTCAAGAGATGACGCTTCCGCCTCTCAACCACAGATGAATGATGATCTTCACTTGGCATAGTCGGAAACGACTGAAGCTGGCCCAAACCGGGAAGAAAGATTAAAGTGAGCTGCATGGAATACAAGTTCCTTACAGCTCTTTGGGATTAACAGTTGGGTTATTTGCTCACGGATTTGAGTGTCCTGTGTCACTCGGTATAACCTGTCTTTAATAATTACAAAGTACAGGAAGGAGAGTGTTGCATTTGACTGGACAGTCTGACCATCAACTATTCTCACTTGGTCAAAGGCATGATGCAGAGTCTTGTCTCACATTTGTTCTAAAGGGAAATCCTCAAGGGAATCCCTGAGAGAGAGAGGAGGGGCGGGCTGTTCCCCTCTCCTCGTATCGCTCTGAAGCGGTGCTGATTTGGACAGCTCTGAGACGGCTTCTCCAGCCAATGCCACACGAGAATCCCCCCCCCCCCCCCCCCCCCCCGTGACATGTTACCACAGGACCCACCCACTGCTACATGCTCCATTAAACCCTGGCCAATCTGTCCCCAGAATTAGTGGGTGGGTGAGGCAAGGACTAACCGCTGCCTCTACACTATGTTTTTCTCCCTGAAATAGAATGTGTATGGACACTAGCGGATATCTGTGAACATCCCCATGTACACATAAAACCTTCACCACTTGTGCTCCCCCCAATGCCTCACCTTGGACCAGGCCTTGGTAGACTGAGGTCTGATTACAGCCGGAATCCACCAATGTGCTATATGTATCCTCTTGGATACTCACCGGTATGGGTTATGCTCTGGCCTGATTAAGGTCGGTCTCTGGCACGTTAGGGATCCGGACCATGGCTCCCACCTTCATTGCAGAGCACTGGCCCTGGAGATGCCCAGGTTCCCTGCAGCACCAGCCCAGGCTTCACCTCTGCACGGGCATTTTGGGGATCACTCACCTGAGGGGGAGAAGATAGAAAGAAGGGAAAGAAGGGAAAGAAGGGAGGGGGGGAACACGGGCTCAGCAAGCCGGCTGTGGGAGGTTTGGCTCCTGTTTCTATGGTGGGAGGACAGGGTTGGGACAGGAAGAAGGGGAGAGAGAGAGAGAGGCGCAGGATGTCTGCCAGCCACTGGAACCACCAAACGGTCCTCCGCCAACTCAGTCGCATGATCCAGCGATGCCAGGCGGTGGCACTGGACCCACTCTGCTGTCCCTTCCAGCAGCCACCCGATAAACTGCTCCAGCGCCACCACATTGATGATCCCTTTGGTGTTGTGGTCTTCTGCCCTCAGCTATCGCTGGCAGGCATCCCAGAGCTGTTGGCCGAAAGCAAATGGCCAGCCGACTTCCTCCAGTGTCAGCATGCGAAAGCGCTGACTGTGTTGTTCCAGGGAGTGGCCAACACGCTGCAGGATGGCTCACTTCAAGTTGGTGTAGTTGAACCAACTGTGGATGGGGAGCTGTTGTGCGGCGAGCTGGGGTTCTCCAGAGGGGACCGACAGCAGATGAGCCAAGTGTTGCTTGACCGGCCACCCCTCTGCCACTTGCTCAAGGAGCATGATGAAGGCTTCTGGGATGTCATGCGGCCCCATCTTTGCTAGGGTGATGTGGGGAGGACCCTGCTGACATGAGCGGGTGCTGGAACGCCTGGCGATCTTCCTGTTGAGCCAACAGCAAGGCTTCAAAGCGATCCTCTTGTTCCTTGCAGAGGGTGATCAGTACTTGGTACTGGCTTTGTTGGGCGGTGGCAAGGGCACATATGAGGTCTTTGAGTGGGGAGGACTCCATGGGTGATTCCCTTCAGTATTCCTGGGTTTCAGCACCACTGTCCTATGTCCCTGAGGTAGGTGGAATACTGAAGCGCAGACAGGCAGGTAATGATGTTGAAACACAGTTATTTTATTCTGCAAATAGCTTTTCAGTGTCACTTTTACTCTACACACACATACACTCTGGTCGGGAGACACCACCTCTCTGCTCTTCCTCTCCTTATCAACACTTGGCCATCACTGAAACACACACATACACAACATCAATTAACAACAGGTGAGATCACTTTGCCACTCACCTTCCCTGGCCCTGCTTTCCATTCACAGACTGACACTTGACCACACCCCCACTGCGACAGACTGCCTTTAGTTTTGATTATAGTATGCATTCACCGTGGCATTGTTTCGCTATACTGATGCAATGTCAACATTTATTTCAGTCCAGAGTTGTATTAATTTTTCACCGAGATCTTGTGTTGACAACAGGAGAGTCGAACCACTGTGTAAAGTCTTCTGCAGCACGTCCCTAAGATTCTCAATGGGGTTAAGGTCGGGACCCTGTGGTGGCCGATTCATGTGTGAAAATGATTCCTCATGCTTCCTGAGCCACTCTTTCATAATCCAAGCCCTAATTTTATGCCTGTGCCATCAGGGAAGAAAAAAAATACATTGATGTGATAACCTGGTCATTCAGTAAATTCAGGTCATCAGCTAATTTCATTTTATTACCCCATAATGTTGCTGAGCCTCAACCTGACCAAGTGAAGCAACCACAGATTATAACACTGCCTCCAGAGGCTTGTACAGTGGACACTATGCATGATGGATGCATTGCTTCATCCATTTCCCTTCTTACCCTGACATGCCCATCACTCTGGAATAAGGTAAATCTCGACTTATCAAACCACATGACCTTGTTCCATTGCTCCAGACTCCAAAGTTTGTGCTCCCTAACATACTAAAGCCTTTTCTCTGGAATAGTCTCACTAACAAGTGATTTTCTTATAGCCACACAGCTGTTTAATCTCAATCCTAAAAGTTCTCTTCATATTGTGTGTGTGGAAATGCTCTTAATTTCACTATTAAACATAGCTGTAAGTTCTAATGTTGATTTAAAAAAAAAATGATTCAACTTGACCAAGCGGGCGGCACGGTGGTGTAGTGGTTAGTACTGCCGCCTCACAGCAAGAAGGTCTGGGTTCGAGCCCCGTGGCCGGCGAGGGCCTTTCTGTGTGGAGTTTGCATATTCTCCCCGTGTCCGCATGGGTTTCCTCCGGGTGCTCCGGTTTCCCCCACAGTCCAAAGACATGCAGGTTAGGTTAACTGGTGACTCTAAATTGACCGTAGGTGTGAATGTGAGTGTGAATGGTTGTCTGTGTCTATGTGTCAGCCCTGTGATGACCTGGTGACTTGTCCAGGGTGTACCCCACCTTTTGCCCGTAGTCAGCTGGGATAGGCTCCAGCTCTCCTGTGACCCTGTAGAAGGATAAAGCGGTTAGAGATGATATGAGAACTTGACCAAGCATTTAAAGCATGTACGCAGAACCATGGCCTCACTTTTTGTTTATAAATGCCTTGAGACCTCAAGAATGGCATAGGAATAGTTTTAATCTCATCTCATCTCATTATCTCTAGCCGCTTTATCCTTCTACAGGGTCGCAGGCAAGCTGGAGCCTATCCCAGCTGACTATGGGCGAAAGGCGGGGTACACCCTGGACAAGTCGCCAGGTCATCACAGGGCTGACACATAGACACAGACAACCATTCACACCTACGGTCAATTTAGAGTCACCAGTTAACCTAACCTGCATGTCTTTGGACTGTGGGGGAAACCGGAACACCCGGAGGAAACCCACGCGGACACGGGGAGAACATGCAAACTCCGCACAGAAAGGCCCTCGCCGGCCCCAAGGCTCGAACCCAGGACCTTCTTGCTGTGAGGCGACAGCGCTAACCACTACACCACCGTGCCGCCCATAGTTTTAATCATTAACAATAAATCTAATATAGTAATTTTTACGATTAAAGTGATTTATATAGGTAGGGGTCTAAGTGAATGACCTTGACGTCCATTGATGTCACAGCAGGAAGTCTATCGGTCTCATCACCACTTCTGCTTTATTAAAACACAGAGCTGATTGCAACTCTAATCCTCCATTTTGAGCTAATTTATCGCCATGCCACGTAGATGTGTTGCCGGCGGGTGCAGCAACACAACACAACAGAAGGTGCATTTACGTTGCATTCATGGCCCAAGAATGTTCAAACTGCAAAGATTTGGACGCGTTTTGCGAGAAGCTCACGGGCACATTGGGTGCCTATGAAGTGGTCTCTCCTCTGCTCTGCACATTTTACTGAAGACTCGTACGAGACCTCTGATCTGTTGTGGAGCGTTGGCTATAAGCCCGTATTGAAAGAGGGTGCAGTACCAACAATTAAAGAAAAAGAAAACTACAAGAAAAGGAAAGCAAGTTCAGTTGCACCAGTTCTCCCAAAGCGTGAGCCGAGGGTTGTTGCTCAAACCGGTGACATCCCAGGGTTTAGTAATTGCCTGAGCCGAGCAGTAATGGCGGAGTACTCAGTATGGTGAATGAGCAGACCAGTCGTTTGATTTCTCCGCTGGATATGCTTGCCTCAGCAGCAATATCTCGCCTTTATGTGGAAGAAGTGAATGAACGAAGAACTGAATGAACAACTGAAAGTCAGATTGTTTCAAAATAATCGACCACAAGATCAGCTTTCAAGAAGCGAGAACACAGACGGGTAAGATGCAACTCATTTGGATACAAAACAAAAACCACCACCACTCGTTGTTTACCTGCATCTAGACTACGTTCAGACTGCACCCTGAAACGACCCATATCCGATTTTTTTGCCCATATGCGACCTGTATCCGATTTGTTATTGACAATCTGAACGACACAGATCCGATTTTTTCATATGTGACCCAGGCCGCTTGGATATGTGGTCCTAATTCCGATGCATATCCGATATTTTCACAAGCGACTGCAGTCTGACCGGACAGGTCGCATTCATGCGACCTACACGTCATCAACAAGAGACAAACGTCACTATTCTGCGTTGGCTAATCCCGCCTCTTTGGTGGAAAACAACATTTGTACAGTTTTCAGAATTTAAATAGACTTTTATAGAATTGATCAAGCTAATGGTGGATTTGGTAGGGACCTGGATGTTGATCTGTTAGCCTGATTAAATAAAACAGTTTCTATAACTGATTTATAACTTAAACCATCCTGTATTACAAGATAAGATTGTTCTGGAAATTTCCAGTAATTTGACACCTTCGGTCTCATTAGTCTGCTGTTAATCAGATTATTGTGTGAGTTCCGCCGCCGCCACAAAAACCACATCGCCAGGTCTCGCCTCATCTCCATAGCAAACTGCACTGGTGTTTCTGCACCTTGAGCCAGCGCTGAGAGAAGTTGCAGAATTCAGCTGGCTATAAACAATCTAAATAAATATTTATAAAAATGTAGAAAAAGTTTATTAATATGACGAAATAAATATGTGCAAATTATTAAGCCTGAATTAAGAGTTTGGTAATACAGCGGCTGTATCCCAAATGACTGCCTACTGAAGCTCGAGTGCACTGTATAGAGTTTAAAAATCCATTACTTCCTAGTAACATGTAGTGCACTTATATAGAAATTAGAGACATATTTAGGAGTCAACCCTCGTTACCAGGCTACACGTTTTCATTTCAGTTCAGAAACAAAAACACACACGAGACCTCACACTTTAACACTAACCAGATAATTAAACAAACAAACAAAAAAAATCATTAAACATGAAGAGTGCGCTTTTTTTTGTTTACGTAGATGTGCTTATTACGTGTCAATTTGCGCATGCGGGACACTTTTGGGTCATTTTCCGTTCATATTGGAGATCGCACACAAGTCTCATAATTGGTAATGTGAACGGCCTAACAAAAAAATCGGATTTCACAACAAATCGGATATGGGTCGTTATAGTCTGAACGTAGTGCTAGATTAATACATGTAACTTGTATTGCGTATTTAAGTTACTGGTATAAGATTTAATTTGCTTCAGAATGAGATTGTCTTAGTTCATCTGATTATTTAATTAGCCTTTTACGTTTTATCAGTGAAAATGCATGCATGTACATGTATGATGCACAAGTTATAACACCCATCCTGTTTTAATGAGAGTCAACCCACAATCAATGAAGTTAAATCAGTCTTAGTTGAGCAAGTCGGTAACGGCATTTCTTACTTTCACCATATGACTTTGGTCCATAGCGGTCAAAGGCCTCGGCCTTAAAACCGGTTCCTGCTGTGACGTCACGCACTCAGGGCTGGCTGGCTCAGCGGGGCAGCTCGAATGCCAACTTTGCGGTCAATTTTAACTCTCGAAAATATATATATTTTTATTCCGATTTATACAGCATACAAGAGTCAAGGATGGAGATACTATCCACTCAGAAATTTATTTAAAAATAAAGGTTCTGCGTATCTCCTAAGTGATCTCTGATCATGGATCTTTTTCCAACCACGTTTTTTTTTCCCCCACGAAGTTGATGGCTCATCACTATCCTTCCAGGTTTTAACAACGTGTTGGATAGTTCTTCACCCAATTCCAGTCATTTCAGCAATCTCCTTAGTTGTTTGCTTGATGCAGACCAATAATTTGACCCTTCTGAAACACTAACATCTTCCGACATGTTTAAGAAATGAATCTACTCACTGCGTATCAGTTAGGGTTAAAAGAATTGTTGCCAGTTGAAACACATTAATCACTGCAGTAATTATCCCATCAAAGGCTCTTATTTATTTGCCTATTTAAATCCAAATGACAACTTTTTCTTTGTCCGGGCAGTGCGTGGACAGTGTGTGAGGAGTCTCCAAAGGGAAAGTATTGCTTCAGTGAACAGCTAACAATAGCTGGCTTAGTTTGTTATTTATGACTAAAGAAAATCTTTGCAAGACTGCTAAAAGTCAGTAGAATGTTAAATAGTATATTCACATATTTTGTTAGCTAATTAATAATATTGCACACTTCCTGCCTGTATTGGCTGTAGTCATATTTCATGGTAAGAAAAACAAAAAATAGAACACAGCATGAACTGTTAAGGAGCGGCAGTTTTATTCCAGCTGCAAACAAATATAGTCGACTCCTTGGATTTTCAATTTTCATGGCCGGAATTTTAAAGTGCAGAATATATATTTTTTTTATTTTTCACAGCTTGTGTATGACTTAAATTAAAAGAAAAACAGTCATAAAAGTAAATACCGGACTAGACAATGAATACAGTATATGGAGAATACAGCATAAATATAGAAAGCAACGAGAAGTCTCCTCTCAACAGATCAGCAATGACAGAAAAACAAATTAAATTACTTTACCAAAAAAAAAAATTCAAAGTTTTCTACAATTCGTTGGCAAGGCTAGCTTAAAACAAAGGCACAGCAATATTCAGAGGTAAAATGATCCTTTGCAAAGAAGGACTGCTGCAGCATTCGCACATAAAAGCTCACAGTCATCATGCTTGACATAAAGGTGGAAACACATCCAGGGTTACATGCCCATACACTTTTCACATGGATCAAAATGTACACTTTGCTGGATATACTGTGTATTGTTGAAGAGCCAAGCGTGCACGTTGGGATTTTCACTGTACTTGAAATGGAATACTCATATCAGCAATAGCTTTTTTCCCCCCTCCTCAGTAATGATGCCCTGAGCTAGACTATCAAGATTCAATACTAGACTAGAACATTAAGTGCTTTCAATGGTGGTGAAGCAGCATTCAGTGAAAATGACATTGCATGATTAAGCAGTCGTTACAAAACATCTTTCACAAAGGATCTTTCTTTAGGCAGCAGAGAGCCCATTGGCTCCAAACCCCTGTGTATCAAACTTGGAAGAAACACTTAAATTCTAAGTACTGAAATACCATCGAGATGTATTAAAACAGCCATAGAATTTACCCAGAAATGTATGTTATGATTATTTCTTTTTTTTTCCTCTTGTACTATTGCATATCCTACAATATTTTACATGTAGTGTGAGTATTTTGACACACTCCGACTTATTACAATGCGATGCCAAGTCCCATCTAGGGAAAATATGGCTTTCATAGGTTTCAGCAAAAATAAGTATATAGAATATAATCAATTAACTGAAAAATATAGCTGGCCTACAATCTCCCTTCACGTGACAATGTACAGTAACACATCAAGGAGAATGACAAAGTGTAAAAGAGATTTCTCGCTGTCTTACACACGAGTGTAATGAGTTATGTACAGTAGATGCCTCACATATGGACAATACAGTATATATATACACACACACACACCTCTACAAGTTCTCTCACACTTATTTACTACTGAATATAAGTGTTTCCCAGTACTGCCATTTTTACAAAAAGACCATCAGTGTCTTGCATTCATGTAAGAATCAGAACATGATTCATTTGTAACCGTTAGGAAAGAAAAAAAAAGCGCTCACTTTCTTTTGATCGTCATTTCCATATTTAGTGCAAATTAAAATCAGTGGAAAATCTATACAAAGTTTTTCAGTGGTTCTGTACATAAAAGATTTCTTTTTTCATCTCTTGGCCTTTGACTGCCGTCTGTACTCTGTACACAGTCCTCCGCTGTGTTTGTTTCCACACCAAAAACAAACCCCAAAAAAAAAGCATTTGCTGTGTTAGAAGAATAGCCAAATTTGTGGAGGAACCCTCATGCAGCCAAGGCACCATGCAGCTGATCCCCAACAGGCTGGGGTGGGGGAGAGAAACAAGGAAAATAGCAGGGTCTGACCACATAAACAGACATATTTACAGGCAGCAACTTCGTGTAAACAGGATGTCTCCCATAGGGAGTTTCACGCACAAGTGAGACACAGGCAAACATCACTGAGGCAGCAGCGGACTAAAACCACAAGAGTGGTGCAGGAACAGATTTCCTTCCTTTTCATCCTTTTTATGCCAACCTCATTCTTACACTAGTGTTTACATGGAACAAGATGATAGTGAACCTGCTGTTTTCCAAACCGAACACTGTTCCTGCACCTGATTGTAAGAGACCAAATGTTACAGTGTGTAATACTACTTCACTACCTAAATAAAGTGTGAGCAAATAAAACTCACGACAGCCAGACAGTAAAAGAAAAAAAGAGAAAAAAGCCCTGAACACTTCTAGAAAGACCTATAGGATACACATGCCCTGTTCTGCATTGAAAGAAAGTCTCGGTCTTTCATTTCAACCCACAGCCCAATAAAAATATGGCAATGTCATAACTGTATACAAAATAATGTCTGTACAATATCCAGAACATGTACAATATGTAATCTAATTACGTATATACAGCATGTCTTGGGCTTAGGTAGATTTTAAGAGTCTCACCTTAAGGGTGCAGAAGGTTTAAATGTACCAAGAGAAGCGTGTACCTTGTTTTATATCAGGGGTGTCAAACGTTTGGCCGAGTTCGACAACTAATGTGGCCCAATTAATTTAGAATCCGTGTTTTAAATCTTGGGGACCATAGTTACATTTGTGGGGGGTGGGGGAGGTGTTATTTCATTAAGGGGCAAAATACTGCAATAGGCTCAGGGCCATCACCTTAGCTAGTGTCAAATTGTGCTAACGTAATTCTTCATTAGCAAGCTATACGTTTGACACTGTAACCAAGACTCTTTCCAAATATAGCTACTGTCTTTAGGGGTTTCACAGCAAATCAGGATAAATACTGAAATCACATTTTTATTTGTATTTAAACTCCCCCCCCCCCCCCCCCCCCAAAAAAAAGGGAAAAAAAAACAAAACCTATACCGATCCCCGTAATCCCCCAAATTCAATATGATTGGGTTTGTAAGACCCTTAAAAAACCAAACAAACAAAAAACCTACACGGGTCCCTGTCATCCCCCAAATTAAGTATTATTGGATTGTGACCAAAAAAAAACCCCACACACAAACCACCCCGTACGAATCCCAGTCATCCCCCAAATTCAATATTATTGGATTGTGAGACCTTCCAAAAAATAAAAACCGTACACACAAACCTATACTGATCCCCATCATCCCCCAAATTAAGTATTATTGGGTTGTGAGACCTTACCAAAAAATAAAACACCCACATACAAACAACCCTGCACGGATCCCAGTCATCCCCCAAATTCAATATTATTGGGTTGCGAGACCTTACAAAAAAAAAAAAAAACACCCAAAAAACCCCACACACAAATGACCCTATTTGGATCCCCGTCATCCCCTAAATTCAATATTATTGGGTTGTTGGACCTATTTAAAAAAAACAAAACAAAAAACCCCAAACCACATTAAGGGAATAAATACTTATGCAGGGCACAGTATGGTAAAACCATCAACTTTTTTTTTTTTAATGACTTGCCAATTCTATCTATTTTGTATGCGAATTGTTTAATCCTTTTTGTGCATTCAGAACGAATCATTCAGTGAAACGCTGATAAACGAACACATTTAGGAGGAGATGTTCATGTGTTATTGGCCCACTTGACTTTGGACTAAACAGTGTGGGCTGTTACCTAAAACAGGTTTGACACCACTGCTGTAGACAAAACATTGTCAAAGCTACATGGATTGAAAGACAAAACTAAAGGAAGCGTTTTGTACACACATCTAAAAGGAGTCCATTTTGTCTTGTATTCACTGCCGGACAACAAGCAGGGCAGAAGAACAGACTATTTACAAACATGCACTACCCTTATTTTTTGACTTGCAGAACATGGAGCCCCTTGAAAATGAGTCCTTTTTACAGAGTCTGAATGAAAACAGATGGATATACCATTTCAAAACTAGCCACGCCATCAATAATTCAGTTAACACGTGTATACTGGATGTCAATAACTCAGACACTGGAGAAGCTAAAGTGACAGGAGAGGGATGATGCCTGGCATTTCAGGAGGAAGGAAAATTAATTCTTCAAAACCCACTGAATCCGCCATCGACTGTGCTCTCCAAATCCTACTGTGGACCTCCAGTTATAGACAGAACTTCACTGAATGCCAGTCCAATAAGCAGGCGATTCCCAAGCCCAAGCACTCCTTATCCAGCAGGTTTTTTGCAACGGATTTCGGAATGAACACCATGAGATCAGATCCTAATTGGCTATTCGGGCTGCTCTGGATGAGTGGACAGCTTGTTCTCATCAGGCGGATGCTTCTGCCAGAAGTCTAGATGGACCTGCTCCAGCTCTGACACCAGTGGGAAGCGCATGTCCAAGTGCATCTTTAGCTTCTCAAGCCATTCTTCCAGCTTTGCAAATGAAGGCCTATGAAAGACGGAGAAAAAACAAAACAAAAAACACATTCATTCAACTCATTAGCAGAGATAATAAGGATCAGACCATGCAAAAGAAAAAATAAAATACAAACAGAAGTACGTGGTTCTTCTCCATTCCTATTTTTTTTTTTTTGCTAATTTAGGAAGGTCATGAACTGTATTATATGATGACAATGTGAAATGCTTTAGGAAAACTGCCACTGCCAAGAATAATGGAATCTCAAGAGTTTCCTCAAGTCTATAGTACTTTGACAACTTAATATCTACAGAATTTACGCCAAAATGTTGAATTCTCAATTCTGATTGGCCAAAAGGCATTGATTAGCTGATAAAAATAGCAGCTCTGACAATAGTTTCAGCTACAACGCAAATCACAGGTTTATAACAATGCGTGTTCTAATACGTTACTGTTTTTTATAGGAAGAGCGAATTCATAGTGACTTATACGGTGGACATTCCACATAATTAAGGTTATGTTCACATTACAAGCCTCATTGTTCAATTCTAATTTTTTTTATTTTGCTCAAATCAGATTGGCCCATCTTAATGGTTCACGTTCATACAAGTGACTTGTATCTATTTAACGTCTTCTGAAACAAGTCACCAACTGGATGCACTAGTAGCAATGCATGCATGGCATTTTGCTCTGGAAAACGACAAGCGGTTCATCAGGTTGGTGTGGGTGTCTAAATAAATAAATAAATAAATAAATAAATAAAGCCAGACTGCTTGCGTTTACTCTTTTCGCAGCTATCATAGCACTCCTCCATTGCGATTTTGCTGCGCAGCTGGTAGCACTCAGCGCATACATGGGCAAAAAACCCCACACGAATTTCAACCTCAGCATTCTCATTTACATTGCAAGGCCACAAATCGAATACATAAAAAATACATACGTAAGTGACTTAAATCCGATTTGAAAAGCTAGGATGTGTGTCAACGAAAGAAAGAATAAATAAATCACATCTGCATCACATTAAAGAAAAAAAAACACACGGATGTATGCGTCACTTCAGCCTGGTAATGGGAATGTAGTCTAAGACTACTACTTATAATGAAAGCTTTTTTTTTAAATGAGACATTTAACATTTTTTTTGAAGGTGTTTCTACCGTCAGCGCTTTACATTTACAAAAGATTTCTTTTTTCATCTCTTGGCCTGTGACTGACATGAATGAGATGAGATTTTTTGGGTTTTTTTTTTTCACCTTTATTGACCTTTTTTCACTTCTATCTATCCTATCCAATGAAGGGGAAAAAGCCCCCCAAAAATATATCTTTAAAAATAACAGTCCTCCGCTGTGTTTATTTCCACACCAAAAAAAAAACCCAACAAAGTTTTGCGCTATCTCCAGGACAGAAGACTTTCTTGGTTCCTGTTCCCTTTTTTGATTTCTCAGCAACATGACAATCTGCATTCTGTCAGGTTGGTAAGTTTACTGGTGTTATAACTTAGTCACAACGTATTTCATAGATGTTCCACATCATTAAAAGCAACTATAAACTAAAAGCATATGATGTTTCCTTCTTTACTTAAATAAAAATGTAATTGCTGGCAAATTAGTTTGGTATTAAAACAAATAAAACAATAAGGTACGCTATTATGGGAAAATAATAAATTCAGGGTGGCATGAATAGAACCAAAGCGTCACACCAACCCATCGTTGAGTATTTTCCTGTAATGGCATGCACCATCATGGTTTATTCTTTACTTTATATGTTTACTTTTAAATTGCATACCTTTCCAACTTTCTAAACCAGTGATTCTCAAACTGTGGTACGCGTACCACTAGTGGTACGCCAAAGAATCAATTAAATATAAATAAAATTTAAAAAATAAAATAAAACGTGAAATACTATCCATAATATCCGAATGGATGAAAATATCTTATCAACCGATGACAAGAAAATGAAAGGAGATACAAATCAAGTTAATAATTTTAAAAAGTTTGCAAGTGCTTCTGGGTAGCCATACGTAGCGTACGTATGCATTCCCGCCCGTTCCGCTGACAGACGGTTATCCGCCATTGGTAGACTAGGCTGTGATGGGAAAAGGTGGAGGTGGCTTTGCTAATTATGACGAGTACGACAAAATTACTGTCGTGGCTTAAATCCGCGAATGGGAGCGTGGATCAGGAGAGAGGGAGAACTGAAGAGAACGTGTGTGAGCTGAGCGCAGATGCTAACGACAGTGGCAAAACCAGCCCCAGAACTGCTAGCAAATGGCAGAAACCAGTGAGGAGGAAGTATGACGAAAAATACATAAAACTGGGATTCATTTGGAGCGGGACAGAGGAGCTGCCCAGGCCGCAGTGTGTTGTATGCGGCGACGTTCTGAGCAATGAGTCCATGAAACCGTCGCATCTCAAACGGCATCTTACAACCAAACACACAGCACTAAAGGACAAACTAATGGATTTTTTTTTTTTACGAAAACGTGATGAACTGAAGCAGTCCAAATCCACCATTCTGTCCTATGGTACACCCGTAGCCAAAGCACAGGAAGCTTCATATCGTGCCAGCCTCCTGATCGCCAGAGCCGGTAAGCCGCACACAATCGGGGAACTGCTGTGTTTACCATTAGCCAAAGAGATGACACGTATCATGTGTGGAGAGAAAGCTGCCAGAGAGTTAAACTTGGTGACGCTTTCAAATGACACCGTGTCAAGGAGAATAAACGACATGGCTGACGATGTTAAAAAGACACTGATTGAGCGCATTAAGAACAGTAGATATTTTACCATACAGCTTGATGAGACTACAGATGTTGCAGATTTGGCCAATTTATTTGATTCATTATTTAAGTACAGTGTTTTATTTTCCTATATTTAAACACAGTGTTACTGTTCAAAGTACTGTGTGTAATGTTACAGTGGCCAACAATATTAAATATACTTGTTAAATAAAACCTCCGCCTTGTTTTTAATGAATACTTAGGCCTACTACGCTACTGTATTTTAATGTTGGTCATTATGGTGGTACTTGGAGAGCCAAGTATTTTCTGAGGTGGTACTTGGTGAAAAAAGTTTGAGAACCACTGTTCTAAATGATGCAAGAAAGGTGATATCTCGATCGCATATATTCATTTTGTTCAGTTCTAATTACCAGTACTTGTATATTAAAGCAAAAAGAATTGTGAACAAGTGCTACCTGTAGTATGCATGTCTTTAGATAACTTGCCTTATTACTGCTCAGCTTGGGCAACAGTAACCTTGGGGAAACCACTAAACTGGTTTTAAATTAAAAAAAAAAGAAAAAAGTGAGGTTGAATGTTAGCAGACCCGCACCGTTTCTCAGGATCCAGGTCACAGCATAAGACAGCCAGAGGGAAGAAAGTGCGGGGGCAATCTGGAGGGTAATAATGCTCCAGAAAACCGTTCACGTTGAGGCCAAAGTCTGTGGCTCGGGGCAAGTAGTCTGGATCTGCATTGACCCGCCCGATAATCTGTGAAAGAATTAGAAGTTCATTTAGGAAGTTTACTCAAATCTTAAGGTTTTGTTGAGGATATTTCCCCCCCCCCCTTAAGTTTTAAAAACTTGACCAAAACCAGGAAACTTAATTTTATAAATGAGATGGCCAATGGGACATGCACTGCTAATTAGTCAACAGATCAGGCTTGTAGTACTTGAGTCCGACTCTTGCCCTAATTTTAAGGACTCGTGACTTGACTTGGACTTGAGCACTGATGACTCGGATTTGGACTCGTGCATTAACTGCATTCGGACTCGTAAATTGGAGACGAGGACTCTGATTTTTTCTTTATTTTTTGTAACATGCCACAATTTGGCATAAGATATTTATATCTACATAAATTTTTATACTAATTTCATGCAAGAGAACGCACATTCACCTGTTCATACATCATGTTCAGGAACAAACTAACGTTAATGGCGCTAAAATGCCTGGAGAGAACGCTCCTAGGATTGTCCGCTTTGCTTATACAGACTTCTCGTGCAGTGGGAAAAATGCACTGCTATGTGTTCCATATGTAGAAGAACTATCGAGGAGACGACGGGGACAACCTTGAACTTCAATCGTCATTTGGCAAGACTCCACCCAGAGAAGGAAGTGACGCGCTATGTTCATTGCTCTGTTGATAGCAGGGTTTGCTTGCTGAGTGATGAACTAGCTAGTGTTAACCCTCTCTCATGTTATCTACCCTGTTGATAGTGGACGGGGCTTGCTGAGCGATGAACAAGTGTTTTATCTGTAGCTTATTAACTAAAATGGGGCAGTCAAGCAGTAACGGCCACCGTCAAACTGTGTGGATGGAGTCTTGTTCTCGGACTTGACTCGAAATTTTCTTCAGTGACTTGGACTTGAACACTGGGGACTTGAGGTTTAGTGACTCGACTACAACACTTGAACAGAACATAAGGCATAAACCACACTAGACTGTAAACACTGCCTTCATTTGTAACGGCATCCAGTCCAATAATGGCAACAGGGCTGTTAAGATGCTTTTTAAAGTGAAGCTGAAGAAGGCGGTAATGGTTACCATACTGCTAAAAACAGCTGCCTGAGATCCCGTGCAGAGAAAAGGGGCCATTTCAAATGTTTAACGGCAAGCCGAGCCAACAATTATTCCCCCAGATCACTCACCTCGCACAGCATGATGCCGAAGGAAAAGATGTCCACTTTCTCGTCGTAGCTCTTTCCTGCAGGCAAGAACAGCCATAATGAACACCAAGGCATTAGACAAGAAGTTAAAACCAGATATAATACATACGATTCACCATTTCTTTGTTTATTTTGTACAAGATAAAACTAGAACTTTAAGATATGAGATGAAAGGATTTTGAAACCCGATAAAAACATATGCAGCTCAGCAAATAACTAACTATGTTAAGATGAACTATTTAAAAAAAAAAAAAAAAAAAAAAAAAAAAAGTACTGTACTTCCGTGCCATTTCATAAAAATAAATCCAAAAAAATAAGCAAGACAAAAAGACAGCAAGACTGACCATGAATCATTTCTGGAGCCATCCAGTAGGGGTTGCCCACAACCGTGTATCTCTTCCTCCTGTCTGGTTTCTTCACACCCTGGATCTTTCCCAGTTTGTCCTGGTTCTTGTCTTCTACCATTAAGCGAGCGAGCCCAAAGTCCGCCACCACGACACTGTTGTTCTGAGAAAGGAACGATACTTTAATACGAAAATTGAGATATTTGCAAAAGAGGAATGTAATTTGCAGACATTCATATGGAATAATATGCCAAAACTCTATATTGTATATTTGTACATGTATATTTGATGGCAAAATTCCAAATCAAGATGGCGAGAGAAATATGTTTGGTAAAATCTTTGCCCAAACCAGTCTTGGGCTGCGTTCTAATAGTCTGTCCTAGGTCCTTTCCTAAACACTTGACCTCAATGGAAAACGTGATTCATGAAGTCAAGGAAAGATGTGAAGGGGAATTCATAAGGGGTTAGGAAAAGACAACTGCGGTGCGAAGACAATCCGGCTGCACTCACACTAGGCGATGCAATTATGCGATGGCGCATGTTATTGACGTGGCCGTGTGAAACTACAATGTTCCAAAGACGGACTACAAAAAGCACATCTTCGCCCCATGCATTCTTACCGTATTGTCTCATGAAGGCTATATAACCATGGACAACACAGAGAAAAATATTACACATTACATCCTTACCAAGGCTGGAATTGAAATAGAGGATGTTCCCAAAATATTGGGAAATGTCTCTTAGATCCATGATGCATTTCGGATGGAAAATGCAACCTTTTCGACACGAGAAGCTAAACTTCATATCTTCAAGACAACGGGCGATTTTCTTTTTATTATATAGAAAGAGTCACACACAAAAAAGTACCCAAATTTATCAAAAACAATTCATTGATTTCCTCACGAGTGAAGATCTCGGAAATTATTCTATCCACATTCACTGGATATGAGCAATCACGCGCTCTGATTGGCTACTCTACTACTAGGATATCAGCTCATATACCGTGACAGGGGCTTCAAAGTTTGGGAGAATAGCAGGGTACAAATAATTTACAGCAGGGTGCAAAATGGTAAAATGTCTGCCAGCGGCAGACATAATGCACGCAAAGCGCGCAGGGAGATAGATAGATAGATAGATAGATAGATAGATAGATAGATAGATAGATAGATAGATAGATAGATAGATAGATAGATAGATAGATAGATATGCATGCAAGTACAAATTTTTCATGGGGCGGGATGCTTTGGAACAGGCCATCTAAAATTGGGATAACATTTATTTGAGGCGGGTCGTCTAGCTTAAGCTTGATTAGCGTTGTTACGCACGCCAGTGTTTCCCACAGAAATTTTGGAGACTATGGGAGAGGCGTGGGTGTTGTTTAAAATTGAGTGATATGTTAAATATTAAGTTCTCATCTCATTATCTCAAGCCGCTTTATCCTTCTACAGGGTCGCAGGCAAGCTGGAGCCTATCCCAGCTGACTACGGGCGAAAGGCGGGGTACACCCTGGACAAGTCGCCAGGTCATCACAGGGCTGACACAGACAACCATTCACACTCACATTCACACCTACGGTCAATTTAGAGTCACCAGTTAACCTAACCTGCATGTCTTTGGACTGTGGGGGAAACCGGAGCACCCGGAGGAAACCCACGCGGACACGGGGAGAACATGCAAACTCCGCACAGAAAGGCCCTCGCCGGCCCCGGGGCTCGAACCCAGGACCTTCTTGCTGTGAGGCGACAGCGCTAACCACTACACCACCGTGCCGCCCTAAATATTAAGTTATTACTGAAAAACTATTGATTAAAAAAACAGACACTGAGAAATGATCCTATAAACAACTTTACCAATATAAAAGATTACCAGGATTACAAAAATGCAGAAAAATAGGCTTTACTTGTCCAAATGCTCCTGTTGGTTCAAAAGTTAAAGTGCAGAGAACCTCACAGCACAACATGAAGTTACCTTAAAATATAATATAAATGCCTCAGCTTTCATGTAAGAAAAAAAAAAATTAATACTAGTACTGTGTGCAGGCAGTCTCTCCTGAAGACTAAATTAAACAATAATTATAAACTAATAAAATAAATGGCTCAGGCTTCATAGAAGAAAAAAAACAATTTGAACAGAATCTCACAGTATGATGCTGAAGCTGCCTAAACAATGGAAAATAAAATACCATTTTGGCAAAAACGTTGGCATCCATTAATTTCTTGTATTAAGTAAAAAAATATGTTGCCAGATACTGCTGACGTGTTACAGCCCAAAATATGTTCAAAACCCGCCAAAATGCACTTAAAACTGCCCAAATTGGGCGGGAAAACGCGCAATCTGGCAACACAGGTGGCAGTAATGGCTGCACTCGTGTCGAGGATGTAAACACAGTTGATGCGGCAACGGACATACATGACATAGTGGATGTAATTTACGTTCACAACTTTTTTTGCTGTCAGAAATATTTAATATTAAATTTTGTGACTCGACTGACAATAGCCGGCGGCATAACAAGGCATAGCCGGCAATTTGCCGCAGGTGACCGGCTACTTTTGAGACCGCTGCCGTGAGTAGAGAAAAACAAAATGGCAGACCGTGTTGCTGAACTAACCGAGGACGAAATAAAAACTCTACTCGAAAACAAAACCCCAAAAATAGAAAAAGCAACAAAATATGGAATGAAAGTATCTATTTTTCAATAAATTATTACTACTACAGCATTTTTCACAAATTGTTACTGTCATTTCACCAGTTTGTTTACATTCTTCATCTTTAAGCATTTAAAAAAAAAAAAAAAAAAAAAGATTGGTTCAAAAGCTCAAAGAAGTTTGAAAATTACATAACTCAGATGTCCAAGGAAGAATTAAATAAATGTCTAAAGCTATTCTACACCTCGACACGACAGCAAGACGGCACTTTCTACAAAAAACAAAAAACCCCACAACAACTCTCAAGTCAATTCGTGCAGCCGCTGACAGGTTTTGAAGAAGTCCGCCTAAGCGGAAATTATTTTGTTGGACGTCCTATATAAAGTTTTTATTTATCGAATTTGCAAAAATTAAGAATAAAAATGCTCCATTTCTCAAAATCCAGTGAATGTGGATAGAAAAAACAGTTATTCCACTCAATCTCATCATACAGCCAACTCGGTGCTACGTGCCTCGTCAGCTATCAGCTCATGTACGACTATTTCGTGGAATAATTGTTAAATATATATATATGTGTTACTCAATGTCCCATATATAGTTTGCAGGAAATATACAAGTGGCATATTTCCCAGTAAAACGTGTGCGTGTGTGTCAATTGTACCAAGAATGCAAACATGCTTTGTATGCTCACCTCTCTAACCAAGCAATTGTGAGAGTTGAGATCACGGTGGATGATGTTCATGGAATGTAGGTAGGCCTGGGAAATAGTAAGTGGGAAAAACAGTCAAGGATTGTGCGATAAACAAGCACCAACTTCTGATGGTGTTCAGCTCCCAGTAGTTATAAATGCTTTTGTGATCCAGGAATCTATAAGTCATATCATAGGTTTTACAAATAACAGAAACTTTAATTAAAATCATCAGATTGAAGCAAGGCCTGGATTTAAAATCCCTTGAAATCTGCTTTTGTGTGCCAGATGAATAAACTGAAAAGGTGACTTCTATCTGACGGCCAGAAGATGGCAGTGTGGGCATAAATACAGGCACAGCATTCATTCATATCCGTTACCTTGAGTACTGCGGATAATGGAATAGCACAATGCGTAATTTTTTTGATAGATTATAAAATTGTACATTGTGTTAAAATAACATATTACGGTCATGTGACCTCACACTTACCATTCCAGATGCAATATCCTTGGCAAAACTCACTCTCTGGTTCCAGGGATAATTACTGTCCTGTACATGTGAGAGACACCGATGAGGCTGATTAATAATTAAACAAATAAATAAATAAAATCTTGCTGGAATCTGGTTGAGACAAAGTGTGCATCAGGACTGGAATCTTGCAGGATACAACATATGTAATGCAAGTAGGAGGTTTGTTTTAGTATGAACATGAGTGAGCAGTCAGACATGAAGCTTGTGGGACAAATACATCAATCATTAACGTAAATGTTTTCATTCATCCTTAGTTTCTGCCTGGTCAGGGTCCCAGTGGTTTAAAAAGGGCTACTGGATTGTTTTTTTTTTTTTTTTGAAACAACTAAATTTATTGGAAACTAGAAAAGCACTCGGAGAGCACAGACCTCCACCAAGAATCCTTTAAAAAATTCCGGGATCCAGAAGGTGATCCGGATCACCACCAAAATTTAATGGATTGCTACTTGTGCCCAGTCATATCTCTGGAAAAAATTTCAGAGCAACCCGTTCATTACTTTTTCCGTAATGTTGCTAACAGACAAACCAACGCTACCGAAAACATAACCTCCTTGGCGGAGGTAATTATTGGGGACAAGAACAATAATAACTGCACAAGCAGTACTGAGAAAAAGAAAAAAAAAAAAAAGCCCAGTCCCATGCACATCTCCATTTGAGATCAATTATGAACTCTAGTAAATGTAGCTGAGGTTGAGAAACTGTCAGAAAAGAGGAAAAAACAAAAAAACCTAAAACCCCTGCAGTTTAGGCCACGCCCACTTCAGGTTTAAATCCCAATACTACTATTTGGAAAATTAAACAGACCCTGATGGCACAGTGTTATACTCCTATAAGTCAGATCTCTCATATTTCAACTCTATACACAGATCTATTAAAATAATTTGTCAAATTATTTCGTCAATTATAAATTAATAAATGATTAAATAAAACCAGTTCCTAGAAGTGAACATTTGGACTGTACTGTATAGCATGCAAACATTGATACATAATATATTTAAAAGCGACGCAGTGGACGAAATAAACCACACAGCAACTTCCACACAAGATATAAAACAAAATCACCCGCCCAGCGACCCCACCCCACCCTTACACGCACCATTTTCTTAATGATGTCCCTCAGGGTGCCTCCTTTGATGTACTCGGCGATGAAGTTCAGCCGCTTGTCTTTGTACAGGACCCCGATGAACTTGAGGACGTTGGGGTGGTCCAGGCATCTCATTACTTTTACCTAAAACCAAATTAATCTCGGTTTATCTGGGACATCGAAATTAGCATCTTTAAAGAGCTTATCAAAAGTGGAAAAAAAAAATGGACTGAATACTAAAACAGTTTGAAACATTCATGTTGCTGTGCATGCTCGATAAGACCTCATGCACAGTAAGAGCCACCCAAGAATAAAACATGTTTTGAGTTTGTAATATTTGAAGATTATTGTACCACACAAATTATTTTTCATAGAATTGCATATTCAAGAATTGCTCTAAATTTATAATCGAACCGAATACTGAAGTACTGAACACTGAAATCATTATTAAAATCATTAATTTCTTGCAAATTAGAACAAGGGGGAAAAAAAAAAAACCACCACTTACAAAATGTGGGAAACTTTGCATCACTAAAATATAAATACCTACATTTGAATTAGTACATCATTCAATAAATTAATACATTTATTAAAAAATATTTTCAAATAATTTATCAATAAATTTAAGGAATAAATATAAAATAATTAATTGAACAATTTATAATTAATACATTGAATTATTAAACCATTTACTAAATCAATAATTAAATTGGTTATTGTTACATTAAATTAATAAATTGTTAAATTAATAATTTAATTTATAAAATAAATATTTTAAATACATTTATTAAAAAAAATCAATACATTTAATTTATTCCCCTTTAACAAGTCCTCCTGATGTCGGAAGAAATGAGCATTTTCCTCCAAATGAACGGTCTTCAGTAAGTCTGGAGTCTTTTCCGATCCGTAGCAATAAGTGTAAGCTACTTGAGACTTCACATTTTTACTGATTTTGTTTCTAGAACTGTCATATTAACCCAGCTTAAAAATTGTATAATACTGCAGAAATGAAATCTAATTTAACGCAATGGTCAAGGTCAATGGTAGGTTTAAAAAAAAAAAAAAACAAAACAAATAAAAATATTAAAATTGCCTAATGCATCCGTTCTCATCTTTCACTATGGATTTGAACGACGGTGGCGTATATATGACTTACCTCCTTAAGGAAGGTCCACTGAGTCTCATCATCAAAGCGAATGAGCTCCTTCATGACCATCACCTCCCCCGTTTCCCTGTGGGTCACCTGATCTCACACACACACACACACACACACACACACACACACACACACACACACACACACACACACACACACACACGCGCAGTGAGATCTTCAGGAAAATTGAAAATATGATCTATAAAGCTGGGAGTTTACATTCTAGCTAATTAATTTGTGTGGGTCTGCGAATGAGTGGGTTTGTGAAATAATGTACTGATTTCTAAAGACTGAGCAAATTGAATCATTGACCGTCTCCAGTAGCTATAGTCAAGTGAATATCCTGAAGCGATGAGGTCATCAAAACTCCCCAGCAAAACACACAGTCAGTAATTCAGAACCTGGAGCGCGACCTGGCTGTATCAGGGCTCGAAATTCATATATTTCTTCACCAGCCAGCTGGACTAGTTACCTTCCAAAGTAACTCGCCAAACAGAAAATCAACTCGCCAAAATTTGTTCATGTATGAATTTTACTTCTGTCAAAAATAACACAAAAGAGTCTTTACCATTGTTCATGACTAACGTGCATTTATTTCAAGACCCGAGTATTTTGATACTGTTTTTTTTTCTGCACACTTTACAAATTGGCATTTGCTGTTCCACGTCCTCCTCGCGATATCCAAAAAAATGCCAGATGACTGACCCCTTACTAGTTCTTTTAGGAACCAATTCGTCCGCTTCCATTTTTAATTTGTCGCTGAAATTGACAGATCTTACACGGTAGCCTATGCAACACCAGCAATTGCACGAACTGAGTCAGCGCTGTAAACCGAAACTAGAAAATCTTCCCGCAAGTTCCTTTCAGCACCGAGATGTCGCCTGGGATTGGTTGGCGAGTGTGTGACATTGTTTTTTTTACCCTTAGGCAGCCTCTCACATTACTGCCTGAGGGACAGGGAGAAAACCACCGGAAAAGGTTTTAAACAAACACGAAACAAACGCAAGTCGGCAGATGACCATAAAATACTCGATAGTTACGATATAATAATTTTATGTATCTCACACAGAATTTTCGGAGATATATCGAGTATATAGAGCCCTAGTCTGAATCTTCGCTTCATATATATTTTTTTATTTTCAACTAGCCAGCTGGGCTGCCTAGTGACAGGAATTACCCGCCAAATGACAAATTAAGTCGCCTCGGGTGACCGGACCACCGCGAATTTCGAGCCCTGCTGTATCATAATTTATTTTAAAGAAACTTAACGTGCTAACGTTCCTATCGCAATCCCATTCAATCATATTTTTGTATAGTGAATAAATCACACGGCATTATGCGAAAGCAGCTTTATAGATATCCGGATTAGGTTTTAAATCTGGAGACAACAGTGGCGAGGGAAAACTGAAACAGAATGCGAAAGAAAGCTTGAGGAACTCATCCTCTTCTGAGGGATTATAAAATCATTACAGTAAACATACAGGATACATTTAAAAAAAAAAACTATGCTGAAAATATCTAGAATTAGGGCCTGACCAATATTATTTGTATAACGGCAAGTGGATAGAGACTCAGCCATGTGCCTTTCCATTTCTGTCTCGCTCCTGCCACCTCCTGGCAAAGTTCAGAGGCAGTCAGCCTTTCTTTCTTTTATTTGCATTACATTTTCATTCTTGGGAAATGAACAGGATCGTGTTTCAGATCAGGCATACCTCTGTTCATCTGATTACCAGGAAACCGTGGCTCTCGCTTCTGTTAGATACAGCAAGCCCTGTGCTGTTATGCAAAGTGTGTGTGTGCCTACCTTAATAGCCTGACCGTAGCAGCCCTTTCCTAGCACTTCTCCGTGGATTAGATCAGACGGCCGGAAGATTCTGTGCGTGCGGTTTGTCACGACACGGAGAGACTCGGATCGTCCGATATCCTTCCTCAGAGACATTGGGGACGCAGCATTACTGGAACACGGTGACTTATCAATACTGTAGCTACGCCTGGACAAATGAGGAAATTCATCATATTCAGATTCGCATTTCAGCTCAAAGGAATCAAAATTAGGATCAATCCTAATGCAAGTGAAGTAAGAGTCGAGAGAGCTGGACTGACGTGATCACGCGGGAGCGCAGGTTGTTGAGGTCGTGATTTGGTGGCTGTGTGATCGGTGGAACCGGGCTTTGCCTCTCAGGCAGTGGGCTCGGTCCGTCCACTTGATCCCCAAACGAGCTGCTGGGGTTGTCGGGGTCAAGGGGGTCATGCTCGATAGTGAGCTGCAGGAGTCGACTGGTCTCTTGGATGAGCAAATCGATCTAAAGTGCAGGCCACAAGGGGGAGACAGATGCTCAAGATTAGATATCTCACAATGTACTCTTGTTGACACACACACACACACACACCTCTATCAAGAGGATAGATGACGTGTTTTTCCATACGTTTGTTTTTCAATACCTCATCGACTGGAACATTCCGGATGGGGGTGCCGTTGATCTCCAGGACGCGGTCGCCAACATGTATGGAGTTCTTCACATCTGGACTGATGCACTCTGAATCCACCCTTATCACATAGTAACATACACAAGTGTCACTAAGGACCTTTCACTGACTTAATTATTAATGCAGCTAATTAACACTATGCCTACACTTAACGCTAATCCTAACCTCGGTAACAAAAAGTAACTTTTCTTTTCAGTAGTAAACCAGCTACAATACTTATCACAATATTCTAATTCTGCATTATCAAATTACAGAAACCGACTGAAAGATCAAGTTTTATTTATAGAGACAAAGGGTCCTTATTCGAAGACATGGATTTCATGTCAAGTAAATTATACACTACCGTTCAAAAGTTTGGGGTCACCCAGACAATTTTGTGTTTTCCATGAAAAGTCACACTTTTATTTACCACCATAAGTTGTAAAATGAATAGAAAATATAGTCAAGACATTTTTCTGGCCATTTTGAGCATTTAATCGACCCCACAAATGTGATGCTCCAGAAACTCAATCTGCTCAAAGGAAGGTCAGTTTTATAGCTTCTCTAAAGAGCTAAACTGTTTTCAGCTGTGCTAACATGATTGTACAAGGGTTTTCTAATCATCCATTAGCCTTCTGAGGCAATGAGCAAACACATTGTACCATTAGAACACTGGAGTGAGAGTTGCTGGAAATGGGCCTCTATACACCTATGGAGATATTGCACCAAAAACCAGACATTTGCAGCTAGAATAGTCATTTAGCACATTAGCAATGTATAGAGTGGATTTCTGATTAGTTTAACATGATCTTCATTGAAAAGAACAGTGCTTTTCTTTCAAAAATAAGGAACTTTCAAAGTGACCCCAAACTTTTGAACGGTAGTGTAGTTCCCCGAGTAGTACTCCATACTTTTATAACGACAACCATTTCAGATTTTTATTACTCTAAAGCAACCTTGATATGTCAGAAAGGAACTATAGGACTGATAGCTGACTAGCCTGATGTACTAACATACAGTACAACACTTTTTTTTTTTGCTGCTTTTTGAAGCCCTTAAGCGTGCGCACACTTACTGGGACACGCGGACCGTGTGGTTGTAGTCAGTACCGTAGCCGTTTGGGCTGCCTCCCTGATCGATGGAGAGAGAGAAGCCACGCTTTCCATCTGTGGAAGCTGGAATAGACACCAGTGTGACTGTGTGAGGGATTCGTGAGCATGGAGAGTCAGGCAACGTCGCCGGGGTCACGATGGTCTCATAATAGCAATGTCCGCTATAAGAAGACGGGGGGAATCTGATCAGTGACATGAATGAGTACAGTACTGTGCGAAAGTATACACCCTTTTTTTTTTAAAATACAAATTGTTAGGATGATGATACATGGGGCAGCTTTATGGGCTATGCTGCCAGGAAACTGTGCTTCAATACTTTCCCATCGAGACTGGGCAACAATTTCTATCGAAATGATTTTGATCGTTCTGGGCAACTTTTTAAGATCATCCAACCAGAGTGCTAACGGCGAATCACATGACCACCTGAGAGCTTCTGAAATTCATTTCAACAAAGATGGCAGCGTTTCTGGCAGTGGAGCAAAGAAAAAGAGAGACAACTTGGACCTTTTTATGCCGGTAAGTTGCCATGTGGAAACCCAAAGTGGTGAATTTACCTCAGCAAATGCTTCGAAAACCAACAGACATCTATTTTTATGTGCTCAGGTTGTAATTAAGACATTGATTTCTTTCAGCTAAGTGTAAACTGTCGTTAGCCAACCATCGCTCCGTAGAGACTGAATAGGATTTAGCTAACTAGCTGTGATTTTTGCTAACATAGCTAGCTGAAGGTTATTGCTAGCTACGTAGGGATAACGTTAGCGCTCTTGCATCAAGTTAAGTGATAAGCAGCTCATGATTTTTTTTTTGGCGAGTTGTAATAGGGATTGTCGAACTTATCATCTGATCTAATTCACATACAGAACACGACTACTTGTGGAACCTGAGGGCGAAACAGTGCAAACTTCGGGAGGTAAAAAAGAAATCCTTTCGGGAGCTCCGTCACACCCCTTTTCCTCCTCAGCAGCCGTCTCCTGGTCCATGTCCTTTTTTTCTTTTTCTTTCTGAGATGAGAATTAAATGATTATGTTCTGGTGCTGTATGTGTCAATTAGTTATAGCATATGTGATTGAGGCTAGTAGCATTTTAGAGAGATTTATATTTTAAAAAAAAGTGTTCATTATTAACAGAATGTCGTTATTTTGACTTATAAATGTTAAAATAATGGTAAATTATCTTTTGACCAAAGTATCTCTTCAGTTTTGTTCCAGAAGTGATAGAGTGAAATAAATGCTGAAGCCAAGACAAAAGTGACCGCTACAAATGTTTGTGTCCATTTTTGCGGTGTCTATCTCCCTGGCAACAGATTTGGTCTCATCTGATTGGTCGTTGCCCTAATTAGTTGCCCGCTGCCGGCAACATTGCCCAAAAA
This sequence comes from Neoarius graeffei, assembly GCF_027579695.1. NCBI lineage: Eukaryota > Metazoa > Chordata > Actinopteri > Siluriformes > Ariidae > Neoarius > Neoarius graeffei. The sequence goes on along the minus strand of NC_083591.1, from coordinate 12,626,974 downwards.
GTTGCCCTGTGTATCATCACCTTTAGAGGACTAAAATATTTTCATGACTAAAGATAAAATTGTATGATGAATCAGTACAAAAACATTTTATACATTTCTAAATATAACTTTTCATATCATCTCTAGCCGCTTTATCCTGTTCTACAGGGTCGCAGGCAAGCTGGAGCCTATCCCAGCTGACTACGGGCGAAAGGCGGGGTACACCCTGGACAAGTCGCCAGGTCATCACAGGGCTGACACATAGGCTACGTTTACACTAGACCGTATCTGTCTCGTTTTCTTCGCGGATGCACTGTCCGTTTACATTAACCCCCCTGAAAAAGCGGGGAAACGGGAATCCGCCAGCGTCCACGTATTCAATCTAGATCGTATCAGCTCCGGTGCTGTGTAAACATTGAGAATACGCGAATACGCTGTGCTGAGCTCTAGCTGGCGTCTCATTGGACAACGTCACTGTGACATCCACCTTCCTGATTCGCTGGCGTTGGTCATGTGACGCGACTGCTGAAAAACGGCGCAGACTTCCGCCTTGTATCACCCTTCATTAAAGAGTATAAAAGTATGAAAATACTGCAAATACTGATGCAAATACTGCCCATTGTGTAGTTATGATTGTCTTTAGGCTTGCCATCCTTCCACTTGCAAGTAATAAGTGATATGCGCTGGGATCTCACACACAGCGGCTCAGTCCCGAATCGTGGCTTGTTCACTTCACTCGCGCGCTCTGTGAGCTGCGCAGGGCCGGAGTGCGCACCCTCCAGAGGGCACTCGCTGTTCAGGGCGGAGTGATTTGGAGCGCAGGATGCCTGCGGAGCCGAGCGTATCCGCGTATTGGTGTTGCTGTGTGCACGGCTAACGGTTTTAGTGTAAACGCGAATCGTTTTAAGAACGTTAATCTGATGATCCGCTGATTCGACGTAATGTAAACGTAGCCATAGACACAGACAACCATTCACACTCACATTCACACCTACGGTCAATTTAGAGTCACCAGTTAACCTAACCTGCATGTCTTTGGACTGTGGGGGAACCTGCATCACCACATGCTGTATAGTTCATTTCCCTTCACTGCACTTTTATAGCATTTGGCGTGTCTTTGCAGGCGCCTATGACCTTTTGCACGGCCCTGTATTTATGATGGAATCAAAACTCTTGAAGTCTGAAACCAACAAAAGTAAAACCTAAAATCACTTTAACAAACTTTAATCTAACAAGCTTTTTAACCTAATATTTAACAAGACACATTTTTCTGACCAGGTTCCTGCTTCCCCCCCGCCCATTTTACTGCTTTCTCTGCTCTAACACACCTAATTCCGACTGAGTAAGCAATCCAAACAAACCCGCTCCTCTACTACAATGCAGACATTCATTTCTGAAAGAACACACCACCATGTAATGCTGCCAAGTCACAAAACTAAGGGCCCGTCCACACGAGTACGCGGCCTCCCCCAATACGCTGTCTCATCTCATCTCATCATCTCTAGCCGCTTTATCCTGTTCTACAGGGTCGCAGGCAAGCTGGAGCCTATCCCAGCTGACTACGGGCGAAAGGTAGGGTACACCTTGGACAAGTCGCCAGGTCATCACAGGGCTGACACATAGACACAGACAACCATTCACACTCACATTTACACCTACGGTCAATTTAGAGTCACCAGTTAACCTAACCTGCATGTCTTTGGACTGTGGGGGAAACCGGAGCACCCAGAGGAAACCCACGCGGACACGGGGAGAACATGCAAACTCCACACAGAAAGGCCCTCGCCGGCCACGGGGCTCGAACCCGGACCTTCTTGCTGTGAGGCGACAGCGTTAACCACTACACCACCGTGCCGCCCAATACGCTGTCGTTTTGAAAAAAATCTCCGTAAACACGGCATCGTTTCCAGAAATATCTGCGTCCACATGGATTCACTGGAAACGACCCAAAACGCTGTAGTACATATGCCAGGCCTGTATGTGGCGCTGTGACGCCGCCACACCAATACACTAAAACCGGAAGAGAAGCCATGGAGCATGCGTATAAAAGGTCAGGCGCCGTTTACAAGCAAGCTCATAACACGAGAAGAGGACGATCATGGCCAGCGCAACTGAGAGGAAGAGTCTTTTGTGTGGACCAACAATGAAGTGGAACTTCTACTTCGTGTCACACTGGACGTTTCTGCAGTATGAGCACAAGCCTGTAGTCCGCCATTGTTGTTGTTGTTATGACGCATCTAGCGGCGGCAGCTGAGGTTAAAGTTTAGAGAGGCAGGGCTTATACGTCATCGTTTCTGAAAAAAATCCGCATTCGCCGTCCAGACGACTCCGGGCTATCCGGCGTTTTAGGATTTTCCCACTCTGGGACCCGTTTTCAAAAAATACCGGTTTCACACTTCGAAAAAGCCAGATCCGTCTGGACACGAGGCCGAAATGGTAAAGTATTTATGCGGCTTCGACAAAAATGTACTTGTGTGGACAGGCCTTAAATCTCTTATCACACACACACTTCCTCTACTTGTCGAAACAAGTCAGGTGACTCCACTTGCTGCATTCCAAATTACAAGTAACTTTAAATTACCCTGAAATAATCCTTTACCTGAAATGCAGTGAAGGTTGAGATTTCAAATTCAGATAACAGGTTGACGGTTTCAGTATGACTCACCAGTACAGCTTGGACCTCTCCACCAGAGCGTAGTTGTCTCCATCGCCGATGAAGGTGCGACAATTCAGGCAGGTGAAACACTCGGGGTGATACTTCTGCTCGCCTGCGACCTGAAAAACAATTAAGAGTTCATGAAGATATTAGCGTTATTGAAGTGAAGATTCAAAGCAATGGAGTATGTCGTTATAAGAAAATCATCAATCAATGATTATTAATTTGTGCTAGCAGCGCTGGTCCAAATTGTTACCCTCATTCAGGATCTTTCTACTTTATTCTTCTTCCTCATGATTATTATTATTATACTAACATTTTTAAGACGCCATTTCTCTCTCAGTGTTCAACCAATCGCCACCAAATTTCACATAAAGAATACGTCTGGGCTTAATTATGTTGCTATGACTTTTGGTGCTGATCCAGAATGATTCATGGAAAACGGGATTTTTTTTTTTTTTCAATTACTTGCTCAATTTTCATGAGTTTTTTCAAATAGATTACCCCCCCCAAGGGAGGAAGGGCGCAACTTTTTCTCACTAAGCATCATTCTTTAGCTCTTAGCGTTCCGGATCTATAGTGACCAGACGTCTCGGTTTGTAACAGCTAGCGCAAATTACTGTGACTTTAGTCAGCCGGTATCTAGTTAATTATTTTCCTGTAACATGCCCTGGAATGTTTTATACTTTATATAGCACAGGTTTGCCAAAACTAATAATTTTTTTTAACCTCCATTTAAAAACAAACAAACAACAACAACAAAAAAAACACTCCTATGCAAGATGATCATATTTTTGGTCCACTTATAGGTACCATTTAGTTTTTTGGACTGTCTATGAAACAAAGTTAGCTCCTGTTATCACTTGCATTCTAAAAGTTAAGCCTCGGTCACAACCGGCCGTACGTGCTCCTATATGGAATCAATTTTGTGCCAAAATGTTCATACAATACTTTTGAAATATCAAACAAAAACGACAAATCAAAATACAAAAAAAACCCCAAAAAAGTAAATTTTTTTAGACTGGCAAACAAATTATTCGTGTAATCGTGCAAAATATCAGTCTATTACTCTTCAGAAACCTTTTATTTTTGTTCCGCGTCTTTCTCAGTTTTGTTTGACGTAATTTATTTTGGTTGCGATTCCAGCTTTCTCGTTTGCGCTCCCTGACTTTTTACTTGCAGTTTTGGCACAAACTTCACGTGTGGGTGGGCTGTCCAGGAATGCATTCCCATTGGCTAACTTGTGTTTGACTGACAGCTACGCTCAGCCATTCCCTACTCGGATTCTGGCGGACTGTTTGACGAGTGACCGATCCATTGACGGTAAACAAGGGTGGAGTGGACTTCAGTGGCGACTATGATATTGAATTTACACTTTGTTGAATTAATTCAATATCACAGTCGCCACTGAAGTCCACTCCATCCTTGTTTACCGTCAATGGATCGGTCACTCGTCAAACAGTGACCGCAACAGCTTCCAGGGGAATCGCTGAGCGTAGCTGTAAGTCAAACACAAGTTACCCAATGGGAATGCATTCCTGGACAGCCCGCCCACACGTGAAGTTTGTGCCAAAACTGCAAGCAAAAAGAAGTCAGGGAGCGCAAACGAGAAAGCTGGAATCGCTACCAAAATAAATTACGTCAAACAAAACTGAGAAAGACGCGGAACAAAAATAAAAGGTTTCTGAAGCGTAACAGACTGATATTTTGCACGATTATACGAATAATTTGTTTGCCAGTCTAAAAAAATTGACTTTTTTTTTGTTTTTTTGTATTTTGATTTGTCGTTTTTGTTTGATATTTCAAAAGTATTGTATGAACATTTTGGCACAAAATTGATTCCATACTCCTACGGCCGGTCTACGTGCAAAAACCGCAAGAAACGCACGGAGGGCTCGCGTGTGATGTGCTGATTTTCGAGCTGTAGACTGGCCGCAGAGGTTCTTTGTCATGTCCAACAAACTCTATGGGCGCTTATGTTTTTTTCAGGTTGCAAGACAAACTTACGGCCAACGTGCATCTTTCTCCACGAACCAAAAAAAAAAAAAAAAAAAAAAAAAGCAGCGATTTGGGAAACGGCCTAAAAAAAAAAAAAAAAAAAAAAAATCGCACGGCCAAAAAAATCGTACGTCCGGTTGTGACCTAGGCTTTACAGGCAGTTGTTCCCTCATCCTCAAATTTTTTCCTCTTGGGAGTAATAAATAAATAAATAAATAAATGTGACCATGCCTAAAAGCAGAGCTCCCGATGAGTAAAATGCGTTGGTAAATAATCCCACATTATTATTATTTAAAAAAGCAAATTTAAAACAAGAGCTGGATAAAAACCCATCTATCTTGCGTAAATAAAGACAAATTTTGTTGTCCGGTGGTCAAGTGTTGAGATATGTTGCCTTGCACTTACGATCGTGTACCCAGTGGTGTTACATGTTCGTCATCCAGTCGCAAAAGCCGTCAAAAATCAGGTCCCTGAATTACCATATTCTTTTAATTATGGCGCTTTGCTCCGCTATCATGCAATGATAAATCGCGATACAAAAAATTACGATGATATGAAATTTAACTGTGATCATCAGGCTGTGTAATCTTAGTTTTTTCAAACTGTAATTGCATCATTTAGACAGCAGAGGGATTGCGCGTGACTTCACGTAGGTGGAAGTAACGCAGCTCTAATGCTGCAAAAAAACTGATCTAAAATGGGAAAGAGCTGTTGCGTGACTGTACAAGAAGTCGGAGCTATCTTTTGTTTCATGTTTTAAATGTTATCTTAAATGTTTATTAAGATGAATGTTCCTTTTATTAAAATGAAAGTTAAGTTATCAGCTACTATATTTTACTCCAACTTTCATAAATAAGGGTCAATTATTTGTTTATTAAGAAAAGTTAATTTGACAAAAGGAATATTCAAGTCAATAACGTGAATCGAATGACTTTTTATATGTGTAACTATTACTACAAGTAATATTAGTCATCATCAAGCTGCAAAGTAAGACAAATTAAAGCAAGAGTTGAATTTAGAAAACAGATCTATGACCGCAGACATGACCCTTAGACCCCTAGAATCCAACAGTCAGCAAAAACAAGCTGTGCTCAAACAGAAAATCGATGCCCATTGATCCAAACACTGCTCATCACAGCAGAAAAGAACATCACTGGGATATAAATTCACTCTAGTCGCTCAGTTTGGACATGCTTCCGACATCCAATCAGTGATCGCCTTATCGACGCGGCAATTTTCTTTTATGAGGGTCACGTAAGTAATGTTATATACAAATATAAAGTCTTCACGTAAGGATACAGCTCAAATCTCTCAATCAGCCAAACAGTCAGCTTCCACATATTTCCTAGTGTCTATGAATATAAAAATCAATAGCCTTCCTTCCAAGCTAAGCAATGTTAAATGATGCCCGAATAATGACACCTAATCCCATGAACATGGACTTAATATGGAGACTTGGACTGAGCTTGAAATAAAATGGCTTATCTTAGAGCAGCAAGTATGAGTCAGCACTGAACACATTTCAGCACAATGACTTCACGCTCAGAATGTTATCAGACCTGCTGGCTTTCAGCACAAGCATTCAAACACAAGGTCATTCAACTGATTCTTGTTTGGAAAGCTGGATGTAAACAGCAACGAGAGCTGTGCAGTATGACAACATATAGAGGACATTAAACGGTTGCGCATAGACATGAAGTTCATCTTCGAGCGGTGAATGGATATTTCACGAGTGAGTGAAGCAAACGAATGAAATAATTTTCAACACGAGAAGATAAACTTATCTTCACGTCGCCGTGTAATGTTCTTTATATTATATGGACGCATCCACAAAACAATACGCAAGTTAAATCAAAAGAATTTTAATTTCGGCATTTTGACAATGTGCGTCTAGTCAGCGGGAAAACACTGGGAGTGACGTCACCGGAGTGAAATATCGGTAATTATTATACATACAGGACACTTTTTCGATGGAATAAAAAAAAAAAAAAAAAAAAAACCCATGTATTCCATTCCCTTCTAGCGGGTTTCATTCATTTGGTTTGATAGCATGCAACATTGTTAGCATATCGCTCATCCTACGCCACTCTACACAATGGAGAATGAGCGTTGAATATGGTTTACGATATTGCGCCGTTGTCAAGACAACATGACGTCACACATCGGAGCTGAAGCGAATATTCAACGAGGAAGTTTTCTGCCGCGCATGCGCAGAAGCATTTCTTTGTTCACTGGGAAAGAGAGATGCTTTGAACACCTGAAAGGCTACCAAAACTTCATTAGATATTCACGCATATTTACAAGAGAAAAACAAACCAACGGACAGCAAAAAACTGGAAGAGTGTGTGTGTGTGTACGTCAGTGGCGAACCGTTACTATTAGAGCTGGGACTTCAGCTCGGCCAAAACTTAGCCAGACACACCAAAAAAGCAACAGGGCAAAGGATTTTGTAAGGGATTAGCGGCAGGCTGCCAGATCGCTCCGTTGTATGTAGTTGTCGAAAAGTAACTAAGTAAGTTACAGAAGGAAATGAATACTTGAGCATGAGTGCAAGATACTGTAGCGAGCATGTGTGGAAGAAGAGTCCGGAGACAGAAATCTTAGTTTCTCGGTTGTCAGCGCTAGCTTGACTGCTTTATTAGTATTTGCTAACACTACTGATGAATGCTACACCGGCTGGAAGGTTACTTCACTGCTGCACTGACGGCGCCGACTTACGGTTAAGCTCACTTTAGCTTTCAGGAATGCTGATATAAAGAGTGTGTATGTATAATAATAATAATAATGGCTTTTTTGTGGTCCATCAGATCTATTCCATTCAGCTAGCATGATACTGAACGAGTTGAAGACGAGTTCAATATCATGCTAGCTGAATGGAATATATCTGATAGACCACTCAAAGCCAACCAATATTATTTAAATGTCACACAGATCCGCGATGTATTTCATATGAAAGATGAGTGTTTTTCAACACGAGAAGATAAACTTCATATCAAGACAACGTGCGATTCTCTTTTTATTATACAGACACATTCACAAACAAAAAGTACCCACATTTATCAAAACAATTCATCGATTTCCTCATGAGTGACATACCGAGATTTATGTCCGGGCTGTAACTTGTATGAAAAATGCAATTGGTGTATTTCCCAGTAAAACACTCATGTCCATACCAGATCATTACAAACTTCTGGTATGTTTTGATCATTAATTGCGTCCAAGAATTAACAACTTTCACACAATGATGCAGTTTAACTAATACTGTTAACCTTGTTAGCAAACACGTCAGGATGTCCGAGTGCTTTAAATGAGCCTCCATCCTTTATGGAATGGAGAGCAAATCAGATTCCAACCATCAAAATTAATCACGTTGTCAGTGATGAGTACAACTTAATAAACTGCCTCTATACAGAGAGTAATTAGATACATTACTAGATACTGAGATGCATTAAAAGTTGATGTACAGGGGCTGAAAGGTTTTCAAATCATTACACTTTCCATCTAAATACCTTGCACATTTTAAAATTTCCAAGAAGTTAGTAAAGAAATTAAAATAGCTCTTCCCATTAAAGGTAGACTGCCTTTCAGATTTTTCAAGTGTAGGTCACAAAAAGAATCCCCCCCCCCCCAATTATTTTTGTTTAGTGGAACGAAAGCTCCTGAATTCGAAAATCACAGACTTCCTATTATTTTATTTATTTTTTTTTAAATGGAACAATTAATGAATTTAGGGCCACATGACCCTAAATTCTCTGCTATTTTTTCCTGCTTCACCATGACCCAATTCAAGATACTACACCAGGTGGGCTTTGCCTGTTCACGCAAGGCATTGTGGGATACAAATTTGAAACAGGAGAGCAAATGGAGGACGCGAGTGTGTGAATGAAATGTGAAAGACCGACTACAGTAACGGAAAGCGAGAAGAAAAGACGTTACGTTATATACGAAGGAAAGGAAACGCAGGACCAAACTAATAAATAATCGGCGCTCAGCGAGCACCTCGGTGTGATCAGCTGTTCGTTTAGCGACAGAATGATGGAACTGTCAGTGCACAGTCAAAGATAAACCTGTAGATGGCAGTAATGCGACACTCTGGATGCCAGCTGCCGTAAAACCCAAAAGAAGGTAAACCTGCGCATGCACAGACGGACTTCCTCTGTCTGCACAAAGCATGCGATTTCATGGACATTATTTGCTCAGGAATCCACTCAAATGTAATAACTTCCCAGCCACAGAATGGCCTTTTTTTGCAATATTACAGAAATAAACATGCATCACAATGACCAAATTTCAGAGGGAGCTAAATTTCACCGATTTTATGAAATCGAAAGGCCGTCTAGCTTTAACCATTTGTGTATTTTGTAGAAAAACTGTCGTGCAAGTGAGCAATTCAATTCAGCGAGCACTGACCTCTGTGCTATGCGCTCGCGTGTACAATTCATGGCAAGCTGTGTTTAATGACCATGCTCACTGATCAAATTCTGTATGCTCAGGTCAGACATCCTTACAATTTCTATTACAGATCCTGTTCCAACATGAACATCTTGGACACAAAACTCAGCACGAGAAGTCCCCCGTTTGCTTAAATTCTCTGTAAGTTACAAGTACCAAAATTGTATACTTGGACTTTGTCTGAAAAATATGCCATCAGTGCATTGCTAATCTGTAAAGTAACCAGTGAGTAATTCTGGTATAGTAAAACAGTCAAGGTCGACCTAAAACCCAAGCTATTTCAGGATACAACCGCAGCAAAAAGGTGTGAACCACAGCAAAAGCCCACCAGAGGAGAGGAAACAGCCATGACGCCATCCTCCTCTTCTTTCTCCACAGATGCTACCATTTCACGAGAACCATTTGTCAGGACCCTTACACGCCTAAAGCCTCAGTAAACAACAACTGTCTGACCACAAACAGGCTGAAAAGCATGCGTTCAAAATACTTTCTGACCACTTCTGCAATAAAGCAGTTGTCGAAAAAACAGCATCTCGTGTGGTCGAGAGCACTTCACAACATGAACAACTGTTTTCCATGCATGGAGGAGGGACAGCCAGGCAGTCCAAACCCATCAAGGTCACAGGAAGAAAGAAAGACACACCATAAGGTCCATTAGACTCACTGGTCCATTAGTCTACATCTGTGTCTCTCTTCTTTCTCAAGGAGATTTGATTTTCGCCGGAAACCGTTTCAGCTCACGATACACACACACGTAATCCTGTAAGCTCTTTGTATCGACTTCTGTATTAACATGGCCTGATGATGCTAAGCCGACACCAAAAGGAAACCTTTTTGTGCTTCTTTTCTCCTTCATTTGTAAGAAACGCCCATGGCGATCAGCCAAAATTCAAAACAAATCACACAATATTATGGGGACGTTTAGTCCTAAAAAGAGATAAACATAGCCCGCAGCTTTTCATTTCAACCTAACCCAAACATCTGTAACAAAAAACACCACGTTTTGGTTCTTTATTATAGCCTCCTGGACCCCAGAACAACCTTCTTGCTATCTCTCAATTATCATCTCATTGACACATGGCTCCTAATAAATACAGTCCACTGACGCACTTTCTAACCAAGGACAAGATCTGGAGAACGGTTTATGGGAAATCCTTCTTTTCCGTGATATGCTGCTATGGAAAGTTTATAAAACGTTCCCTTCTCATGTGAGTGCTCATCATATTCATGTGCTCCAAAAAGTTCCTCTTTTTTTTTTTTAATTCCTCATGCCTATGAACCAATAAAAACGTTGGACAGTGACATCTGTGAAAAGTTCAAAATACAAAGAATGTGCTGCCTAGCAGTCGAGTGAGGAGTATTTAAGGGAAACATTTGACCCAAAGTATGAATCAGATACACCTAGTAAAGAGGGTGTCTGAAGGTTGTGGGACATGAGGTTTGCCCTAAAATCACTTAAACATGTTCATTTAGGCCTGACCGCCAGTGTTTAATCTGAAAACGCAGCCAGACTTTTATTGATCATATTCTTGCAGACCAATATGCTGTAGAAGGAACTGTAAATGAAGTACTTCTCGTTTGGAACAAGAGCTTATTTAATCATTTCTATCTATCTATCCATCCATCTCTGCTGCTGCTTTAAATATGACATGACTGACCGGCTACACAGGAATTTGCCTAAAAACTAAAAATGTTTCATGTTGGCAACCTTCCACCAAACACAACTGGTATTTCACTATGAACAGACATTTACTAATCATTTACACCTTTTTTTTTGTGTATGACTAAATTTGACAGGATATTTAAATATTTGCCTTCACATGCATTTCCCCTGCGAATGTTCTCACACTATGTATTGAACAGAGTAGTGTGAATTCAGTAAATTTTTTTGAGGTTACTTTTTTTTTTTTACACCGATACATCAAGCAAACTATTGCATCACCATTCATACGTTTAATAGCTAAGAGAGTTTTAAAACGTATAGTTTAATGTCTACAACATACACTCTCAGAAAATAAAGTACATTATTGTACCTTTAGGGGTGCAATGGCTTGTCATTGGGGCAGTACCCTCTAAGGTACGTATTTGTACCAGAAGCGGCGGGAGGAAGTTATGCGTTGCGTGCCAAATCTAGGGGAACCCAGGGGCATGCCCCCCCAGGAAATTCTGGAATTTTTAACCCTCTAAAACGCTATTTCCCACATTTTGAGAGGCAAATTTTGGCAGAGTAAAACTAAGTTTAAATGTCTCTATTAGAGTACATTTCGTCCATGTATTTTTTTTTCCTATATGAAACAGAACCAATGATACTATAACGTAATTACGTCTCCTTAGTATCGTTGAGAGGATAACACCCTCTTACCATGGGTTTGGTACTTTCTACTGTGTTTACATGCGAGTAAATACACACACTACGTTCTGCGTAAGCCAAATAAGGAAAATCCCAGAAAGCGGAGGCAATCGGTGACGTCAGACCCAGGCTAATTTACATTGGTTTTGGTGCAAACGGGTGCAACCAACCTATAGCACAAAGGGATGCCGCCGGGGCGCCGGGATGAAGGGACGCAGCGGGATTTAATAAGGGAAGACAAAAAGGTGTGCAGTGGGCTGTTTATTCACACTACTCTCTCCTTTTCTTCCTGTAATAGTCAAAGGACTCCCAGTGTAACTTGGGGGGGCACAGCCCTCCAACATAATTTTAGGGGGGCCAGTCACCACCACCACCGCCCCCCCGCCACCATGTACCCTTTATATACTGCTTGGGAACATACAAGTACCTTTTTGGCCCTAAAAACGTACACGGTTACCTTGAGGTCCAATAATAAGCCCTAGGGGGTACATTAGTGCAGACTGAATCTTGGGGGACAGAAATGGACTCCTACTATACCCCTATTTCTGACAGCGTAGCTTAACGTCTATTTATTTAGGCTTTTAGAAACTTAGACAGCTTAAAAAATAATAATAAAAAATGGCAGCATCTACACATGCAGAGGCTCCTCTCCGTCCTGACAGAACGGTGTTTTCGTGTTTTAAAACAGCGTGCATCTGTTTGTCTTTGTTGTGTCCATCAGTCTTAAGGCACACATATTCCCGTGAGTTTCTGCTTGACATCCGCAGAACCACATTCATGGATATAAATTCAGCGGATGTGGAAGTGCTATGCGACTATGGTTTGCTCCAGAGGCCTGCTCAACCACCGACCCCCACTCCTGCATCCAGCCCACAGTGGAGGCGCCACAGGCGGAACATGCGGAAGCAGAAGGGGGCAAGCACGGAGGTATCCAGGCTAGGCTAGCCCTCACTGGCCGGCTATCCCTACCATCACTCTGGCCAACGTACGCTCGCTGGACAACAAGCTGGATTATGTCCGTCTACTCCGCTCACCTTCTAAGTCTGTGAATGAGTGTTGTGTCCTTGTGTTTGTGGAAACATGGCTTAAAGATAGCGTCCCGGACTGTGCCATTCAGCTAGCCCGGCTAACATGCTACCGGACAGACAGAGCACTAGTCGGGGGGGACTCACAGCGGAGGAATGTTTTTACATCAGTGATGCCTGGTGCTGCAATGTTGTCGTGGTCTGCAAACACTGCTCACCACTGGTGGAGTTTATAATTATTAAGTGCAGGCCATTCTACCTGCCGAGGGAATTTACAGCCATATTGCTGGTAGCAATATACATCCCTCCTGGCTCCAATAAACCTCTTCCAGTTACGTGACCGGAATGTAAACAGCCGCCATCTTGTCGGTCAACAACACAGCTAAATACTGCTGCACTCGTGTACAAAATGGATCAATTTCAACCGACAGACAACACGGCTCATTTTTCTAATGAACAGATAACTAGATATATGTCTAAAATAAACGACCTACAGATTAGTGACCCTTATCGATTACCGGACGTAGTTTTCACGACCGTGTCAGTGGATATTGAACTGCCAGAGGTGGAATACCCAGATGTGTATAATTACCTCATCAACTTTCCCTCGCTGTTCAGTGGTGAAGCACTGCGTGCTTATAAATCTCTGGACAGTTATCTTTACAGAAATTCAGGATTTGTCAGCCCCCCTCAGATGTGGCATCTTGTAAACAAGAAAATAACAATCCTCATTGGACGGGTAAGTCACTTAAGTATTGAGTACTAGCACTGACCAGCCGATTATAGAATAGAATAGAATAAGGTAATTCCAGCTGTAATTCCAAATCGTCCGTCTTGTTTACCATGGATCTGGCGTTGGAGAGATAGCGGCTTGGCAGTGGAGATTTGAGTGGCTGTTTTCTGAGCTTAGTCAACAGGCCGGCTCTGCAGCCTCACTTTTGCTTCCTCTCCTGACGCCGCCTCCTTCGCCTGCCAGACCCGATAACAATTCACGGAGACCCCGCTGGTCTCGCTATCTCATCCGGAATGTTGTGCATGCGATCGAAATCGCTACAAACCGTCATTTTCTGCTGGAAACCAATGTCCAGTAAGTCCATATGGTTGTAGTGGATATTGAAGTCCGGTACAGACGAACACGCAAAAATACACACAAAAAACAAAAAACGTGCACAGGTAGGGAGAGCTTGTAGCCGCAGCATCCCTATCATGCACCGCCATATCCACTATTATGGTTGAATATTTTATATTATCAGTTAGATCAAGTATCAGTAGTCTATCACTATTACTGTATATATGGTATACCTGATAGCAGCAATCCATTTTGCACGCCTGTCAGGGTCCCGTGGCAGCCTACTGTCAAGTGTATGTGAGCATCATGGGTTTCCCACACTTGAAAGGGAAGGACTCGGACACAGGATTCCACTCGTCTTATGTTTTATTGATTTTCAGTGGAGCTGACGTTGTAGTAGAATTGTAGGTTTTCCAGAAGAAAAGGTAGAACCAGAAGTAGAACCAGAAGTAGAAGTAGAAGGCGGAAATATGGCGTTTGACAAGATGGCGTCTGTTTACAATCTGGATCGGCTGTGACGTCACATGAAAGTGGTCCATAACAGGAGTGAAACACTGAATGAACTCTATCAGCATATCAGTGAGCAGCAGACAGCCAACCCAGATGCTTTCCTCATCCTGGCTAGGGATTTCAACCATGCAAACCCCAAGAGCGTGTTTCCAAAACTCTATGGTCATATCAACTTTCCCACACGTGGAAACAATACTCTGGACAATGTTTACACCATGCATAGAGGTGCCTACAAAGCTCTCCCCCTCCCCCACCTTGGGGCTTCAGATCACTCCACTGTTATGCTAATGCCAGCATACAGGCCACTAGTTAAAGTCACCAAGCCAGCTACAAAGCAGGTACATGTGTGGCCAGAGGGGTCCTCAGAGGCACTCCAGGACTGTTTTTCCACCACTGACCGGAGCATGTTCAGACAGGCGGCCACCTACAACACCACCACAGATCTCCAGAAGTACATGGAGACCGTCACTGCCTACATGAAGTGCATGGACGACGTTACAGTCACCAGAACCATCTCCATTCGGGCCAATCAGAAGCCATGGCTGACAGGGGAAGCCCACAGGCTCCTGAGGACAGCTAGGGCCAACCTGTCACGAGGCATCAGGGTGGCCAAGAGACAGTATTCCAGGAACATTGCTGACTACTTCAACGACAGCAGAGACACCAGAAACCTGTGGCGGGGGATTCAGACCGTCACAGACTACAAGCCCTCACCGCAGACCTGTGACAACTCCACCTCTCTGCTGAATCAGTTGAACAACTTCTTCGCTCGCTTTGAGGCAGACAACAGCACAGAAGACCTCACCTCCCGGCGACCAGGTGTTGACGCTGTCCCCAGACAGCGTAAGGAGAGCTCTCAGGACGACAAATGCACGGAAAGCCCCAGGTCCTGATAACATTCCTGGTTGTGTCCTGAGAGACTGTGCCGAGGAGCTCACAGATGTCTTTACAGACATCTTCAACATCTCGTTGAGCCAGGCTGTTGTCCCCACGTGCCTCAAAGCCACCACCATCATCCCAGTCCCGAAGAAGACGTCTCCCTCCTGCTTCAATGACTACCGCACAGTCGCACTCACTCCCATCCTCATTAAGTGCTTCGAGCAGCTAGTCATGCAGCATATCAAGTCTGCCCCCCCCCGGACCCTTTCCAGTTTGCATACCAGTCCAACCGTTCGACCGATGACGCCATCTCCACTTAG